>NC_069382.1:4242424-4545454 GCF_027475565.1 Acinonyx jubatus | reverse complement strand
GAGAGATGCTTCAAGATTCTAATTAGCTGTGTTGAAATTTTTCTTCCTTATATTAGAGTGAGACCAACCGTTCCATTGTTTTCTATGATGTGATAGAAAATGAAAAGCCATAATTCAGGGACGTTGGCAGTTGACGTTTAAAAATTATTTTTATTGTGTAGTATTTGTGTAATACATATAAATCAGGAGAAAATCATCGAAACTGTAACAAGTTCTTATATGATAGGGTGTGTATGTTATTTCCTTCTCATTTAAAATGCCATTAATTTCTAGCATATAATTTCATTTATAAGACGTTTAATAAATCAAGATTCATTCTCACTTTTAATTCTCCAAATCTGTCTTCTATGACTGTCTTAATGACTGCTAACACTTAGGAAATAAAAGGATAAAACTAGGGAATCTGAACCATTACATCTAAATACTGAAGTACCCAAAAACTTCGCACAAAATTCTGACTATTTCTCAAATTCCGTGACTCTTATATAACTTTGTGACATGTTGCTTAGAGTTATTCTTCCGCCATTTCACCCATTGATCTCTCTTTACCTTATGACCACCTGAAACCCTCTGTGGCTAATTTTATAGAAACCCAGTAATAAAATTAATCTCAAAGATAAATTCACAGCCTTATTCTGAGATCAGAAGAATAACCCTTAAGAAAGCAAAGTGACTTACTAATTTATGTGGAAAATTAATATGAGTTGAAGTTAGAGTTTTATTGTTCTGGACCTTTTTACCATTCAGGAAAACACACACACACACATACACACACACACACACACACACACACACACACACACACACACACACACTTGAAATTTGGACCAACTCTTTCCCCCCATCTCCCACCAACATATTTAAGATCAAATACACAGTATTTAGATTAGGAGACATTAAAAAATGTATTTTGTGCTTGAGGCAAGGTGCAAGTATTAGTTGACTCTTCCTTTTGTCAAAAGCAAATGAAAACCATGAAAAAGTTTTGTTCATGTTGCATAATTGCTTAACATCTTTAACTGCTATATCCCCAGGATCTAGCCCATGATATTGTGTGATAGAAAAATATTTATTAAATAAACTTAAAAATACTTATTGAATAAACAAAATAATTATGTACTTTGGATTGAACTCCCTGGAAATGACTGAGTAAAGAAGGTGTATTTGGGATTGCTTCTAGGATTCAAATCTGTAGGGGTGTGAGGAAGGCAGGAGTGGTCACACAGCAGATCTGCTCTGAGATTGCTACTCAGGCCTGAGCCCATCCTTTAGAGAATTCTGGAGCTCAGATTGTCCTACAATAAGAGAAGGGGTCAAGCCATTTATCCCCGGGGGTTATTGGCCATGGACTAGGAGGCATAATCTTGCTTCAGGCTCCAAGAGAGGTGTGGCTGTGGGCCATCAGCCACAAATATTCCCAGTGTCCCAGCCCTAAAGGGAGAATCTGGGTGTATTACCAAAAGATATGTTCTCATTTAACCTGTTTCTTTCATTTTTAGAGACTTTTTAACCACATAAAACAAAATACACAACCTAAACTCAGGGTATCTGTTCTTTTAGTCCTAAGTAGCTTCCCTTGGTCAACCCAAGAGAGCTAATGCTTACAAGGAAGAAACGAGTTTCTTACACTTCAACCCATGTGCAGTAGAGCAAGAGACTACATAATGGCCAGGTTGCCAAGTCCTAGACCTCCACGTATGGGAAGTACGGAGTTCTTCTTACTCATGTCAGCTCAGTGGCAAGCCACAGGTCTATGGTTTTATCTGGAACTCCCCATTTATTCATACATTAAGATATTAATAATTGCTACATGAATGGCTTGGAAGGTGAACAGTGTTGAATCCAATATGAATCCTGTCCACAGTACACAGGTACTGTGTTTGGGCGGTCAGCTCCCTATTCTTTAAAAGTGCCCAGCTAAGCCCTCACTGTAGATTTGAATTCCTGCTATCATACATTCAGCATGTGACTGCCATTTTTTACCCACGTAGATCCAATTAAGGATGTAATATAATCAGGTTTCCAAGGTCTGTACTAATTTTTTTTTAATATTCGGGCAGTTAACAAAGATGACTTCTTAATTTGCTTGTTTTTTCTTAATTCAGTATTAGAAAGCAATATATTTTATTTAATAATAAAGTAATATTGGGAAAAAAGGTAGAGAAAAGCTTTCATTGAATACTAGATATTGGGAATTTTTATAGTCGTTTAAAATATTCACTGATTTAGGGATTCCTGGGTGGCTCAGTTGGTTAACAGTCCGACTCTTGATCTCAGCTCAGTCCTTGATCTCAGGGTTGTGAGTTCAAGCCCTGAATTGGGCCCTGCACTGGGAGTGAAGCCTACTTAAAGATAGATAGATAGATAGATAGATAGATAGATAGATAGATAGATAGATAGATGATGGATATTCACTGCCTTAATACTCAAACCATGCCTGAAAGTGTTGTTATTTACATTTTACACATGAGGACTATGGGATAAATTGTCCATGTATAGTTCATTTACTAATAACTGGAGCAGTTGGGAGAAGAAAAAAACATTTCTTTCTAATTTTCTTATTTAGCCTGCTTTATGACACCCTAATGTAATTACTGGTCAACATTCCCTTATCCTAAATATTTGGATACCTTTCAGAATTCTTTGACATATGAAGGCAATAATATACATTATATAATTTTTTTTTGAGAGAGAGAGAGAGGGAATATCCCAAGTAGGCTCCACACTTAGTGCGGAGCCCAACAGGGGGCTTGATCTCACAAACATAAGATGATGACCTGAGCAGAAACCTAGAGTCGATGCTAAACTGACTCAGCCCCCCAGGTGCCCCACCTTATAAAAAATTCTGATAAACCCTTGATCAGGTCAGTACCCTTTTATCATATACACTTTTATTTCTACAAGGAAGGACAGACATGCTCACAGCATATGGGATTTTAAAAAAAAGGTGGTGAGTAGCCTGAGAGCAGAACACGATAGTTGAGGCCAGGTTTTATTTTATTTTTTTATTTTATTTTATTTTACTTATTTTATCTTATTATTTCATTTTATTTCAATTTTATTTCATTTTTTTAATTTTTTAATGTTATTTATATTTGGAGACAGACAGAATGAGCAGGGGAGGGGAAGAGAGAGAGGGAGACCAAATCTGAAGCAGCCTGTGTGTCAGCACAGCCCAACGTGGACTCGAACTTGTGAACTTCAAGATCATGCCCTGATGAGGTCAGATGCTTAATGGACAGAGCCACCCAGGGGCGCCATCATTTCATTTTATTTTTTTTAATGATATGAATTTTCTTTTCATAACTTGGGAACTTTATAATTGTGAATAAGGAATTTTGGCCCAGATTTAGGTGGCCTTTCAAAATCTCCTGTCTGGAGAAAAGAGAGACTGTTATTTCCTTCAGAACCTCCCAGGCTGTAAGAGTAGATGTTTGCTGTCCTAAGCCAGGGTTTAGGATAGTCTCCACCTCAGCGCTATTGACATTTTGGCCCAACGTGTCTTTGTTTTGGAGGGCTGTCCTTTGCATCATAAGATATTTATCAGCATGTTTTGTCTGTACCTGCTGATGCTGACTGGCCATCCACCTTGGGACAAGTGAAAATTTCTCCAGATGTTACCCACTGTCCTCTGGGGCGGGGGGAAGTTTGTGCCCCGTTGAAGACAAAATGCAAAAGTGTGCTTAATTTTAATAATACTGCTCCCTTTTTTAAAACTGTCCCTATTACTTGAAATTTTTGTTCCTTTTCTGATATCAAAGCAATTGTACCCTGAGATTGCAATGTTTCATTTCATTTTTACTAATGAAGACATACATACTTTGTGTTACGTATGGTGTTTAGAAAATTGTGAACATTTAAATAGAATTAAATTATCAGTGTGACTGACCAAAACTGAATTAAATGGGGTGGATTCATAATTGCACTAACCTCATATTTTAGTTACTGGTACACATTTCATTTTGCTCATGAAAGAGTCAAGTCTGAGGGAGTTTAAATAGGTAGTTCATTGTTACACGCGATAGCAGCTTTTTGAAAAGTTGAGTGGTCTAAGTTGGGGTATAAGTTACAGCAAATGCCCTTTTCTTAAGCTCATTTTACCTAGGTGTACACCTTTATAATCAAGAGATCAAATACGGGACAATTCCATCCCCCAAGAAAGTTCTGTCATGCTCCTATATACTCAGTACAACCTCCCCATAGGAATCACTGTTCTTACTTCTATTACCATAAGTGAGTTTTTCCTGTTCTTGGACTATATGTAAATAAAAGTGCATAGTATACGCTATATATTTCCTACCCATTATTTTACCCATTAGTAAATTTGCTTATTAGTAAAAACATTCATGTTGTTCCCTGCCTCAATATATTATTGTGCTATTCCATTGTATGAATGTAGCATAATTTACCATACAATTGACTGGTGTTTGGATTATGTCCAATGGGGGGAGTATTACAAATAAAGCTGGTACGTACATTCTCGTACTTTGTACATCTTATATTTTCATGGACATAATCAGTCATTTTGCTGTATATTATGTATCCAGGAGTGGAATTGCTGGTCTGTGGTTTATGCTAATATTCAGTAGACACAACTCACATTTTTCCACATGCTTATACCTACTCATCTCACATCAAAAAATATACGAGAGTTTCCATTGCCCTACATCCTGGTATTACCAGTCCTCTAACTTTCAGCTACTATAGTAGAATTAATTGGTATCTCCTTTTAATTTTTATTTTCCATTTGTCTGATAAATAATGATTTTAAGAACTTTTCGTATGTTAATGGATATTTTAATATTCTTTAGTGTAAAGGCTTTTGCTCATTTTTAATTAGTTTATCGCTTTATTATTGATGTGAAACTCTTCTATATTTTGATAGATAGGAGTATATTAAATAAATATATTACAAACATATAATCCCATCCGAAGCCTGATTTTTCACCTGCTTTATGGAATTTTTGTGAAATTTTTTATTTTTAAAGTCAAATTATCCATTTTCTTTCTTATATTCAAAGTGCTTTTTGAGTTCTATTTAATAAATCTCCCTTGATCTTGAAGCCATTTTCCTAGTTGTTTTTCCCCCCAGAAGCTTCAAATTATTTATTCTTACTTTCAGATACATGATCCATCTCAAGTTAAATTTCATTAACTTTCTAAATAATGATGTAAGTAATCCAACACAATTAATTGAGAAGACCATGCTTTCTGAACTGGAATGAAGTTATCCCTTTATAAAATCGTGTTAACTGATGTGAGTAGATCTCTTTCTGGACCCTCTATTCTGTCTTCTGGCCTATTTGTCAATAGCAAATACTCTTTTAAGTCCTGAATCTTTACAGAAAGCTTTATTGTCTTAGTCAAGTCTCCAGGTTTTAACGTAAGGATATTCATAACTACTGTTGGATCTTTGTACTTCAATATGAATTTACTCAATCTTTATAATTTGAATGCCATTGCACTGAATCTGTAGATAAATTTGGAAGTATTGACATAAGTCAAGTTTTCTGATCTATGGGTGCTGCTTAGCTCTTGCTATTAATTTAGGTGTCCTTTAATCTCTTAAGAACATCTTGCAGGGGCACCTGGGAGACTTAGTAGGTTACATGGGGGACTCTTGATTTCACCGTAGGTCATGATCTCTCAGTCATGGGATTGAGTCCCACATCGGGCTCCACATTGAACACATGGGACCTGCTTGGGATTCTGTCTCCCTCGCTCTCTCTCCGCCTCCATCCCCTCTCAAAGTAAATAATAAACTTTAAAAAAAATCCTGCAATTTACAATGTATTGGTGTTGCACATGCTTTCGTTGATTTATTTCATAAATTTATTTCATAACTTGTGTATTGCATTGCCCATCTTGCTAGTGTATAAAAATGCAATTGATTACTTTTGTACTGACTTTGTTGCCAGGGACCACATTAAGATAAAATTACTTCCATTGTGACATTAGCTAGGGGCTGCTGTACAATGTTGGACTGAAATTGCGATAGTGTTCTTCCTTGCTTTATTTTCAACTGTGAGGAACATGCTTGCAAAACTTCACTGTTAGGTATGATGTTAGCATGTTCTTCACAAGATCGAGTGTTCCTTGCTATTCCTGATTTGCTGAGAAATAAATCAAGAAATATTTTTATTTTTTGAAATTGTTTTTTATATTTATTGAAATGACCATGTAGCCTTCATTCTGTTAATGTGATGGATTATACTCACTTATTTTCAAATATAATTAATTTTGGAATGAATCCCATCACTTGAACTTTTTTTCCCCCCTTTATATATGTAACTCCATTCCATTTGCTAATATTTTGCTTAGTATCCTCAAATCCACAATCAGGAGAAATATTGGTTACTAATATTCTTGAATTGGAATGTCCTTGTATGTAAGGTTTTGCTATAATGCTTTGCTGGTCTTGTAAAGTGTGTTTGAAAATATTCTCTCTCTGTGTATCTTCTGCAGCTTTCATGCGAGATTATTACTCTCTCACAAACTTTTGACAATTTGCCTCTCTTCTCAGGGAGAAGCTACAAAAGGAGTAATTTTGAAGTGATTCCCCATTCAAGTGTATCCCTCTCTGGGAATAGTCCTCTATTTCAGTTTACAAATACCTTCTCTATGTGGGCTGCTCGCCACATGCACTCATGGACACTGTGGGATAAGCCAGACAATGATCGTGGGAAGAATATGCCATTGTTGTTCCCATTCTGCAGATGAGAGAACTGAGCCTCAATTTATCCCGAGTCTCAAATCAGCAGAAAACAGAAACTAAATGTGTAGCAGTCAAGGTGTCAGATTCCAAATTCAGGGCACTTTCCATTTTATACATTACTTCCAATTTCCCTCCTGAATAACTACCATTTTAAGATTTTTTCTCATATTGTTGACAAAAAAAAAGTCCTTGAAAATTCAGGTGCATATTCTAGATCTGCTGATATTGAAAAAGTAATTTGTTAGGAAATAAAATAAGTGACAGTGCTATTTTAATTTCGTCATTCCCTTCTTCCTGACTTCCGTGTGGTCAAGTGTTTGTCATTGTCACTATGATGTTCAAGGTTGACTTTGCTTTTGCAGTGCAAGTTATGTGGCTTTCTGAGTTTAAAAAACTCATTTGTTTAAATTAGTTTGATATTAGCTTTTGTTTCGAGGTTAGATTTAGCGTGTAGTTCCCCACAAGATGTTTCCATATTTTTAAAGTTTTCTAGTTAAAGTGGAAAATACTGTAATGAAAAGTATTTTGAAAGAAGAAAAGATCAAGCTATAGTGGATGTAATGCTTTATTTTTTTTTAACATGATAAACTACTGTTAAGTTTTGTTAAGACAAAGCACACACACGGACACACACTCTCTCTCTCTCTCTCTCTCTCTCTCTCTCTCTCTGTCTCAATCTCTCTATCTCTCTTTCCTCCTTAATTCTATATTCTAAAAATTGAAAATGGATGTTAAGAGAAAGATGATTGAGAGTTAAAGACATTCATACTCTAGAAATTCAGTTAGATGTTCCCATGCTTTTAATTTATAATAGCATGAATTTTACTGAATTTTTTGTCAGTAACATAAGGAGATTTGAAGCGTCACAGGGGACACACATTTCTCAAAAATATTTTATGTCACATCATTATGTGAATTAAAGGCAGCATTGGATTAACATATTGCCCCTTCTTGAGACACGCAGAGAGTGAATCTTCAGTTCTTTAAAAGATAAATGCATTATGGGTAAAGTTAGTTACAGATTTTTTTTATTCATTTAACCTTTATACAGCACAAAGTGTTGAATAGAATATAAATAGAATAGAAAGTTCTGGGCTTATTTCCAACCAAATCTTTGGCAATAATAGTCAATCACCATGAACACCCATCGTTGCCCACCCCCCAGGAAATGTACTTTTACCACAGGCTAAACCATGCGTGTCTCTATTTTTGCAATGGTAGCCATTGGAAGATTTCCAAAGAGGAGGGGAGTCTAGACTAACGTACACTGACAGACACGATTGTGGGATTGTGCGAGTGAATGTGATATATGTCTTGGGGTTTTCCCACAGTTCCACATGGGCAGTGATACCGAAATACCATGCGTGCTGTGTTGAACCCATTCTTTGAATCACACTGTGCAGAATCCTGGAGTGGCTGAGTCTTGGCTGCAGCAGGAAGCAGTAAATAATCCAGAACCCCAAATGCTGTGTATGGGCGCTACACTGAAAGTTGCCTTACAAATGAGTCCACAGGCAAGTCATGGCAGAAACCTGGCAGATGTGAATGACAAGAAAGGCTCTGGCCTGAGAACCCCTTTTAGAAATTTGTGTCTGGGCCTTCTACAGAATGCCATATATATCGGTCAGCAGGGGAGAGAATTTATATGGGAAACAAGACAGATGGCAATGGCTAAAACAGTGTCCAACAATCGTGTGATTCTGTATCCAGGCAGGCGTCCTAAATCTTGGCCCTGGGAGAGGCTGGCAGGCACTGATAGTTGGCCTACTGCTCCTGGAGTCTGCTACTCCTAAACTGATGGCCGTTTCTTCAAATTGTGAGTAAATTAATGCTAATCAGGCCGTGGAATTTAGCTGGAATTCTTTCTCTCATGTAGCATCAGAAGTCACTGCTGAAATGCAGGACTTGCTTTCTGTGTGTCTTTTTACATATGTGCCGTGCATAGGATGTATTTATTTTTTCCGGTGCAGCTCTGACATATAAAATGCTTGGAAGCTGCCACTCCCATCCTTGAAACAAGAAGACGCCAAGCACGCTGAAAATCACTGACCTTTCCTGGGCACATCAGAGAACTGAGGTTGCAGGGTAAAGCATTACTTTGGAGGCACAGGGGAATTCAGAACATTAGAGCTGAGATCGGGTTACCTGAAACAGAAGCTGCTGGAGCCATGGAGGAACACATAAATAATACATTTGATAGCTTGCTGGAGGATGCCTGTGGCAGAAACTCCTGGGGCCAGGGTCTTGGGAGCTGGCCCACACTGCTGTAGATTGTGCCTCTAGGGACCCCTGCTAGGTGTGCAGGAAGAGACAGGAGAAATCTCTAACTGGCCCTCCTGGGAGGGGGGGGGGTCACAGTTGTGAAACACACCAAGTGTTCTCCGAAACAAAGACTTGGTCTTCCAGGAGAGAGATTTAAGGGAGGCTCACCTTAGCTGGAGAGAGGACAGTGCTTCCTCTCCAGCCCCTCTAGCTTTCCTCCTTCAACACAGAGGCCCGAGAAGGAGATCTGTGACCCTGCAGAAGCACTTGGGAAGGTCACAGCTCAGAGAGGCACAGGCCTGTTTTAAGACTTCGATCTGATCCGAAGATGACAGAACACTCCCCTCCCTTTTTCTTATAAAGGGTCCATTAGGGACACAGTATAATGGCGGTGGATTACAGTGGAAAGAGTCTCACAACACAGATTCTCTCTGAGAAAGAGTGCTCAGGGGACCCCAAAGTCAACAGTGTAGATAAAAACAGGAGCGCTAGAGGAATTTGGTGTCTCTGGTACCTAGAGCTAAACAGAAACTGAAACAGAAGCTAAACAAATCCCAGATCCTAACCAGAACAACACAAAACCTCCCGATACAGGCCTGTTCACCTCATTTCCTATCACCTGCTACATCACTTTCAGCGTTAAACAATACGTTACAAGGCATACGTAAATGAAAGGCAATTTGAAGAGACAACGCAACATCAGATGCAGACTTGGATGTGACAACAGCCGTTGCACTTGTCAGAGAAGATATTTAAAATAACTCTGATTAACATGGTAATGGTTTTAATAGAAAAAAAATAGACTATATGAAATAACAGGTGAATATAAGTAAGCACATCCATGGACACTTAAGAATCAAAAGGAAATACTAGAATCAAAATAAGTGAAGAAAAATCACAAATCAAAATCATGTAAGTGAAGGACGCCCTCGATGGGCTCATCGGTAGACTAGACACAACAAGGCAAGAGTCACTGAGCCTTAAGATATGTCAGTGGAAACTTCTCACACGTACACATAAAGAGAATAAAGAATCAAAAGAAAACATTAAAACTTCCAAGAGCAGTAGTACAATTTTAGCGAACATACATATACTTGGAATACCAAAAGGTGAAGTAGGAGAGAAGGAAGTAGAAAAACATAGATGAAGTAATCATTGCTGGAAACTTGAAAAATTAATGGCAGAAACAAACAAACAAGCAAATAGATTCAGGAAGTTCAAGAAACACAAAGCAGGAAAAATTAAAGAATTATACTGCTAGCCATGTCATATTTAATTTGCGTATCTTTGTCAAAAGACGAAGAGAAAATCTTGAAAGAAGCCAGACTTAAATATCACTTAAGTCTGGCTTCTTTTTTTAAGTTTTTTTAAATGTTTTTATTTATTTTTGAGACAAACAGAGACAGAGCATGAGCGGCAGAGGGGCAGAGAGAGAGGGAGACACAGAATCTGAAGCAGGCTCCAGGCTCTGAGCTGTCAGCGAAGAGCCTTATGCGGGGCTCAAACTCACAGATGGCGGGATCATGACCTGACCTGAAGTCAGACGCTTAACCGACTGAGCCACCCAGGCGCCCCAAGTCTGGCTTCTTTAAAGATAGATATAGATAGATATAGATATAGATATAGATATAGATATAGATATAGATATAGATATAGATATAGATATAGATATAGATATAGATATAGAGATATTACCTATAGAGGAACAAAGATAAAAATAAGAACAGATTCTCATCAGAAACCATACAAACAAGAAGAAAGTATTTTAAAACATTTGAATGTTGAAGAAAACAACAATAACATACTTGAATTCCACATCCATTGAAATTAATCTCCAAAGGTGAGGGGGGGCGGTGGCGGGATGGAAGGAAAAATAGTTTCTTAGACCAACAAAACTGACCTGTAGGAAAGAAATGTTAGTTCTTCAGGGAGAAGGAAAATTGTATAGATTAGACTTTCAAATGTACAGAATGCAAAGAAGGGCATGAGAAAAGAAAACATGAAGGTAAAATCAAAATGCTTTTTTTCTTAATCTTTTTTATTAAAAATTTTAAGTGTGTTAGAATGCTTATAACATAAAAGTTCCCATCTTCATCATTTTAAGTGTACAATTTAGTAGTGACACGTTGCTGTGCAGGCAATCTCCGGAACTCTTCTTTCATGTTGCAAAACTGAAATTTCATAACCATTCAGTACAACTCCCCGTAACCTTCTCCCCGCCCACCCCCCACCAGACACTGGCATCCACGATTCTGCTTTCTGACTGTATGAATTTGTCTATTCTGGGCACCTCATAGAGGTAAAACAATATAATATTTGTCTCTTTGTGACTGGCTATTTCAATTAGTGTAATGTCTTACATGCTCATCTGTATTGTAGCCCATGTCAGAATTTCCTTTCTTTTTAAAGCTGAAAAATATTCCAGTGTGTGTGTGTGTGTGTGTGTGTGTGTGTGTGTGTGTGTCTCACTTTAGTCATCCCATTTATCTGTGGATAGACACTTGAGTTGCTTCCACTTGTTGGCTATCGTGGATAATGCTGCTGTGGACAGAATGTACAAATATCTCTTAAAGAACTTGCTTTCTATTCTTTTAGATATGTATCCAGAAGTAGGATTGCCAGATCATACAGGAGTTCTATTTATTCTTACGTATTTATTTTGAGAGAGAAAAAGCACAAGTGGCGGGGGCGGGGGGGAGTGGGGGGAGGAGGGGGTGTGCAAAGAGAGAGGGAGACAGAGAATCCCGTGCTGTTAGCACGGAGTCCAACACAGGGCTCGATCTCACCATGAGAACATGACCTGAGCTGAAATCAGAGTCAGATACTTAACTGACTGAGCCAGGTGCCCCATGGTAGTCCTATTTTTAATTTTGTGACAAACTTCCATACTATTTTCAAAAGTGGCTGCATCATTTTTTGTTCTCACCAACAGTACACAAGGACTTCAGTTTTCGTACATTCTTGTTAACACTTCTTCTTTTGTTTTTGTTTTTTTAGAGGGGCCGTGTTAGTGGCTGTGAGGTGGTATCTCATTGTGGTTCCGATTTGCATTTCCATAATGACTAGTGATGTGTTTGTTGGTCATTTGTACATCGCAGTTAGAAAAATATGTACTCAAGTCCTTTGGCCGTGTTTTTAATGGAGTATTTGGTTTTTGTTGTCTAGTTGTAGGATTTCTTTAGATACTCTGCATATTAAGTCCTTATCACATACATAATTTGCAAATATTTTCTCTCATTCTGTAGGTTGATTTTTCACTTGGTTGAGCATGTCCTTTGTTACATAAAATGCATGTTTAAAATAATAGTAGTAAAGCATTTGTTTAAAATAATAGTAGTGATAATGTGGTAGTGATTATGGAATACAGATGAGCAAAAAGAATAACCACAATGTATTAAGGGATGGGAAAAGAGAATTGAGAATACTTGTATACGGTACCCGCACTGTATGTTAAGAAGTATAGTGTCATTTTTGTTATGTTTATTTTATTTTTGAGAAAGAGAAAACCAGAGTGCAAGCAAGGGAGGGGAAGAGACAGGGAGACACAGAATCCGAAGCAGGCTCCAGGCTCTGAGCTGAAAGCACAGAGAGCCCCACGTGGGGCTCGAACTCATGAACCGTGAGATCATGACTTGAGCTGAAGTCAGATGCTTAACTGACTGAGCCATGCACGTACCCCGAAGTATACTTACATTAGTAAGTGAACTTAAAGTGTACTCTGGAAACACTAAGGCAAGCCCTACTACATGTTTTTAAAAGAAATATAATTTATATGCTAAGAAATGAGAGAATATAGTCATGTAAAAAGTTCAATTAATGTCAGATAAGGCACAACAATTAGGAACAAAGAAAAAATGCAACAAATAGAAAATAGTTACAAACATGGTAGTTATTCAACTGTAACAGAGTAATCACTTGAAACCCAATAGTTTTAAATACACTAATTAAAAGACGATCACCAGAGTTTATAATAAAGAAACAAGATATTTTATAAGAAATTCACTTTAAATATAAAGAACGATAAAGTTAGAGCAGAAGGACATGCCATACTAATAATAACCAAGCGAAAGATGGAGTGGGTGTATTAATTTCAGACAAACAGACGCCAGAACAAGGAGCATGACCAAGGATGAAAACAGGAATTACATAATTATCAGAGGGTGCATTTTCCAGGAAGACACAACAATTTAAATGTGTATGCATGTAAAAACAGAGCATCAAATTATGTAAGGCCAAAGCTGGTACAGCTGAAAGGAGAAACAGACACATCCACTATGATAGTTGGAGATCTCAACATCTGTACTTAAGTAATTGATAGACCAAGCAAGTAGAAAATCTGTAAAGATATAGTTGACCTAAACAGACCTATCAATCAACTGGATGTCATGAATATATAGAATAGTGTCCAATAACAGCAGAATTGCAGAATTTACCTTCTCACATAACTCACATAGGACATTCACCAAGATAGTCCATATTCTGGGCTATAAAACATACCCTTAAAAAGGGTATAGAGAGAATGATGTCAGCAAGGTGACGAAAAAAAAACATGTCCCTTGCCACCTCAACGACAATGTGGCATCCATCCACAGGCTAACACAGACCTTTGGGATCCAGGGAGGAGACTGTGAAACCCCAGCGCAGTCCAAGATGATGGAGAACCATTTTGAGAACACACACTCACACCCAAGTGGCAGACTCACCAACCATGATCTCAGCTACAGACCTGGAATTGGCTCTGTATCCCTAAGGACTTAGCTACAACCCAGTTTAGTTTGGGTTCCATCACCAGTGCCATACAGCTGGTGCCGTATCAGATAATGGAACAGTGGTTTAAGCAATCACCCATGGACAGGAGATCCTTTGTGGAAGTCTAGGGGCAAGTGGAGAAGTTCTAGCAAAACCAATAGAGCAACAAAAAAGAAAATCTGAGCTGGCCATGTTGAACAGGACGAGAGGAACAGTCTGACTTTACCTGTGTCACCCCTTTCCGAAGATGGCACAGCTCAGTGCCAAGACAGCCCTTCTCAGCCTGTGATTTACTCCATAGGGGAAAATGAGAGCCTTAGTAAGTACCAGCTTACCCATAGTCAAGTTACACTACTACAGAGACCCAATTCTTTCTCACCCGTCAAGAATACAGAGATGTGCTGTGTGAAGGGGAAGGAGGAGGAGAATGGTGGCAGTGAAGAGCTAGGAGACGCAGAGTAGGGCTTTTGGAGGACATTAGAGGCTGTGGATGATACTAACCGTGTTGTGAGGTCCATCATGAATCATGCCTACAAGCCACTGGGCCTTCCTCACCTTCACATTTCCCCAAGTGGCCCACGGCATCACTGGCACTCCTCTGAGAAACTCACTCATACGTCCTCCACTCCTGTGCATGCTTCTGATGGAGTGAAACTATACCACGAGTGAGCACACACAGAAAGCTGGCCTGGGAGAAACTGGGAGAACTCTGGAGGCCTGGGAGAAACTACATACTTGAACACTTAGCCCTGTTCTAGGTAGAGCAAAAGGGATGCTGTCGTCCAGACTGGCTTAGAAGAATTGAAGGAAGGCATACAAGTTTAAGAATTCTGCCACAAGAGGGAGCAAGAAGTGTGGAGCATGCATGTCAACACAAAAGATCTGGGAAAGGCTCAGAATCTCTAGCAGAATTGACAGAAAGTATATCCCAGAGTCAGTTGTTAAGAGACTGGGGGAGGTGAATGCTACTCCAAATGTGAAGACAACATTGGAAGACTTTGAGAAATATGAAACATAAAGGAAACATGGTACCACCAGTGAGACACAGTATTTTCTCAACAACACAGCCCAAAGCCATAGAGATTTGTGATTGGCCCAAAAAAAGAATTCAAGAAGCTGTTTCAAGGAAGTTCAGTGAGCTACAAGAACACTCAGAAAAACAATTCAGCAAAATCAGGAAAGCAATACATGAACCCAATGAGAAGTTGAACAGAGATATAGAAATCATAAAAAAGAACCAAACAGAAATGTTGGAGCAGATGAGTACAGTGAATAAAATTAATAATGCAAAAGAGACCATCAGCATCAAAATGGATCAAAGAGAAGAAAGAATCTGTGAAGTAGAAGACAGGAACTTTGAAATTACCAAATCAGAGGAGAATAAAGAAAAAGAGTAAAAAGGAGAGAAGGAAGTCTGCATGAACTGTAGATACCCTGAGGAGAAATAATCTAGGAATTATTACATTCCCAGAAGTATAAGAAAGGGAGAAGGGGGCAGAAAGCTTGTTTAAGAATTAATAAGTGAGAACTTCCCAAATTTAGGGAGCAATTTGGACATCCAAATTTATGAAGCTAGTATGATACCCCAAAATCAGTCCAAAATGACTGTCTCTAAGACACATTATAAGAATGCTGTCTAAACTCAAAAACAAAGAGACATTAAGAACAAAAACAAAAACAGAAACAAAACAGGAGCATCTGGGTGGCTCAGTTGGTTATGCATCTGATTCCTGATATCAGCTCAGGTCATGATCTCATGGTTCATGAGCTCAAGCCCCACATTGGCTCTGTGCTGACAGCACAGAACCTGCTTGGAATTCTCACTTCACTCTCTCTGCCCCTGCCTTGCTCACTCTCTCTTTCCTTCAAAATAAATAAGTAAACTTCAAAACAAAACAACAACAAAAAAACCTCATACACCAGATATCACCATAAAGCTATCAGCTGATTTCTCAGCAGAAACCTTGGAGGCCAGAAGAGAATGGAATGATATATTCAAATTGCTAAAAGGAAAAAAAAAAACCCAGCCAAGAATGGTTTATCTGTCAACGTTGTCCTTCAGAAATGAAAACAAGATAAAGACATCCCCAAGCAAACAGGATCTGAGGGAAATTCACTGTCAGTAGATATACCATATAAGAAATTATGAAAGGATGTCTTCAAGCTGAAATGTAATGACACTAAAAGCATGCACATATACCACACACTGATAACATTAGTATACTGGTCCAATTTGGAATACTCTAGTACTGTAATATGGTGATGTGTTAACCACTTTAAAGTTTTGTGTTGAAAAGTATTAAACGTATTAACAATACATTTAGATACAGTAATTCATTAGTGGATAAAAACACACACACTCACACACACACACACACACACACACAAGAGGCAGACTGTGACATCCAAAACATAAAAAATATGGAAGAGAGTAAAAGGGGAGAGTTTTTATATGTGATCAAAGCAATCAGTGTAAAACACAGTACCATATATATATATATATAATATTTTAGTTAAGTCTCAGAAAAACCACAGAGTAAAAACTTATAGCATATACACAAAAAATAAAGAAAAGTGAATCAAAGCATATGACTACAGAAAATAATTCATAAATGAAAACAATGGCAGAGGAAGAAAATAACAAAAACCATAAAACAGAACACAATTAAAAGGATGTCATTAATAAGTCCTTACTTATCAGTAATTACTTTAAGTTTAAATGGATTACATTCTCCAAAAAAATATAGAGTGGCTACATCATTAAAAAACAAACAAACAAAAACATATTTGCTACCTACCTGAGACCCACTTCAGCTTTAAGGACACATAAAGGCTCAAAGTGAAGGGATAGAAAAAGATATTCTGTACAAATGGAACCAAAACCCCCCCCCCAAATCAGGGGCAGCTATACTTATATCAGACAAAATAGACTTTAAGCCAAAAACTGTAACAAGAGACAAAGAAGGTCATTATATAATGATAAAGTGTTCAATTCATCAAAGGGGTATAACATTTGTAAATATTTATGCACCTAACACTGAAACACCTAAATATATGGCAAATATTAATAGAAGAGAAGAGAGAGATAAACAATAATATGATAATAGTAGGGATTTGAATACCCCACTTTGTACAATGAATATATCATCCAGACAGAAAATCAATAAGGAAACTTTGGACTTGAATTATACTTTAGACCAAATGGACCTAACAGACATAAACAGAACATTCTATTCAACAGCACTAGACTACACATTCTTCTCAGGCACACATGGAATATTCTGCCAGATAAATCATCTTTAAGAGTCCAAGTACCATTTCCAACCACAGTGGTTTGTAACTAGAATTCCATAATGGAAGAAACCTAGAAAATTCAGAAACATGTAGAAATTAAACAACACATTCCTGAAAAACTAATGGGTGAATGAAAAAAACTATGGGGGCAAAAAAACTCTTGAGAAAAATGAAAATGAACACAAAGCATGCCAAAGCTTATATGATCCAGCAAAAGCAGTTCTTATTAAAAAAAAACAAAAACAAAACAAAACAGGGGCGCCTGGGTGGCGCAGTCAGTTAGGCGTCCGACTTCAGCCAGGTCACGATCTCGCGGTCCGTGAGTTCGAGCCTCGCGTCAGGCTCTGGTCTGATGGCTCCGAGCCTGGAGCCTGTTTCCGATTCTGTGTCTCCCTCTCTCTCTGCCCCTCCCCCGTTCATGCTCTGTCTCTCTCTGTCCCAAAAATAAGTAAAAAAAATAAATAAATAAAAAAAATAAAAAAAATAAACCTTGAAAAAATAAATAAATAAAAAAATAAACCTTGAATAAATAAATAAAAAAAATTAAAAAAATAAACCTTGAAAAAAAAACAAAACAACTTTTTTTTTAATTAAAAAAAATTTAACATTTATTTATTTTTGAGACAGAGAGAGAGCATGAACAGGGGAGGGTCAAAGAAAGAGGGAGACACAGAATCTGAAGCAGGCTCCAGGCTCTGAGCTGTCAGCACAGAGCCCAACACAGCGCTGGAACTCATAAACCTCAAGATCACGAACTGAGCCAAAATCAGATGCTCAACTAACTGAGCCACCCAGGTGACCCCAGCAAAAGTGGTTCTAAGAAGGAACTGTATAGTGATGAACACTTACATTAAGAAAAAAAAGAAAAATCTCAAACGAACAACCTACCATCACATATCAAGGAACTAGAAAAAGAAGAAACTGAATCCAACATTAGAAAAAGAAACAAAGATCAGAGTAGAAATCAATGAAATTGAGACCAGAAAAACATAGGAAATATTAAAACCAATAGCTGTTTTGCTGAAAATATAAACAAAGCTGACAAACTGTTGGCTAGACTTAATAAGAAAACAAGAGAGAACTCAAATGTATAAAATCAGAAATTAAAGAGAGGCATTGCAACTAATACCATAGAAATACAAATAAACAATTTTATGCCAACAAATAGGGCAAACTATAAGGAATTGACAAATTCCTAGGAACATACAACCTACCAACACTTACTGATGAAGAAATAGAAAATCTAAACAGAATGAAAGTGAGTAAGAAACCAACTCTTGATGAAACTAATATCCAGGGCACCTGGGTGTCTTAGTCGGTTAAGTGTCTGACTTTGGCTCAGGTCATGATCTCGCAGTTCGCTAGTTCAAGCCCCACATCAGGTTCTGTGCTGACAGCTCAGAGCCTGGAGCCTGCTTTGGATTGTGTGTCTCCCTCTTTCTGCTCCTCCCCCACTCATGCTCTCTCTCTCAGAAATAAACTTTTAAAAAAATTAAAAAAAAAACTAATATCCAAATAAGTAAAGAACTCATACAACTCAATAACAACATAAGTAATGATAATAATCTGATTGAAATATTGGCAGAGGTCTAGAATAGACATTTTTTCCAAAGCAGATGTGCAAATGGCCATAGGTACATGAAAATATGTTCAAAATCATTAATTCAGCAAAATGAAAATCAAACTACAATGAGATTTTATCTCACACCTGTTAGAACATCTCTTATCAAAAAGACAAGAGATGGCAGGTATTGGAAATAAAGTGGAAAAAAGGGAATTCTTGTGTGCTGTTGGTACAAATGTAAATGGTTACAGTCACTATGAAAAATACTATGAAGTTTCCTCAATAAATTAAGAATGCAAGTACCATATGATTAAGCAATTCCATTTCTGATTTTATATCTGAAAGAAATTAAATCACTGTTTTAAAGACATATCTGCATTCCCAAGTTAACTGAAGGATTGTTCACAGTAGCCACAATATGGAAATAACCTGAGGTATCCATCAGTGGATGAATGGATAAAGAAAATCAGGTACATGTATATATCAGAATATTATTCAGCCATTAAAAAGAAGGAATTCCTAACATTTCTGACAACATGGATGGACTTTGAGGGCATTTTGCGAAGTGAACTAAGTCAAGCACAAAGAAACAAATACAGTATGATCTCACTTCCGTGTGGAATCTAAAAGAGCCAAACTTACAGAAACAGAGCATAAAATGGTGGTATCTTCTGGGTTGGGAATGTCGAAAATTGGGATATATTGCTCAAAATGTAAAAACTTCTGGCTATAAAATAAGTATTTTCTATGCATCTAGTGTATAGCATACTGACCATAGTTAACATTGCTTTATTATATACTTGGAAGTTTCTAGGTACACAATCTTTAATGTTTTCATTACACCAAAAAGAAGAAAAAGATAAAGAAAAAAGAATAATAGTAATTACGTGAAATGATGAAGGTTTTAATTCACTCTACTGTGGTCATTTCTCAATGTATATCATAAATCATCATGTTGTACACCTTAAACTTACACAACATTTAATGTTAATTTTATGTCGATGAAATTGGAAAGTAAAAGTATAGAAACCATGCAAAGTATGTTCTCAGTGCACAATGCAATTAAAGTAGAAATCAATAACAGCTGGGAAGTCCTTGAATGTTTAGAGATAAAATAATCCCCTTGTAAAATACATGAGCCTACTCAAAGCTCAAGAGAAATTAAAAATTGTTGATCTAACTTAAAATGTAAAGCAATAACCTAAGGTTCCACTTTGTTAAACTAGAGAAATAAAAGCAAATTAATTCTAAAGGAAGCAAAAGGATAGAAATAATAATAATAATAATTACAGGAGAAATCAATGAAAACGGAAAAGAGGAAAGAATAAAGAAAGTCACCAGACCCCACATCTTGTTGTTGTTGTTGTTAAGATCAGTAAAATTGGTAAGCCTAATGGGGAATTCAAGAGAGAAGACAGGAACTACCAATATCTGAAATGGAGGAGGAATCATTACCATTTATTCCATGGATAATAAATTATAATCAAATAATACTATCATTAATTCTATGCATGAGAATTTGATAGCTTAGATGAAATGGACCACTTCACTGACAGAGACAAACTACTGAAACTCCCACAAAGAGAAACAGATCATCTGAATAGACTTTTATCAAATAAAAGAAATCAATAATTGTTAACCTTAAAAAAAAATAAAGCACCAGGCCCAGATGATTTCATTGGTCATTTTCCCACGTTTAGAAAGGATTTATATGAATTTGCCATATCATTTCCTTAAAGCAGACAAAGGGAATCCTTGATCTATAAGGCAAGCATTTCTCTCATACCGAAATGGAAAGACACTGCAACAAAGAAGTACAAACCATGAATATACATCCTAAAATCCTCAACATAATATCACATGAACACTGGGCATTTGTTTAATATATGTGAGTCTAGATCAACATTTGAAAATCAATTAATGGATCCCATCACTTCAATAGACTGAAGTAAGAAAGTCATATGATCATATCAGTATGTGCATAAAAACATTTGACAAAATCCAACAACCTTTTATGATAAAAATTCTCAGCAAACTATGAAAAGAGAGGAACTTCCTCAACCTGATATAATGAATACCTATAGCTAATGTCATAATTTGTACTGAGACATTGGACACTTTCCTCCTAAGATCAGAAAAATGTCAAGAATATCCTATCTTAATACTGGGTTCAAGACAATATTAGAAACTATAGGCAGTGCAATGAAAAAAGAAAAGGAAATAAAATGTATATAGATTGAGAAGGAAGACATAAAGCTATTTTTATTTGCAGATGACAACTGTCTATGTAGAAAATTACAGGATAAAGGTTAATATACAAAAGTCACTTACTTTACTTTCTTAAATACCAGCAATAAACAATTTGAATTTGAAATTAATAAAACATAATTGGCAATAGCATCAAAAATGGAAGTTGCCCTTTAATGAAATAATGGTTAAATCAACTGGAGGGTATGCATACAATGGAATATTATTCAGTAATAAAAAGCAATGAGCTATCAAAAAATAAAAGGAAAGAAATGACCTATCTAGCCATGAAAAGACATTGTGGATCCTTAAATGCATATTGCTAAATGAAAGAAACAGTATGAAAAGGCTACATATGGGAACAATTTGAGCACATAATAATGATAATAATAAATAATATTGGATTAAATCCCAAGTATAAAATAAATATCTGTGAGTCCACACTGTTATCAATTAAGGATTGAATAAATAAGCAAATGCAGGAAAAGGAACAACTCTCCCATACAGATGAATTTCAAGTAATTGATGTATATATCCTGCCCTTAAGGAGGGGGAGCATAATTACTCTGTACGTTTCAGATGGATGTCATAATTTGCTTCCAAGGGGTACAGAATAGGCAGTGGGGGAAAACAGAGTAACTTTACAGTAAAGAAACCTGACTTACACCACTTTAGTCAGGTGATTGAGTACAACATCAATGGCGATGTCCTGGCGATGTTATGTGCCCTTGATATGATATGATGAAGATGGCAACATGTTCACATATGAAGAATTTAGGAAAAGAATTTGTAGGAAATCTGTAAAAGGAGGTGTTGTTCCACAGGATTGGTGAGACATAATTAATTCCAAAAGTTTAGTGTTTATAGGTTCATGTTTTATGAAATTATTCTAGACTACTTTTATTTATCTTTAAAATTGTGATGATATGTAGAAAATTTTATTCTAATCCACAAGCATCCATCTTCTGGAAGTAAACTATTATAATATGTCTTATATATAATTTTATAATCATTATATAGGGATATAGTAGATATATCCTCATTTTAAGCAGTTACAGTGTTATTTTTAAACTTATTTAATAAGACTCCTATGGCTCCAGTTGTGTGGTCAGTAACCCCATATTAATAACTTTGAGGGGCGCCTGGGTGGCGCAGTCGGTTAAGCGTCCGACTTCGGCCAGGTCACAATCTCGCGGTCCGTGAGTTCGAGCCCCGCGTCGGGCTCTGGGCTGATGGCTCAGAGCCTGGAGCCTGTTTCCGATTCTGTGTCTCCCTCTCTCTCTGCCCCTCCCCCGTTCATGCTCTGTCTCTCTCTGTCCCAAAAATAAATAAACGTTGAAAAAAAAATTAAAAAAAAATAACTTTGAATTAAACGTTTTTGCCTCCTGTTTTGTGTATTTTCAGGAATCCCGCCAGATGATCTCTATAAGCATTTAATTTAATAAAAGCTAGTATCGATTTAGGTACTGTCATTCATGCTAATAGATCTTATTTATTTATTTATTTATTTTTTTAATTTTTTTAATGTTTATTTATTTTTGAGACAGAGAGAGACAGAGCATGAACAGGGGAGGGTCAGAGAGAGAGGGAGACACAGAATCTGAAGCAGTCTCCAGGCTCTGAGCTGTCAGCACAGAGCCCGACGCGGGGCTCGAACTCACGGACCGTGAGATCATGACCTGAGCCGAAGTCGGACGCTTAACCGACTGAGCCACCCAGGCACCCCTAATAGATCTTATTTAAATAGTACTTAGTTATTGAAAAGAAATATCCTTTATTATAAGGGACAGAGGGACTTGTAATCATACACATATAGGACTCACATGAGTGGTTTTCATGACGAATCATCATGAGACTTACCCATTTCCTTTGCTTATGTTGTGATAAAAATTTTAATCTATCCTTTAAGGTGCTTCCAGCTAGTCTAAAAATTAAATTGGCATCAGACAGATGAACAGGAGGGAAAAAAAAAGAGAGAGTTTAATTATGTGCTTACAGAGACCCAATAATAAAGACCCAAAGAAATAACCAAGGCAAGACGCTTTTACAGTTTTTAGTCAAAGTAATAGATCTGTGAGGAATTGACAGTTCAAAAAAAATATATGATTAGGAGCTTCAGTTAGTAAGGAATTCTAAACAGAATTTGGGCTGGGGTAGTAAATTAGTAAAAGTAGCAGATTTGTTTTTAGAGCAATTTTAGCATTGAATTCCCTATCTCTGGCGAAAAGAATTTCTCCTTACCTCCTTGTGTAGGAAGCTTCATGTCCTGCTTTCTGGAGACAAAGCTTGGGGGGGTGGGGGGCGCGGTCAGAACGTTGTTCTTGTATTGGCTGTTTCTTAAGTAACTTAAACTTAAAATAATCATTATGCCAAACTGACACATTTTGGAGCAACCTGGCCTTGGACCCACATTGACATTGTTCATCTGCTTACAAAATATTGTGCTAATTAAGTTTAATAAATGACATTCACCCATCAAGGTTTTATTCAATTTAACTTTTTCATGTGAAGAATATCCCTACTACCATAGGCTATAGAGTTAGCTCATTTATTTTCATTTTCACTGGCATGGTCTTGGTTACTTATTTGGAATTCAAGCTATTTTACCATATCACACACACACACACACACACACACACACACTATATGAATATATAGCTCTGGATATATATGTATAGATATATATAGATATCTATCTATATATATGTACATACTATATGTATAATTATACTATATATGTGTATATACATATACATATGTATATACACATATACATATGTGTATATACATATATGTAGTATAATTATATACTATATATATAGTATATATATATATATATATATATATACACACATATATATAGTGAATATATTTCATGACAAACTGCTTTATATTACCAGATTTCAGAGCAGAGTTTAGTATTCTCCATAGAAAGCAGGATTTCAATAAACATTTCTTTAAATGTTCTGATTACATGTAGTGAATATAGGGGTACAACTTCTAAATGTAGTACCTTATCAGAATTTGTGGAGAAATAATCACAACATGGATGAGACAAAGAGTCCTAAATTTGAAATAATATCTAATTTTAAATTAATTCATAACAGGGGTGCCTGGGTGGCTCAGTCATTGAAGCATCCCACTCTTGATTTTGGCCCAGGTCATGATCCCAGAGTCATGGGACTGAGCCCCTCATCAGACCCTGTGCTGAACATGAAGCCTGCTTGGAATTTTCTCTCCCTCTGCCTCTGCCGTTCCCTCTCCTCCCCCCACCCCCCTGCCCCACTCATGCACTCTTTCTCAAAAAAAAAAAAAAAAAGAATGAATGAATGAATGAATGAATGAATAAATAAATAAATAAATAAAGTTTAAAAAGATAAATTCATTCATCCGTTCATAACATTTTCCATAGAAGGAAAATGATGGTGTTTTCAACTGTGTCCCTCAAATTAAAAAAAAACAAAAAAGAACATTAGTGTTCTAATTAATGTTTCTAAATAACATTTATCCAGAATGATTCAAAAGGAATCTCAGTTTCATTCAAAAACTACTCTTTTGATCATGCATGGATTCACTCACCAAATAAGAATTTGTCATCAACTTATTTAAAGCAGGACGCCTCTAAGTAATGTAGGAGAGAGAAAAATCATCCTTTCCTCTGTTACCTTATAAACTCATGTAATGAGGTGAAAACACATACACATGTCTTACATTTGAATAAGAAATCTCTGTATTATTATGGTAAACCTGCTAACTCATGAAATCTCATGATTTTCCCCTGAAAATTTCTGTTAACAAAGAAAATAATTAACTTGGTTTGACTCTGTGAACAATCGTATCTCCTAAACAAACAAACAAAAAGCCTTATGTAAATGGACAGAATTCAATTTTAGAGCCAAGGCTCCAATTCTGAAGCACTCCACAGGATTTGAAAGGAATGCACTCTAGAGATTAGAGGGGGGAGGCAAAAGGTCTTTTATTCTTGGCTGCCAGTAGAGTTCCAGGTCAGCAAAGAATATCATCCAAATAGTCAGAGGTCACCTTATCAAACTTTAATGAGAAACAAAATGCAAGCCTATCCATTTGAGAGCATTCTTTAACTCTGAAAGTTCTGGATCCCTTTTCTGAATTCACTGAACTCACACCCATTATTCCATGCGATCTTCAAATGTAAAATCTTTGACCTATACCCATTGTACCCAATTAAGTTTTCCCGCTTGTAAAGAATTTCAAAGTGAAGAAATCAAGGCCAAGATAGTCGTAAGATGTTGGTAATTTAATAAACTGTGAGAATTAGGTAATTTGGTATCCCATGATTACTTTTTGAGGAACAGTTTTTGAAACATGGAGTTGTGCCCAAAATAGTAATAAATCTATGAAAGCATCAATAATAAAAGTGAAACAGTGTATGTGTGTCAGTGTGTGAAGTATTGCCCTGAACATTATATATTTTGATTTTCTAATTCCTAATACAACTCTGTGAGATGCATACTATTATTATCTCTGTTTTGTGGATGGAGTAACTGAAAATGAGAAGGTTAAGTTACTTGTCCAAACCACAGAGCTAAATAAATGGAGACCTAAGTTTTAATGTAACTAGATCATGGTCAATATGAAGTGCTATGTAATGAATTTTCCACTCCCATAAGCGCTTATAAATTATTTGTCTATGTTTTCTTGTTAATGTTTTAAAGTTTTTCTTTCTTATATCCACGTTTTAATATACCAAATCTATTTTAAGTTATGGCC
This sequence comes from Acinonyx jubatus, assembly GCF_027475565.1. Taxonomy (NCBI): domain Eukaryota; kingdom Metazoa; phylum Chordata; class Mammalia; order Carnivora; family Felidae; genus Acinonyx; species Acinonyx jubatus. The sequence goes on along the minus strand of NC_069382.1, from coordinate 4,519,874 downwards.
TCATATAAGAATCCATTTCAGGTTTTTTCCTATGATAACCAGTTCTTCTTGGGTGTTCTTTAAATAATCAATTATTTTGCCACTGATATACTCTGCTGTGACTTTGATGTTTTCCTATGATTGTGGATCTGTCTCTGTGATCTCTATTTTCCTCCATTGTTTTTGATAGTCTAAAAAAATATATACCATACTATATCTGCAAGTTTTATTTTCCCTGATATATACTTAGTGTTTCCTCTGTCTTTGGGTTCTTATTAAAACTATTCAGTTTTTTAACATTTCAAATAGTACTTTATTTACCCTATTATCTCTCTCTAGACCTTACTTAGTCATGTAGTAATCCTCACTTTGTCATCCGTATCTCTTATTTATTTTCATGGTTTCTCTCTTCATTTCTCTTTATGTTGATTTCTGGTTAACTTATTCTGGATCCATTGTTGAAGTCACTATTTCCATTGGGCTGTGCTTAATTTGCATTTCATTTATTCATCAAGTTTTAAATTTCAAATAGTGCATTTTTAATAGATAATATTTGTTTCTTTTCCTCTCTGTATCCCATGCTGCCTACTCATTATTGTTCATTCCTTTATTGTTTGTTTAATTTCTTTAAATATTGTCTTTACTTTTATTTTATAGATGTAACTGCTATCTTGTATTTTAAGATCATGTCTTCAGAGTCCAAATTATTTATTTCCGACTCTTCTTTATTGTGTTAGTAGTTTCTTGTTGTGAAACCAGAGTTGCTCCTTTTTTTTTTTCTGCCAAAATCCTGTTGGCCTGATTTCTTTCAAAAGTCGCCTCTTAACTCAGAAATTTTAAACACAGTTCTGAAAATGTGTGATGGGCTCCAGATAAAATCCCATCACACCACACATCGGGTTTGGTGGCTGTGTTATTCTTTTTCACTTAGTGCTCATGATTCTCTTTTTCTTTTCCTTACTGATTATAGTTCCCTGTCTTCAGTTGTGTTTCTTGTTTGGACTTGGAAACTGTATTAGTTTCCTGTGGCTGCCATAATGAATTACTCCACACTGAGCAGCTTAAAACGGGACAAACGTATTCTCTCGCAGAAGTCCAAAACCGCGCTGTCAGCAGGGCTGGATCAGATGACTCTCCGAGAAAATTCCTTTGTGTCTCTTCCACTTTCTGTTGTCTGCCTCCATTCATTGTGACTGCATCTGTCCAACGCTTGCCTCCGTCTTCACATGCCTTTCTCTTCCTCTGTGACTTCCCTTCTGTCTCTTCTGAGCCACCCTTCTAATTGGATTTAAGGCCCACCTGGGTAATTCAAAATGATCTCAAGATCCCCCCTAACTTAATTACATCTGCAGTAAGCCTTTTTCTAAATAAGGTCACATTCCCAGTATTTAAGAATTAACATATGGACATATCTTTGGGGTGGGGGGGCACCATTCAATCCAATATAGAGACCTCCCTTGTTTTCTGTGAAGTATGTTCCCTACTAGATCTGGTTTTATGCTTTTAGGATTGCCCTTCAGAGTATATTGATTACACAGAGCCCTTTTCCTACATTACTTTTGAGAATATAGGTTTTAGAGTCTGTATAATTTCATAGTCCTAATTCTGATTTTAGATAAGATATAGAGGTAGAGAGAAATAGATTTTAGATAAGATATAGAGGTAGGGAGAAATATCTATCTATCTATCAATAGATAGATAGATAGATAGATAAGAGATAGATGCATTTCTATATATGGCACATTATTCATTCAAGTAATATTTACCATTTATTGAGGAATTAGCTCATACAAACTGTCCCACCAGCTGAGAATGGAATAGTGAACAGTAAGTAAGTCAAAACTACTTCTTTAGATGACTTTCCATGCTAGTGAGGTTTAAATGGTGTTGTTGTTGTTGCTGTTGTTGTCGACAATTAACACTGAGTACTAAGCTCTTCACCAGGCTTCAATCCTTCGGCAATCATATCGATTAAGTGCTGTTGTTACCCAGTGGGGCAATGTGGAAAAATACATCATCAATACCCTAAACCTGATACTGTTCATCATGTGATGTCTTTGTCCTTTTTTTTTTTTTTTAAACATTTTCAGATTGATAGCCCAGAGATTTAAATGCTAACCTTAATTCTGCCACAAACAAACCTGGTACTTTTGATCAGAACCTTTAACTTTTCAGGGCCTAAGATCTCACTTGTCTGAGACAGGAGATAGATTGGATAAAGACGGAAGGCCTTTCCAGGGTTGAGGTTTTAGGATGTTTTACGAAGCAGTCAAGGAGATACGGGCTTTCAGATTTAGATGAAGTCTGGGTACTGTATAGGTGGGGGGATTGTGATTTCAATTCCACTCTTGGGTGTAAGTGTGTGTTTATATTTAAACCTGTCACTTGTCTAATTTGCTGTCTCAGTTTATAGCTGCTGAATATTAAAATTTTGAATCTGAAAAAAGAATGTCTCAAGCCTCCGCAAAGACGCAGTTTATACAGATAAGCTTCCATTACAAAAAGCTTAGTGGGACACCAATATATCATCAGAGATACTTAGTGAAATTTAAAGAGAGCCATTTTCCCAATGTACTTTTGGGCTTACACCAGTCAGGAAAAACAAAACAAAACAGAGTCAAAACCTGAGAAGGCAAAATTGCACAGGGGTCTTCTTTCTCCATTCGTCTACAAATCTGTGATTTCTGCCCTCAGAGACCTCTGCTGTCCTGTCTAGGAGCAGAACAGGAGCTCCAAATGGTGAAGCTTTTAATCTAATTAATTTCATTTAATTTGGTTCACTTAGCACTCCCCCATCCTAAACCACCGCATTCCTTAGACTATTGTTTATAAATATGCCACAGTGTTGTCATCTCGACATCGGAATGTGACAGTTGACTGGCAGCTAACGTACCACTCAATACTTTATGAGTTAAATGTCCTCACTCTACTCGATCACTTGGCTCCCGAAAAGCCATCAAATGAAAAGGAAGCCTGGTACTGGAATCATGTGACAGTAACTGGTTATACTGAGTTATCTTAGTAAGTTTGCACATGTACAGAACAAATGCCATTGACTAGATGGCTTAAACATTATGTCTCACAGTTCTGGAGTTTGAAAGTCTGAAATCAGGGCGTGGCAGGTAGGCTCTGATAGGGTCCTGTTCCTGGTTTCTTCATGTGATGGAGAGAGAGAGAGAAAGGTAGCAATCTGTCCCCTGTTTCTTTTTATAAGGGAACTAATCCCATCACCATGGCACCATCCTCAGGACCTATGACTTCCCCAAACCAGATCTCCAAATGCCATCACATTGGGAATTAGGAATTCATCTATGAATTCTGAGGGAGCACGAGCATTGAGTCCATCACAGCGATCATCTGGATAACCTATAACTACAGTTAAAGTAATTTATTTTAGATTATCTTTTAAGCAAATCTACAGATTTTCAAATTATTATATAGGACCATGTCATAAATATAATTCCTACCCTAGGTCACTAAATATAATTTAAGAAATGAAATGTTTTGTGAGGAGTATTCCTTGCTGAATTTTTTTGGTAGTCACAGGGGCTTTTCACTGATGACCAGTTCTCTCCTTCTGTCTGGCATATGGAAGACTGAACGTCTCGTGTTTGATGAGCTGATGGCATAGATCTGGTGAGCCTCATGTTAAACATGATGTTTTCTGTGTAGGTCAGAACCCTGAAAAGCTTTCTGTTATCTCTCTCTCTGGGCCTCCTGGGGTCTGCTTTGCATTATTCATATATCCAATATTAACAGTGCCAAGTACCTACTCATTCAGTCATTTAATCAAAATGAACACACACACACACACACACACACACACACACACACACACACCATTTCTTCTAGGACTGTACTAACATTATGCTGTAAAATCTCTGCTCTCTTTCCTTAAGGAGTTATATTCTAGATAGATCAACATGCATTTGGACAAAGATCATGATGAATTACAAAGGGTGCAATGACCGAGAATAGCATGGCAACCTTGTTTGATAATGCTGTGTTGTATGATTGAAATTTGCTAAGACAGTAGAATTTAAATGTTATCAAACTTTAAAAAGATGTATGTGAGCTAATACACGTGTTAACTAACTTGCTAGTGGGGGTTCTCTCACAATGTGTATGTATGTCAAATCATCATATTGAGACTTTAAATGTATTACTATTTAATTATCAATTATACCTCACTAAGCCTAAAAAAAGAAGTGATGTCAAGAGTTTACCTGTTTATATTAGGAAAAAAAAGACCACAAGAGGATGTTATTCAACATTTAATAGGGGAAATTTAGCCATTCCTTTAATACAACATAATCTAGTTTCAAAATGCTGGGACGTTTGCTATTAATAAAATTCATTTTCCATATGAAAAAAAAATCTGTGAATAGTAGTCATAGTCTGGCTACAATTTACATTCATCCTCAGTTATCTGGACTTGGTATTTCCTATCTGACACTGCTTGCTATTTTCTTCTTTAAAAATCTTTATTTATTTATTTTGAGAGAGAGAGGGTGTGCAAGCATTTGTGCAAACAGGAAAGGGGCAGAGAGAGAAAGAGGGAGAGAGAAAATCCCAAGAAAGCTCCACACTATCAGTGGGAGCTCAACGTGGGGCTTGATCTCAGGAACGATGAGCTCATGACCTGCCAAAATCAAGGGTCCTGCTGCCCAACCAACCGGAGCCACCCCTGTACCCCATTGTTTAATGTTTTCTAACTTGTGATAGTCTATTGTTTTGAACAAGGACATTTCTTTTTTGTACCTAAAGGCAGAATGAAAAGGCAATTTGTCCCTTTAAATTCACCTCTAAAGTAAATACTTAGTAACTTGAATATTAAGAAAATTTTTAAGTTTGATTGCTGTGGCTGGGTTTTCCAGGACTATGTTAATAAGAGTGGTGATAGTGGGCACCCTTGTCTTGTTTCTGATCTTACAGAAAAGTTGAAAACTTTTCCAAGTTAAATATGATATTAGCTGTGTGCTCCTCTCCTTTGCCTTTGTTATTTTGAGGCCCGTTCTTCTACACTGTTTGTTGAGACTTTTCATCATGAAAGCATGTTGATTTCTGCCAAATGCTTTTTCTGCATCTGTTGATATGATCATATGACTTTTTAAGTTTATTTATTTTGAGAGAGAGAGAGAGAGAGAGAGAGAGAGAGAAAGCTGGTAATTGACAGAAAAAAGGTGAGACAGAATCCCAAGCAGTGTCCAAACCATTGGTGCAGAGCCCGAGTGGGACTTGAAATCATGAACAATGAGATCATGACCTCAGCTGATATCAAGAGTTGGACACTTGACCAACTGAGCCACTCAGGTGCCCCAGAGATGATCATGATTTTTATCCTTAATGTTTTAAATGTGGTGTATCACGTTTGACTTGGGTATGTTGGGTCATCCTTGCATCCAGTGATAATTCCCACCTGATCATGGTACATGACCCTTATAATATACCATTGAATCTGGTTTGCTAACATTTGGTTGATGATTTTTGCATCTATGTTCATTAGGGATAGTGGCCTGTGATTTTCTTTGTGTGTATGTGTTCTAGTCTAGTTTTACTATCAAGGTAGTATTAATCTTATAAAATTAGTTTGGGAGTGTTCTCTCCTACTCCACTTTAAGGAAGACTTTCAGAAGGATTGGTATTGATTCTTCTTTAGATATTTAACAAAATTCACCAGTGAAGCCATCTGTTCCTGGACTTTTCATTGAAGGATTTTTGATTACTTATCAAACTCCTTAATTATAATTTGTCTGGTCTATTTCTTCATTATTCAGTTGTGGTAGGTTGTATGTTTCTAGGAAATTATTTTAGGATTTTAATTTTAATTCTAGTAGAGTTAACATACAATGTTATATTAGTTTCAGATGTACCATATAGTGACTCAATAATTCTATCCATAACACAGTTCTCATCATGATAAGTGTACTCTTTAATTCCTATCACCTATTTCACCCATGGTAACCACCAATTTGGTTGTTGGTAACCAACAACTCTATAGTTAAGAGTCTGTTTCTTGGTTTTTCTCTATTTTTCTTGTCCCATTTGCTTTGTCTCTTAAATTCCACATATGACTAAAATCATATGGTATTCATCTTTCTCTGACTGAGGCAAGATTGCATTCTTTTTTAAGGCTAAATAGTATTCCATGGTGTATATACACTACATCTTCTTAGTCCATTCGTCTATCAATGGACACTTAGACTGCTTCCATAATTTGGCTATTGTAAATAATGCTGCAATAAACATAGGGGTGCATAAATCCTTTCAAATTGGTGTTTTTGTATTCTTTGGGGAAATACTTAGTAGTGTGATTACTGGATTGTTTTCTTAATGTCTCTTTCTAGTGTTTCATCATTAGCATATAGAAATAACAGTGAATTTCTGTACATTGATTTTGCATCCTACGACTTCAGTGAATTCATTTATCAGTTCTTGAAGTTTTTGGGTGGAGTCTTTAGGGTTTTTTGTTAATAGGAATTTATCAATTTATTTTGAGTGATCTATTTTGTTGGCATATGATATTTCATAGTATTTTCTTATGATCCTTGGTATATCTCTGTTATCTGTTGTAATATCTCCTCTTTCATTTCTGATTTTATTTGAATCTTCTCTCTTTTTATCCTAGCTTGTCTTCCTGAATGTATTTCAATTTTATCATTTCAAAAAATGTGTCATAGTTTCATCGATCTCCTTTTTTTCCTATTTTTTTAAGTTTATTTATTTTTGACAGAGACAGAGTGCAAGCATGAGCGAGGGAGGGTCAGAGAGAGAGGGAGACACAGAATCTGAAACAGCTCAGAATCTGAGCTGTCAGCATAGAGCCCAACGCCAGGCTCGAACTCACTAACTATGAGACCACGGCCTGGGCCGAAGTCGGACGCTTAACCGACGGAGCCACCCAGGCGCCCCATCATTGATCTCTTCTACTTCTTTTAGTTTCATTTCATTTATTTCTTTCCTTGTCTTTGTTTTGTTTCTTTCCACCCAATAACTTTGGGTTAGTTTTTCTTCCTTTTTTCGTTCCTTGAGGTATAAAGTTAGGTTGTTTATTTGAGATCTTTCATTTTCTTAATTTAGGTATTTATTGCTATAAACTTCCCTCTTAACTGCTTATGGCATCCCATAACTTTGAGTTTGTTGTATTTCCATTTTCGTTTGTCTCAAGTAATTCTTTATTTCCTCTTTATTTTTATTTTTTGACCTATTGGTTGTTCAGACACATGTTATTTAACCTTTACATATTTGTGGATTTTTTGGTATTCTTCTTGTAACTGATTTCTAGCATCAAACCAGTCAGAAAAGATGATTGGTGCACTATCAATCTTAAATTTATTAAGACTTGTTTGTGGCCCACCATATGGTCTGTCTGTTGTTATAGTTTTGGACTATAACTCCAGTATGCTGGAAGCATACTTTGTGGTAAGATTGTGTCTGAGCCTTTCCTGCTGGTTTTGATGTATTTTTTTATTTATGCAATTTCACTCTAATTTTGAAAATTAAAATATCAGTTATTCTTGAAATCTTACCATTCGCAAAGACACAGATGGAGCTAGAATATAATACTAAGTGAAATAAGTTAGTCGGAGAAAGACAAACACCATATGATTGCACTGATGTGTGGAATTTAAGAATCGAGAGATACAGGCAAAAGAGAAGAAAAGAGAGCAAGACAAACCAAGAAACAGAGTCTTAACTAGAGAGAACAAACGTGGTTACAGGGAGTGGGGGATGTATTGCACAGGTGATAGGGATTAAGAGGTGCATTTGTCGTGATGAGCACTGAGTGATTAGAATAAAAACTTAAAAAATATATTAGTCATGGGGTGCCTGGGTGGCTCAGTCAGTTAGGCATCTGACTTTGGCTCAGGTCATGATCTCATGATTTGCGGGTTTGAGCCCCACGTTGGGCTCTGTGCTGACAGCTTGGAGTCTGGAACCTACTTTTGACTCTGAGTCTCCCTCTCTCTCTACCCCTCCCCTGCTCACACACTCTCTCTCTCTCAAAAATAAATAAACATTTATATATGTACATATATATACATGTGTGTATATATATATATATGTACATATATATGTCATTATTTCTCATAGTAGTGCTTTTTATGTGCAGAAAATTCAAAATATAATTTTTTATCTGTTTTCCTCAAAAGATAAATATTAACTATCTAAAAAATAAACATGAAGGATGTAATGCATGTACCTTCATTTCAGGAGAAAATCTAAACTGTGCTCACCAGAATGACAAGAGAGCCATTTATTGAATTTATTGAGAGTTCCTTGACAACTTTGAATGGATGAAACTGAAACCCAACATAAAAAAAAAAGAGACTTACCACACCGACCATGTGATTATGTTCTCAACTTCCTGTATTTAGACTTTGCCAGAAGAATGCCAGACATTCCAAGTCTCCCAAACCAAATAATGAGAAACAAATAATGGATCATTTATATATTTCACTTTATACACTTTTTAAGGACAGTTATTATGTTAGGTATTTTGTAATTTAATGTGTCCTTTCTTCATTGCAAAGTAAAGGAATCATTGCCTTTACTTGTTATTTTATCATCTAAATTTAGACCAGTTAAAATTCTGAAATTCAAAACTTATACACAATTTTTTAAGTTCTTGTCCTTTGTGGAAGAGAGAATTTGAACCAAAGAAATTGGGAAGAGAGTATTTAATCTTTTTTTAAAGTTTATTTATTTAGAGAGAGAGAAAGAGCGAATGAGGGAGCGGCAGAGGGGGAGGGAGAGAGAGAGAGAGAGAGAGAAAACCCCAAGCAGGGTCTGTGCTGTCAGCGCATAGCCTGATGCAGGGCTCGAACTCACAAACTGTGAGATCATGACCTAAGCCGAAATCAAGAGTCACAGGTTTAACTGACCGATTCACACAGGCGCCCCTGGAAGGTATTTAAAAGATATTTAAAATATTTAAAAGGCGATTTACAATCACTTTCTCCCTCCTGGGAATTCCTAAAGGTGGCAAGTTTGGATTAGACCAGACTTCCTTGTTTGTTGATAGGAAAGATCCCCGGCTAACTCATAATGCATGCATAGCTGGGGCTTGTCAGTCCCTCAGAAACTCACATATGCCCTCCTTGATAAGTGGAGTTAGCAGGCTGCAGCTGATGTATTTTGGGGAGGGAATTCAGACAGGATGGCGCTCACTGTGAATTCTTCTATCTATTCATCCCTAATAACTACTAAAGCTTGGTGTTGGGTAAAACCTATAATTTCTTGGAGTTCTTACAATGCTTTATAGAGAAATGGACTATCCCAGGACATTAAGAGTGAGGGAATAGGAAAATCATGATGAGATGCTATTACAAACATTATTTTGTGCATGTATTGGAGGAAGTTGGGGAATGAGTTCTACTCCATAGTCATTCAGAAGTTCAGGATCCTTGTCCCCCGTGTCCCTATTTTCCTTTATTGTCATAGAGTATGGTTAGTTAGCTGGTAGATGGGAAAGGGAAAGCATGCAAGATTCCCAAAGAAGCTTTAGGAGCCAGGACGGTAAGGGGTTCATGTAAAATCTGTTCACATTCAACATGTAAAACCTATGGATATAAATCACTGACATGGCCTCACTTATGTTCAGTAGACGCTGACACCATGCTGAGGAGAGAGCAAATGGAATATTACAATTAGCAAACGAAATTGATGAATAAATATATTACATGATATTTTCTTTAATGCTTAAAAAGAGTTGAGCACAGAGCAGTGCAGCAGAACAGAGAATTTGAAAGTAAACATGAACAGCTATGCCTACCTGATTGCAGACCAAGGGGGTAGAGACAATTCAATGGAAGGGCAGCCTTTTCAAAATACAGTACTGGATCAGTTACACATCAATGGGCAAAATGTAAACCCCTACCTAAACCATACACTGTATGCAAATATTAACTCAAAATGGATTGCAGACTTTAAAACTGTAAGACTTTTAGGAAAAAAAGAAAAGAAAAGAGCTTTAAGATCTAGGGTCAAAGAACTGTTAGACTTGACACTGAAAGAATAATCCAGAAAGGGAAACGAAATGGATGAAGTTAGACTTGAACATAATTTGAAGCTTTTGCTCTATGAAAGACTCCTTTAGGAAGATGAAAAGGCAAGCTAGAAACCAAGAGAAAATACTAGCAAATCATGTATCTGGCAACACGCTGGTAGGCGGAATATATTCATAACTCTCAACACTCAACAGTAGAGAGAAAAGAAAAGAGAGAAAATAAAAGAGAAAAGAAAAGAAAAGAAAAGAGGAGGAAGGAAAGACAGAAGGAAGGAAGGGAGGAAAAAATCGGCAAAGGACAGCCATTTCAACAAAGAGGATATAAAAATTATAAATAAGCACATAAAATTATATTCAACGTCCTTAGCCATTAAGGCGATGAAAATTAAAACTTCAATGTGGTACCACTATCCACACATCAGAATGTCTAAAAATTAAAAAAAAACAAAAAACAAACAACAACAACAAAAAACAAGTGACAACATCCAAATGCTGGCAAAGGTGCAGAGAAAGTGAATCTGAATCCGGCATACACTCCCAATAGGAATGTAAGTAACACGGTGGAAATGGTCTGGCAGATGCTTCAAAAGCTGGGTATTCAACGACCACATGATCCAGCAATTGCACTCATGGGCATTTATCCCAGAGAAATGAACACTTACATTCATACGGAAAGAAAAAAAAATCATTTGTGAGCATTTACAACAGATTTATACATAATAGACTGAGCTGGAAACAACCTGGCGCTCCTTCTCCAGGTGAATGTTAAACAAACTGGTACAGACATACCATGAAGCCTCACCTGGCAAGAGAAAAGGATGAGGTACCCACATGCACAACCATTTGGAAGCATCGCACTGAAATTCCAATCTCAGGAGGTTGCATGATGTATAAACTCACCTGCGTAAGGACCTAGAAATGATGAACTGCAAGATGGAGAACAGACTGGTGGTTGATTGGGGGGGGGGGGAGGGGAGGCAGGGATGTGGGCGTGGCTTTGGAAAGGCCCCCTGGGGGATTCTGGAGGTGCTGGAAATGTGTGCACCCTGACTGCCTCCGGGTCAGGATCCTGATTGTGATAGTGATCTGTAGCTTTACAAGATGCTATCACTGCACGCAGGGTGAATGGGGTGTCTTTGTGAATTCTAACAATTTCATGTCAACCTGTGACTATTTCAAATACAGAGTTTGATCTAATGAGATAAAAGTTTACTTGCCTTACTAGAGAAACTTTTGCATGTAAGAAAATAGAGTTTTAGATTTTTTCAGATCTTTTTTTAATATGAAATTTATTGTCAAATTGGTTTCCATACAACACCCAGTGCTCATCCCAACAGGTGCCCTCCTCAGTACCCATCACCCACCCTCCCTTCCCTCCCACCACCCCCCCATCAACCCTCAGTTTATTCTCAGTTTTTAAGAGTCTCTTATGGTTTGGCTCCCTCCCCCTCTAACTTTTTTTTTCCTTCCCCTCCCCCATGGTCTTAAGTTTCTCAGGATCCACATAAGAGTGAAAACATATAGTACCTGTCTTTCTCTGTATGACTTATTTCACTTAGCAAAACACTCTCCAGTTCCTTCCACATTGCTACAAAGGGCCATATTTCATTCTTTCTCATTGCCACATAGTACTCCATTGTGTATATGAACCACAATTTCTTTACCCATTCATCAGTTGATGGACATTTAGGCTCTTTCCACAATTTGGCTATTGTTGAGAGTGATGCTAGAAACATTGGGGTACAAGTGCCCCTATGCATCAGTGCTCCTGTATCCCTTGGGTAAATTCCTAGCAGTGCTTTTGCTGGTCATAGGGTAGGTCCATTTTTAATTTTTTGAGGAACCTCCACACTGTTTTCGAGAGTGGCTGCACCAGTTTGCATTCCCACCAACAGCGCAAGAGGGTTCCCGTTTCTCCACATCCTCTCCAGCATCTATAGTCTCCTGATTTGTTCACTTTAGCCACTCTGACTGGTGTGAGGAGATATCTGAGTGTGGTTTTGATTTGTATTTCCCTGATGAGGAGTGACATTGAGCATCTTTTCATGTGCCTGTTGGCCATCTGGATGTCTTCTTTAGAGAAGTGTCCATTCATGTTTTCTGTCCATTTCTTCACTGTATTATTTGTTTTTCGGGTGAGGAGTTTGGTGAGCTCTTTATAGATTTTGGATACTAGCCCTTTGTCCGATATGTCATTTGCAAATATCTGTTCCCATTCCGTTGGTTGCCTTTTAGTTTTGTTGATTGTTTCCTTTGCTGTGCAGAAGCTTTTTATCTTCATGAGGTCCCAATAGTTCATTTTTGCTCTTAATTCCCTTGCCTTTGGGGATGTGTCAAGTAAGAAATTGCTGCAGCTGAGGTCAGAGGGTTTTTTCCTGCTTTCTCCTCTAGGGTCTCACATTCAGGTCCTTGATCCATTTTGAGTTTATTTTTGTGAATGGTGTAAGAAAGTGGTCTAGTTTCATCCTCCTGCATGTTGCTGTCCAGTTCCCCCAGCATCATTTGTTAAAGAGACTGTCTTTTTTCCATTGGATATTCTTTCCTGATTCAAAGATTAGTTGGCCATACTTTTGTGGGTCTAGTTGTGGGGTTTCATTCTATTCCATTGGTCTATGAGTTTGTTTTTGTGCCAATACCATGCTGTCTTGATGATTATAGCTTTATAGTAGAGGCTAAAGTCTGGGATTGTGATGCCTCCTGCTTTGATCTTTTCAAAATTACTTTGGCTATTTGGGGTCTTTAGTGGTTCCATACAAATTTTAGGATTGATTGTTCTAGTTTCGAGAAGAATGCTGGTGCAATTTTGATTGATATTGCATTGAATGTGTAGATAGCTTTGGGTAGTATTGACATTTTAACAATATTTATCCTTCCAATCCATGAGTACGGAATGTTTTTCCATTTCTTTATATCTTCTTCAATTTCCCTCATAAGCTTTGTATAGTTTTCAGGATACAGATCTTTTACATCTTTGGTGAGGTTTACTCCTAGGTATTTCACGATTCCTGGTGCAGTTGTGAATGGGATCAGTTTCTTTATTTGTCTTTCTGTTGCTTCATTATTAGTGTATAAGAATGCAACTGATTTCTGTACATTGATTTTGTATCCTGCGACTTTGCTGAATTCATGTATCAGTTCTAGCAGACTTTTGGTGGAATCTATTGGGTTTTCCATGTATAATATGTCTTCTACAAAAAGTGAAAGCTTGACTTCATCTTTACCAATTGTGATGCCTTTGATTTCCTTTTGTTGTCTGATTGCTGATGCTAGAACTTCCAACACTATGTTAAACAACAGTGGTGAGAGTGGACGTCCCTGTCGTGTTCCTGATCTCAGGGGGAAAGCTCTCAGTTTTTCCCCATTGAGGATGATATTAGCTGTGGGCTTTTCATAAATGGCTTTTATGATGTTTAAGTATGTTTCTTCTATCCCAACATTCCTGAGGGTTTTTATTAAGAAAGGATGCTGAATTTTGTCAAATGCTTTTTCTGCATCTTTTGACAGGATCATATGGTTCTTATCTTTTCTTTTATTAACGTGCTGTATCACATTGATTGATTTGCGAATGTTGAACCAGTCCTGCAGCCCAGGAATGAATCCCACTTGATCATGGTGAATAATTCTTTTTATATGCTGTTGAATTCGATTGGCTAGTATCTTATTGAGAATTCTTGCATCCATATGCATCAGGGATATTGGCCTGTAGTTCTCTTTTTTTGCTGGGTCTCTGTCTGGTTTAGGAATCAAAGTAATACTGGCTTCATAGAATGGGTCTGGAAGTTTTCATTCCCTTTTACTTTTTTGGAACAGCTTGGGAAGGATAGGTATTATCTGCTTTAAATGTCTGGTAGAATTCCCCTGGGAAGCCATCTGGTCCTGGACTCTTATTTGTTGGGAGGTTTTTGATAACTGATTCAATTTCTTCTCTGGTTATGGGTCTGTTCAAATTTTCTGTTTCTTCCTGTTTGAGTTTTGGCAGTGTGTGGGTGCTTAGGAATTTGTCCGTTTCTTCCAGGTTGTCCAGTTTGTTGGCATAGAATTTTTCATACTATTCCCTCATCCCCCGCGAGCTCTGTCCTTCTGGGACTCAACAGCTCTCCCTCCTGTAGGCCCCAGGTGTTTTTCAAACTGTGGCTCCTGCCCGTAACCCTGTGGGCTTTTGGTTCCACGGTCTCTTTAGAGGGAGGACTCGATGTCCTCTAGCCTTCCCCGCTGTCAGAGAGCAGAGCTGCTGACTTTTAACATTCCAGATGTTAAGTCCCGCTGGCTGTCAGAACTCACATAGTCTGGCCCCTGGGCTTTTGCAAGCCAGACTTAGGGGGCTCTGTCTTGCCAGGCGGGCTGCCCCTCCACTGCCCTCGCTCCCTCCCGCCAGTCCCTGTATCACGCACCGCCCCTCTCCCCTTCCTACCCTCTTCCGTGGGCCTTTTGTCTATGCTTGGCTCTGGAGAGTCCATTCTGCAGTCTTCCTCCGGTTTTCTGGGTTATTTAGGCCAATGTGGGTGGAATCTAAGCGATCAGCAGGATGAGGTGAGCCCAGCATCCTCCTACACTGCCATCTTCTCCCAAGAGTTTTAATTAAATAAGCATATATTTTAACAGCACTCATGTTACTGTCAATATTTAAGTTTAGTTATCAAATATTCAGATTTTTACATTAATATATAGAATACTTTTATATTAATATAATATTATATCTTTAGTTTAAAATTAGAAGATGTTGAGTTTTCATCCTTAAAATTCTGCTACTGGAGGAGCGCCTGAGTGGCTCAGTCGGTTGAGCATCCAACTTTGGCTGAGGTCATGATCTCCCAGTTTGTGGGTTCGAACCCTGTGTCAGGCTCTGTGCTCACAGATTCTTTGGATTCTGTGTCTCCCTCTCTCTCTGCCTCTCCCATGCTCACACCGTATCTCTCTGACTGTCTCTCTCTTTCTCAAAACTAAATAATAACATTAAAAAATTGTAAAAAAAATTATGTTTCTGGAGTATTAATAAAAGTGCTTTTCATCTGAATGTGGTTCACAATTTTACAGTTTTACTAAAATTGGAAGTTACTTAAACCCTAAGAAATATTTTATTCGGTTGTATATCGCATATTTGAATAATATTGATAAAAATGGACATATATGCACTATTCTTTAAATCATAATGGTAGGTTGTTTTTTTTCCTGCATTAAAAAATAACATTGGGGAAATTATGTCACATTTTTCTCCCTCTTCCAAATAAGTAGCCTCTTTACTAAATACAAAAATACTGGTTTAAGAAGCATTAGTTTTTTAGTCTCCTAATATTATGAGGGAGTATTTGCTCCATTAATTATGTAATTTCATAAAGTGGAATCCCAAAAGCGCAGTCCATTTTGAAGTGATTGGTAGCTTAATCTACATTTACCCGGACACCAGATTTATAGTTTCATAGCCATTTGCCGCACAAAAATGATGCACTGTCTCCTACAAATAAATATATTTTTGTCATTCTGGCAGGGTCATAGTTGTCATTATCAGTTAAGATTCAAGTAGCGAAAATTCCTTTTGAAATCATAAAATTTTACATTCCTGAATGTCTTTAGCAGCTCTTTCTCTGAATAAACTACATACGAATTTTATGTTTGAACTGGGTTGACATGTGTTATTATTTCTTCAAAGAATTAACTGGCCTGCATTTAGCTTCTTCCTGTCCATTTACTAAAATCGCTTCCAGTCTATCGCTCTTACTTACATCAGTTTTTCTCTGAAATAAGGGCAGGGAAATGAATTTCTGCCCATTTTAGGGAACGTTCCCATTTACAATGGTATTTACATGTTGACGCCCTAAACAGAAGAAAATAGTGGCTCCAGTGATCAAAAAAACAAAAATTGCAGTAAAGATTGACTGTAATCAAATACATGAGATCTGTTTGAAGAGAATTGTATGCCAAAGAAACCCAAATCCTATTCTTGAAAACCATTCATGTCCGTTCAGTTTGCACAACAAAACTGAAGCTCCCAGTGTTCCTTTGGCAGAGAACAGCCAACAGGGCCTGTGTGGGCCCCGTGAGAGCATGATCTCCATCGCCTGCCACAAATGTGGCCAAGGAGAAGAACGGAAAAGGAAGAACCTCCCCAGTGACAGACCCTGAGCCCCTGAAGGTAAGAACCAGATGTCAGCAGAGAATATTCTTCACCCTTCTCTGTGTCTTGCCTGCAGTGTTTCAGAACCACTATGGAGTGGTGATGTGTGTGTGTTTTATGTCTGTCCCCTTTCCAAAGGGCAGGACTCATCGTGGTGACCTTGTTCCCTAATATTCCCTAATATTATGTGGGTTGTATGAATGCAAGGGAGATTTCTTTTTGGCTCGAATGCTCTCTACCCAGAGCAGTAACAGTGGAGTATCATATGAGAAAAAAGGGTGTGTCGTTCAGAGATCCCAGACTTGACCTTGACACATAATTGGATTTGAATTCTATCCCTTGGGAACAGGGTGAATGTATCTTACATGAAGAAAGTGTGCTGAGCCATATGTTGTGTGTAGAAGGCATAGAGTGCTTTTGTTCCTTTGTCTCATGAGAAAAATCAATTTCTCTTTCTTCTGGGTACATGATAGAAATGCACTTCTCAACCTTCTTTGAAGTTAAGTGAGCTAATGTCATATGTCAGCCAATGAAATGTGAACAAAAGTGACTGAGTCTTTTCTGGGCAGAAATTTTAAAAGGCAGTGCACAATTCGCGTTCATAAGTGCATGCCTTCAGTGGAATGGGTCCCGGCAGCCTGAGCCGTGATGACAGTGATGGAGAGAATTCTCCCATCGGCCTACGTGAGCCGTGCAGGAGGAGGGAAGGTCGGGAAGACCTCACCGGTCCTGATGAATTACCGCGAGTGACATATAAATTGCACCTAAAGGAGACATAATGCAATCATTATTAACATAGATGGAAATATCGTTATATCAAATGCTAGACAGAGGGAGAGAGTTCCAGTTTAGGGAGCTGGCCCATGTGACTGTGGGGCTCGCAAGTTCATGTTCTACCAGGCAGGCCGGCAGGATGACGGCATGGGGTAGACTTAATACTGCCGTTTAGGTCTGACGGCCATTTGCAGGTAGAAGTTCCTCTTCCTCCGTGAATTTCACTCTTTCCTCCCTCACCTGATTGAATGAAGCCCACCCACTTGGAGGAGGATAACTTGTACTTTCAAAGACGCTGATTTAAATGTTAATCGCCTGTAGAGGGCCTGGGTGGCTCAGTCAGTGGAGCGCCCAACTTGGGCCCAGGTCATGATCTCCTGGTTCATGAGTTCGAGCCCCACCTCAGGTCCACACTGACAGTGTGGAGCCTGTTTGGGGTTTTCTCTCTCCCTCTCTCTCTGCCTCTCCCCTGCTCACTCTCTCTGTCTCTCTCAAAATGAATAAAATAAAACCTAAAAGTAAAGAATTCTAAAAAAAATAAATAAACATTTTTTTTTAATGTTTATCACCTGCAACATCTTGATTGGTGTTTGACCAAACACCTGGGAATGACAGCCTACCTACCTTGGCACAAAAAATTCATCATCACAGGGACATACTGGGACTTACCTGTTTAAGATTCAACATTCTCTTCCCTTTCTTGCATTTCAACAAATATGTGATGTAGAGAGGTGGTCAGCTCTCAGAGGTCAAATGCGTCTATGTAGAAGGGACAGATTTTTGCACATCTTCTTTCTTTTGGTCACAATGTGGGAGAGCCTGAGAGAGAAGCTTAAGAAGACCCCTTCTGTATCCACTGATGCAGGCAGCCCGTCAGACTAAATATGATAAACCACCTAGAATCAAAATATACAGTTCCACATTCTTCCTGTGTTAAAATTGAATGCCACGAATCGGACTCTACCCAAACTACAGTCTTTTCTTTACCGTGTGTCTGTTAGAAGCGTGGGTGTCGTGGATCCCGTTAGGTACATCCCTTCTCAAGCAGCTCTTGCCGAGGTCAAAACCATACTCCTGGGGGAGGAAAAACAAACACAAACAAGTAAACAGAAAATAACCATGCTGTTCGCAAATGGATCTCCTCTTCTAGTCTAAAAGAGGAGAAGGCATGATCACAGAAGGCATGATCTTTTTCTCTCTCTCTCTTTCTCTGTCCTTTTCTCTCCTTTTTTGTTTACCAAAGGGTCAGTCTCACTGGAATCTACTATAGATCTGAAATGGCTTTCCATCTTGCTGTTATGGGAAATATTCATAAACCCTCTGAAGGGGTTCCGGCTGGGCTTTTTGGCTAGAATTTTCTTAGTTTGAAATCTTGGGCTCTTTATTCCTGTATTTTTATTAAAAATAACTCCCAGAAAACAAAAAAAAACTGATTCTACTGGTAAAATATAAATGAATATGATTATAACTGTGATTAACAGAATCATCAGTAAATGCACAAGACATTTTAAATCCAAATGATAGAAGCATATAATAAAAATATATATATAGTATTCTTTTCTGGGTTGTGACTATTTCTTAACCTAGAGGTGTTGTTTCTGTCATAATATCTCAAGGCATTTACCTGTAATTTTTAATCTACACTTCAATCCTAAAACATTTGATGTCATCTCACTGGTTATTGTGAAAACAATAGTCTGTCACCATATAGAAGGTTATCCATTTCCAGTTTTCTTTATTCATTGTATCATTTCCTTGCTTTTTTAAAAATGTTTATTTATTTTTGAGACAGAGACAGAGACAGAGCATGAGCAAGGGAGGGGCAGAGAGAGAGGGAGACGCAGAATCCAAAGCAGGCTCCAGGCTCCGCGGTGTCAGCACAGAGGCCAACATGGGACTTGAACTCATGAACCGTGAGATCATGACCTGAGCCAAAGTTGGACACTTAGCTGATTGAGCCACCCAGGCCCCCCTATCATTTTCTTGTTTTATGTGGACAATATCATGTTGAGTATTTGTGAAGATACTTGCTGGGTTATTATTATTATTATTATTATTACTATTATTATTAATCTGAATTTGTTAAGTATTGAGTTGTTCTACTTTGTCCTTTTCTGCTTTTACTTTTGGCAGCGTTGGGTCTTCTCATGTGACTGCACATCTTAATGGCACCACAGGGCACCACAGGGACTCAGGAACGCTAGGGTTGTCTAGACGCGGGCGTAGGCTCACGTAATCTCTGTACACTGTGCAGTCACTTATGTACCTTAAATAGTTATAGTAGGATGTTTGCTCGGGAACATAGTAACAAGTGCAAGGCTTTGACAAAACTCGAAACAGAGTAAGTCAGTAGGAGAGTAAGTGTGCTTTGCAAGAGCTCAGGTCAAAGAGACTGGCTTAGGCACTGGGAGCTGCTGTTTGCTTGGGGTGGAAACGGGCAGCATTCTTCACATCTCTGTGTCTCTGTTTCTAAACAAGGATGATAATATGCTAAATATTTTAGTCCATTTGGGCTGCTGTAACTGCCAAAAACTGGCGCTTTATAAATAACACAAACTTATTTCTCACAGTCCTGGAAGCTGAAAGTCCAGGATCCATACTCTGGCACATTTGGTATCTGGTGTGAACACATAAACATCTCTATTCAGAAGGGATGTGGGATCTCTCTGAGGTCTTTTTGATAAGGTCCCATTCATGGGGGCTCAACCCTCATGACCTACTCACCTCACAGAGGCTCCACCTCCTAACACCATCACACCGGGGGTTAGGTTTCAACCTATGAATTTTGGGGAGGACGTGCACGTTCAGTCTGTGGCCCTGACGTTTATTTCTCTCATTTTTGCCAGGCTCGGCACTGAGTCTTTTCATTAGTTCTTATGTAATTTTCATTGTAAGCCTGTTAAGTACGTGCTATTATTATCACTATTCTATAGATTGAGGAACTTGCAATTAGAGAGATTTAAAAAAAATTCTCCCAGGGACATGAAAAGGAGGGGCCAGAATTTCCGTTTGAATCTGTCTGGCATAGAAGTTTGTTATTAACCACTCGGCTATACTCCACTGTCCAGGAGGCTCCATTGTGATGGTAGGAATCCCCGTGTTCCCGACACTCAAGAATATACTTCTGCTGAGCAACTAAAACTGGCCCTCACCTCAGTCTTTGTGCATTTGCCCTTCATGTCAATAACATGGTCCCATTTTCCTTGAGTTTTATCTTAGCTTTCCTCCTGGCGATGCTGTCGTTCATTTTCCTTGATATGTGAATATATGGACGTAGCCCAGGAGATTGCTACTTGGGAGCTGGACCAGTCCTCATAGTCCTGGCTCTTTAGTCCATGAAAATCCTTCATCTGGTCTGTGAGGGTTTTCCTGATATGATTTGCATGTCAGGAATTTTGTAGGAGAGTGAAACTGGTATGAAATATTGAATCCTGTACTTTTCAAAATCATCCATTTTTGGACAAATAGAATAAAATTTGATGAAAAAATGGATAACAGATTTTATTAGCATCTCTACAATTTTTGCGGTGAAAAAAAATCCTAGAAGACCATCACATATACATTTCTAGAGGTGGAATTACTTTTGAATATGGAGTAATAGAAATGGTAATGCCATGATGGGTTAAGTATGCAGTCGGTGAAAATTTACCCAAAACACATTTGGGAGTGTATTAAATGGTTATGGACAAAATTGTATTATCTGTCTTTGAGCATCAATGCTGAAAGAGATCCCTTATATCATACATGAGTAAGCAGGTAGAGAAATTGTTCCAAGAACATAACATAGGCAGATAATCCATGAAATTAAAAAAAAAACTTTCAAGTTCCTTTTTAATAATGGAAATAATGTTCAATGACATATTTTAAGGTAAATAGAAAGGAGCCAAAAGCTCAGATAGTAGCATGACAGAAAATCATAACAAAAGACCTGTGAGTCCCATGGAGTCATTTATCTCGTTGTCTGTATTTTATTTTTATGATGTGTTCTTAATTGTTCCTTACTGTTGTTGTAAAAGACGCCAGGATCAGCTATACATTAGCTAATCATGGCGGGCATGTGTCTGGTACCTCTCTTCCTCTTCTCTTCCACCCGGTTCGTCAAGAAAGTACTTCCTAGTGCACAGGGTCAGGAGAGTCTAAATCCCTGGGGTTTTGATCGAAGGAATTCTGGGTCAAGAGTAGTTTTAGCATTCAGAGTCAACATTCTGAAAATGAATGGGTTTGTCCTCAGAGAACTTAGTCCCAGAGATCATATATCCTTCAAAATATCTGCTGACCATCTTCATTACCAGTCAACTTCAAGTGGAAGGAGGTTTGATGCCAGGCCAATTAGGTAAGGATGGCCTTGCAGATGTTTTTGAGTTAGCAAAGTGCCTTTGAGAAGAGCATCCACAACCAAGGTGATGCAAGCTAATCACAGGAGCAGTTCCTGAATATTTCCAGGAAATTAAATAATTTGAAATCCCTTTTTTTTTGTGACCAAAAAAAAAAAAAAAAGTAATGCACCCAGAGTGAATATTTATTTACATTAAAACTTACTAGAATGATAGTAAGCCATCAAGAGAATAATAAAGTATTACCATTTCAAGATGATGAATCAAACAACACGGATGAAATGGACATTTCCTTAAGGACACAAACTATCAAGTTTCAAAAAATATGACATAGATTTAACCTGATCAGCTCTATATCTATTAGAGAAAAGGAATCTATTGCTAAAACCCTCCCCCCACCAAATCTCTTCACTGGTGAATTATGTCAAATATTTAAGGGAGAAGGGGTGCCTGGGTGGCTCAGTCAGTTGTGTCCAACTCTTGATTTGGGCTCATGTCATGATCTCACAGTTCGTGAGATCAAGCCCTGTGTTGGGCTCTGTGCTGACAGTTTGGAGCCTGCTTGGGATTCTCTCTCTTCCTCTCTCTCTGCCTCTCCCCCTTCTCCAAAAATAAAAATAAACTTTTAAAAAAATTTCAAGGGAGAAGTAAACCAGCACTATACAAAATAGTCCAGAAAACTGAAGACGAGAGAATTCACAATTCATTCTATGATGCTAGCATTACTTGGATATCAAAACCAGACAAAGGTTACCAGAAAAACACAGAACAATATTCTTCATAAAATAGATGTGGAAAACAAGTTTCCAGCAAATCAAAGGTAACGAAACATAAAAAAGATAGCATACAATGAGTTGGGCAAATTTATTATAGGAATATATATTTGTTTAATATTTGAAAATTAATCAATGTAATAAAGTATATTAAAAGATAAAAAACTATAATCAAATCTATATATGCATGAAAAACATACAAAAAAATTCAACATTTACCCCTGCTAAAACTTTTTTAAAAAGTAGTAACAAGGGATAATTTCTGAAACTGATAAAGAGCATAAGTATAAACAGATAACATTATTAATAACAAAAGAGTTATTTTCCTTTAATATCAGGACAAAGACAAAAAACATATACTCTTATGATATTAATTCAACATCATGGTAGAGATTCTAATAAGTGCAATAAGGCATGAGAAATAAATAAAATTTAAAAAAAAGGTAAAAGATAAGAATAGTTTACAAGCTAGTCTAAATGAAAAATCCATGGATTCTAGAAAAATGTTATTAAAATAAATTAGTGAGCTGAACAGGTTTTCAGAATACAATATCAGCATACAACATTCAGTTGTATTTCTCTATGCTAGCAATGAATCAATGGATTTTGAAATTTAAATTATAATATGGTGGGGCGCCTGGTAGTTCAGTTGTTTAAGCATCAGATTGTTGATTCTGGCTCAGGTCATGATCTCATGGTTTGTTAGATCAAACCACATGTTGGGCTCCTCACTGACAACGGAAAGCCTGCTTGGGTTTCTCTATTCCTCTCTCTGCCCCTCTCCCACTTGTTCTCTCTCACTCTCCTCAAAAATAAATTAAATGCTAAAAATATTGTAATATGGTATTAAAATATGAAACACTTTGGGATAAATTATGTAAAATTTATATGCAGAACTCTATGATAAAAACAACAACATATAATTGAGAGTAATTAAGAAGGACATATGGAGAAATACCTCATTTTTATAGAATGGAATATTTAATATAGTTAGAATGTCAAATTTTTACAAATTCATCTATGGATAGATGTAATGTGACTTCAAACAAAAGTGCAGCAGAATTTTCTTGTAGAAATTGATATGTTAGTTTTAAAATTTATATGGAAATGCAAATAAATAGACAACTTTGAAAAAAGGATAAATTTGGGAAACTTATACTATGACTTTAAGACTTAATATACTTATAATGGTCAAGACAAGGTATGATTTTGGCATTAGCATAGGCAAATGCATCATTGGAACACACTAGTGATTCCAGATAAATAGCCCCACAGGTAAGATCAATTGACTTTTAATAAAAATGCAGTAGTAATTCAGTGAAAGAGAAGACAGTCCTTGTAAAATGCAAATACAAAAACAAACAAACGAGCTTTACATCTCATGCCATATACAAATGTTAACTCAAAGTGTATCAGACCTAACCTATAAAATCTCTTGAAGAAAATACAGGAGAAAACCTTTGTAGGTTAGGCAGGGATTGTATAGATGCAACACCAAAAGAATAAATCTGTAAAACAACAAATTGATAAATTGGACTATATCAAAATTAAAACTTCCACCCCTAAGAAGACCCTACTATAAAATTAACATTGAACTTAAATTAAATTTAAAAATTAACAAATAAATAAAAAATAAAATAAAGAAAAAATTCAAAGCCTGAGAGAAGATATTTACAAATCAGAAATCTGATAAAGGATTTTGTATCCAGAACATGCTTGAATAGTGATCAAAACCCAATAATAAGAAAAACAGCCTTATACATAAATGGGCAAAAAATGAGAACATACAGTTCACCAAAGAACATATACACGTGGCAATTTAGTACTTGAAAGATATTTGACTCAGTCGTCATTTTAGGTAAATGCAAATGAAAACCACTATGAGAAGCCACTACCCACCCATTAGAATGACTAAAGAAAAAAATGTCCATATCAAGATTGGGCAGGGATGCATAGGAATTTGAACTCTCATAGAACAAACTGGGTAAAAAGAACAATTACTAGAAAACAGTCCAACAATTTTTAAAAAGCTTAATACACACCTACCATATACTCGTTCATTCCCCCCGTAGGTATTTACCCAACAGACACGGAAGTGCTTGTCTGGGGGCACCTGTGTGGCTCAGATGGTTGGACGCTGAACTCTTGATTTAGGCTCAGGCCATGATCTCAGGGTCATTGGATCCAGCTCTGCATTGGACTCCATGCTCAGTGTGGAGCCTGCCTAAGGTTCTCTCTCTCTCCCTCTAACCCTCTCTCCTACTCACTCTCACTCTCTCTTTCTCAAAAAAAAAAAAAAAAAAAAAAGTGTACGCCCATATAAAGACTTGCCCACAAATGGGCATATCATCATTTTTTGTGTTACCCAAAGGCTGAAACCGCACAAATGTCCATCAAAAGGTGAATGCATACCCAAATGGTGACATATTCACGCGATGGAACACCACCAAGAAATGAAAAAGAAACTGACCATTGCTATAGCAACATAGAGAAATGTCAAAATAATTGTGCTATATAAAGGAAGCCATAAAAAAAGCAAATATAGGGGCACCTGGGTGGCTCAGTCAGTTAAGCGTCTGACTTTGGCTCAGGTCATGATCTCAGGGTTCATGAGTTTGAGCCCCACATCGGTCTTTGTGCTGACAGCTTGGAGTCTGGAGCCTGCTTTTGATTCTGAGTCTCCCTCTCTCTCTGCCTCTCTCTCTCTCTCTCTCTCTCTCTCTCTCTCTCTCTCTCTCATTCTCTCAAAAATAAATAAACATTAAACATTTTTTAAAGGAAAATTTTATTCTATTCATATAAAATTCAAGAAAAGGCACACTCATGGAGAACAGAGAACAGATCACTGCTTAGTGAACAGGATTGTGGGTCAGCAGGGATGGGAGTCTGGGTCTACGAAGGGTCTGAGGAAAGTTTTTGAGACGAAGATATATTCATTTTTTTACTGTGGTGCCATACTCACAGATCAAACCCTATTGAATTACAGACTTCAAACATCTACCGTTTATTTTGTTCATTTTGTGATGTCTACACTTTAATAAAGCAGTTTCTAAAGTAAGCCAAAGAAAAAATAAATTTAAAGGAATTGACATTTTCATGAACACACGCACGCACACATTAACACTATCTGTATATGTTTACTATCTCTTTGAAGTTTTCATAATGCACTGACTTTGTTATGCCTTCTATGGAGAAAATAGGTAATTGAATCTCTACTTTTATCGGTCAGCAGTTATTATGGATACTTGGATACCCAAAACATGCAGTTACCCTTAGTACCCTTTGCTTCAACTGCAGTATTCTCAAACCTTTCAGTGCTAATTGTGTGTCATATAGTCTCCATCAGAAAATGGAGGGACTGTGTCATTGTGCGACTCTCATAGGGCTACCGCATGACAAATTTATACCAGATGCACTGGTTTAGCGAAGAGTGACTTTTTCTCATAGGTCTATGGGTTGCCAGGCCTTTGGCTGGTTTAGTCTGGCTCAGCGAGATGGCTGGGACAGCCCAGCTTCTTCCTAAAGAGTTCTGTGGGTCAGTTGTGTGGCTCTGCTCTGTGTTTCTCTCACTGCCTTAGGAACGGGAGCAAGCCGGGACCTCATTCGCTCGTGGCAGTACTGGAAGGCACACAGGCAAGCAGAACTGT
Organism: Acinonyx jubatus; assembly: GCF_027475565.1. Taxonomy (NCBI): domain Eukaryota; kingdom Metazoa; phylum Chordata; class Mammalia; order Carnivora; family Felidae; genus Acinonyx; species Acinonyx jubatus. The sequence continues at coordinate 4,494,246 of NC_069382.1, read as the reverse complement.
GTTTGGTCCCTGAGTGCCCGGGGCCAGAATTGGCACATTGATATTTTTACCTCAATCCTTTATATGAGCAAAGAGCCAAGGATCAGGCAAGTGTCATTTCCCCATAATGAGATCGTAGAAAATATGCAGATGACTAGAGATGCGAAATGATTGGGCTAATTATTTAATCTGCCACGTGTATGCTGAATTAATACACTGAATCACTAAGGATAATACAGTTATCCTTATAATTAATAGACTGAATCACTGAGGATGCCCCTTCTGGGAGGTGACTTTTGCTTTGATTAGAACTGGGTCTCCTGACTATGTTTTCATACAACTGATGGCCAGAAGAATTTTGCAAGTCCAACTGCTGGATACACGCATTTCAAACTTTGATTTTGGTATAATACGCACATACTTAGAGTACCAAGTTATGTGATAGGATCTCAACCCTTGACCCTGAAAATTTGTCATAGTCCTACGTTGGTTGAAAACACGGGCTGATGGGGCGCCTGAGTGACTCAGTCGGTTAAGCGTCCGACTTCAGCTCAGGTCACGATCTCGCGGACCGTGAGTTCGAGCCCCGCGTCGGACTCTGGGCTGATGGCTCAGAGCCTGGAGCCTGCTTCCGATTCTGTATCTCCCTCTCTCTCTGACCCTCCCCCATTCATGCTCTGTCACTCAAGTAAATAAACGTTAAAATTTTTTTTTTAAAAAAAGAAAACATGGGCTGAAAAAGTTCTACTGGAAACCATTTATATACTGGTAGAGTCGTTCACAGAGTAACTGCAAACCACATAATCAGATTAAATGTGTTCTCAGCTCTGTTTCTCTTTTATGGATACCAAAAAGTATGTGTAGCCGTATCCCATAATATAAGGGAAAGGGAGGCAAAGAACAAACTGGGGTGAAGATAGAAAGATGTTGTCATCAATTGTGATTTTACAAAATTAACAATAACATACGATCGTGTGGAGCCCACATTGCATTCATCACGGGTCTTTGGAAAGGGCTGGGCGGGTGAGGGTCTCTTAATCTCGAGCCACGTTGGTTTCCCAATAAATCAGCCTGAACTTTAAGTCTGTTCTTGGCTACTTAAGCTGCATGCACCTTGAGCTCACTTTAACAGTTGTATGAAAAGACTTTCTAAGCCATTCTGTGATAAATGTAGCTTCTGTATTTCAAACGTAGCAGGGTCAATTTTTTTTAATGTTGTATTTATTTTTGAGAGAGAGAGAGAAGGAGAGAGAAAGAGAGAACATGACTGGGGAAGGGGCGGGGGGGGGGCAGGAGGGGGACACAAAGAGTTCACAGCCTGGAAAGTAAAGATGGTCCACTCATCTTTAGAAGACTTACCAAACTATACGTAAATAGGTAAAGATTATTGCATTAAAAAAAAAAGAAGACGACGAGGTTAACAGGAATAAGTTGTTAAAGTATAAAAAAATGTTGTTAGAAAGAGAAACCAGGACAGGGAATTTTTACTGACAGTCCTTACTGTCAGTAGTTTTGTGAGCTAAGCACTTCTATTTTCCCAGCCCTGGAATTAACTCACCTTTGTGGGAAAAATGTTACTCCCTGGTATTTAGTGCAGGAATACAAATTTGGGACCATATGCGTCAGTCACAAGTAAAAAGATTAAGCTCTTTCATCCTTTACTGAATGAAATGCTCAGTATTCCGTGGGACTCGGCTGTGAGTCCTGTCCTGCCCTCCATCCGAAGGTGACATTTCTCACCCGTAGGAGCAGTTTGCCTGATGAGCCTTGGCATGTGTGCTCCAGGGCACTTGGAGAAACACACAGGAAGTCATTTCCTACTTGTTTCATTGTTCATCAGTTTTAAAGTTGCAATCATCCCCTGGGGCACCTGTGTGGCTCAGTCTGTTAAGCATCTGACTTCGGCTCAGGTCGTGACCTCAAGGTTTGTGGGTTTGAGTCCCATGTCGGGCTCTGTGCTGACAGCTCAGAGCCTGGAGCCTGCTTCGGGTTCTGTGTCTCCCTCTCTCTCTGCCCCTCCCTTGCTCACGCTGTCTCTCTGTCTCTTAAAAATAAATACGTATTAAAAAATAATACAGTTGCGATCATTCCTGAACTTAGTATACTAGGAGATATGTTTTTATCTATTTTTTATAGAAAAATAATAAAGCAAAAATCATGGATAAAACATTCTTTGAGCAGAAGACCATGGAGGTGACACCTGTCCTCGATGTTGGGGCATTTTCATCTGTGAAAATGGGCACACGGATTTCAGTGTAACTCACCTAAGAACACTATCTGCGAGTCACAGTGTGTGGCTGGCCCTTGTCTTCAATGAAAGGCAATAATCACAACATGATGAGGCCAGAGACTTCAGGTCCCATCTCAGGATTTGCCAAGGTGCCTCTCTGCTTTTTATGTCGAAAATCAAGAATTCTGGAGACGATGTGATTTACCCAAAGTTACACATGATGCATGTGACAGACCCAGAATCCAATTTCGGCTGAACCGTCTCAAACAGTTAAAAACAAGAAAATAATTCTACTCGGGAAAATTTGGGAGATGTTGTTGAAAAGATTCATTTAAGTGGGACCTTGAAGGAAAAAAAATGAGTAATTTTAAGAGGTAGAGGTGATAGGAAAGGATGTTTTATGAACGGAGACAGGGCCAGGCAGGGTCTGTTCCAAAAGAGAAAATGAGTCCAGTATTAATAACAAGATGATGAGGAGGGGGGGGGGGGGATTATGTGAGAGGAAAAGTAAAAGTACATCAAGGTACAATTATTAAGGGTCTCATGCACCAGTGTAAATTATTCGGACTTTATACTCCACATAGGCTACAGTGCGGGAATTTTTACCAGATGTTTGACTTGAATTTATTTGGATGTAAGGAAAGATTCTTCTGTGTGACAAGGTTACCTCCAGATTCAAACAGTCGGAGGCAGATGTAGCACTTAGCCAAAGATTAAGCACAAAAATTAAGCGAGAGACAGGGAAGTAGTGTGAATAAATACAATTTGGACAGACGTGAGAAAGAAAGTAATCACAATGAAACTTCAATAGAAATAGGGGTGTCTGGGTGGCGCAGTCGGCTAAGTGTTGTCCTGATTTTGCTCAGGTCATGATCTGAGCCCCACGTGGGGCTCCACCCTGAATATGGAGCCTGCTTAAGATTCTCTCTCCATTCTCCCTGCCCCTCCCCTGATGATTGCATTCTCTCTCCAAATAATAATAACAACCACAATAATAATAATAATCAGCAGAAAAAAAAAACAATTACAAACTGTTCTCAGGAGAGACAGGAAATCAGTGTGGTAAGCGCCCCCTTGGGAAAAAAGATGGCCGAGTATAGAATAAAAACCATGGTCTTTGTGGTTGGTCTGTCTATAAGTGAATATTGTTGTTTCCTTCGGTAGCTTGAGAAGCTGCTACCTTTCCTGCTTCATCTCCTTGCCTCATCTTGCTAATCTGTAAAATAGGGCCATAAATACAAGGTACCTCTTGGAATTATTATGATAAATCAAATATATACTGTGCTGAGAACAGTACCTGGCACATACAATGCATGCCATTTAAAAACTTGTTAGAGGGGCGCCTGGGGGGCTCATTCGGGTAAGCGTCCGACTTAGGCTCAGGTCATGATCTCACGGTTTGTGAGTTTGAGCCCCACATGGGGCTCTGTGCTGACAACTCAGAGCCTGGAGCTGTGGCTTCGGATTCTGTGTCTCCTTCTTCTCTGCCCTTTCCCTGCTCACGCGCTCTCGCTCTCTCTCTCTCTCTCAAAAATATATAAACATTAAAAAAAAACCTCAAAGCTTATTAGAAAAGAAACTTGCCAATAGTATGCGCTCACCTTTGAGACAATGATCCTCGTCGCTGTCCCCCAACCCACATCCACCATTTAATCTCCAAACTGTGTTTCTCCCGTGACCCTAACATTCTGAGCAGCATCAGTTCCATCACTGTGAGAATTACCACTGGCGGTCTCAGTCCCCTTTGTTCTTCACCTAAGGTATAGTGTTATTTTTACATATTATGGAAATGGCAAGGGTTTCCTGGCAGGAGGGAAGCTATTGAGTGAGCATTGACTGTGTCCAGAGAATTGGAACATTAATGAACTCTCACTGTTAGACTAGAAGGATAATGATTTTATATAACTTAACCAACGAGTGATCTGAAGTATGAAAAAGTCAAGTTACTTGTCCAAAGTCCCCTGTGCAGTAAGTGTTAGAACCTTGGAAGGAAGCTTTGGAACCGCACATGCCCGGGTTCAACGTCACTGGTCCATACTGTGTGCCCAACCTGCTGGAGATCTGTGTGACATTCAGGGTCCGTCAGTGGTGATCCAGTTTGCTATCCATTCAGCTGCTTATTCTAAAAGAGACGTGTAATTATGCGATTTGTTTTCGTTACATTATTTTTCTGTTTTCATGTGTTTTTTTTTTTTTTTTTGCTTTTTGTTTTTTGCCAAATTAAGCAGCCTGATATGATCCGAGAAGCAGGAACAACCTGCCCAACCAACCTTGCCTTTTCCTCTTCAATGGAGAGGCATACGGTGTGAGGAGGAAGCCGCATGGCACTTTCCGGAATGACCCAGCACGTGACGTTAAACCGCAGCATGTAAATTCATCCACAAAACTACCCTCATTCTCCTCCTTTCTTCACTGAAGTTTGAAAATCGGTCACACAGGAAGAGCGGGCTCAGGTCATTGAATTACTCACCAGCCCAACGGCCCTGAGAGATTTCAGGGGTTTTGTCTGGTAGCAAAGTCACCCCTGAGCCCGGTGTCAGAGACAAACCAGAAAGCCGGCATGAGCCTTCCCTGACACTAAGTCAGCTGGCCAGTGCCCTGCCTGCTCTGGAATCCAATCTTCACAGTTTGCAGCTTTGTGGCATGTTCTCTAAAATGAAAAGGGAATGGTTGCCCAGATGGCCTCGTCTTCTTTCTTGAATTTGGGGTAGGTATTAGTCCCTGTTCCTAAGCCACTTATAAAGCCACCTCAGTCATCCCTGGAAGAATGTTCTTGCCAGCAAATGTGTTTGTAAGCCGGACGGGGTCTGGGGAACTGAATACATACTACATCCTGTGAACCTTACACATCTGTAAGGCATCTTACCATTTACAGAAATTGTGAAAACTGCTTGGACGCCTGAAAGGCAGCCTGCCTCCAAGTTGACTCTCATTTCAGGGCAAAGGTCCCTTCCCAAACCCTTTCTGGAAAAGGCGGAAACATGTAAGTACAGCTACACAGGGAAAACAGAATTCCTGTTTCTTTATTCACAGTTTTTTGCAAAGCAAAATCTGTACGTTTCCTTCTGTATCTTCAACTTTTTTTTTTTTATGTCTTAGTAGGTCATAGAGATCCGTGATCGGCCTTAATAGGAGGCTATGTTTCAAACGTGGTATGTGTGGCCTTCCTAACTAGGGCACTGACAGAAAGTGGGAAAGATGCAGCTTTTGTGGCAACGACGTAGCTGGAACATGTGAATGTGACCTTCCTTTAAGTCTCTTACCTCTGTCACTGGGCTCCAGTGAAAAAAAAAGGAAAAGAGCATCTGAAAGGAAATGCCTCTCCAGAATCAGTGGGGATGAAAATGTCTGAGTGAGAGTAAGAAGGGGCACTGCATTGAGGGGGAAGATTAAATGCGTTCAGGCCCATAACGTGCTCGTAACGTGCTCAGATTAGTTTGGGATTCAGGAAGTAGCTGTCACAACTAACCTATTCCCAATGCCACCGCCACCAAGCCCTCCTCCTCGTCACCGTCCTTATCCGCTCCTGGGGTGTGACTTCTCAGGATGCCTTCCCAGGCCAGAGGACGGAGACAAAACCGGAGGGGTGGTGGTCCCATCACAATGTCTATATGCTCCGTGCTACAAACCGTAGCCCCACCCTGGTTACCCGCGAGAACAAACGCAGAAAGCACAGGACAGAATATATATGTATGTATATTCCGAGGTCACTCCATCCATTTTCATGCAAGGCAAGATCGCTTCCAGGATTACAGATTCTTCAGGGAAGCAAGGCCAGCCGGGTGCACTCATGAGCCCAGTATGGGCACACCAAGGTGTCTGGGAGACCAACACGTATTCAGAAGAGTCCAGACTCAGGAAGGACGTTTTTACAAAAGAACCCTTGTGTGTTCTTTCCCAGCAATGCCCCTTTCCGGGAGTCTTTGAGTATGCTTCTGGCCAGCTGTGACAAGTGACTGAAATGTGTGCCAGAGAAAATGCCATTTCACTTACAGCTGCCAGGTTCCTGGATTCCCCCAGCTGACCTGCCCACCAGGAAAGTATGAAAAATACTCCAACCGCTACCATTTTGAAAATTGAGGCAGCAGAGAATCTGATAGTACTCTGCCCCATTTCAACTGTGAGCTTCCCAGTTAATGTTTGGACTGTGGAACAGAGGCCAAAAGCCAAAGGGCGAGCCACAGAATGCTTCACCCTTCCAACCCCAATGTGCCCTCTCCTGCACATGAGCAAGAGGGGGTTGTAGCTTCTAATATAGTGACTCAGACTCAGAGCACTGTTTTCCTCATTTGTCATCTGCCAGGACCACGTTTTACAGGAACAGATTTTAATTTATCGTGGGCTCCCATAAAAAAAATAAATAAAATCCTGAAATCTGGGGTCACAGGTAACTGAAATGTGCATTTATTCATAGAGCGTGATCAAATAAAAATGTTCTTACAGAAAGCAGATATTTGAAATACAGGTATTAAAAATATTTAGGAAAAAACCCCGATGTATATTTTCAGACTCCATTATTAGAAACTTAATCATAATTCTTGGCCACCACAGCACCTTAGGCAATCAACCAAAAGTGTTAGTTGTTGAGAGGATATAAATGGAGATCGTTAAAATGTTCTTTTGATAAAAAAAGATCTTCAGGTTAGTCATTTGTGGTGTGCTTAGGCACATGAACTCAAGAAAAAAAATCTACTGTTGTGTTTCTAGTTTGTATCTTATGAAAGTGATACAGAGAATAAAGATGACAATAAGCCAACTATTTTTACTCATGTATTCAGTGATTCCTTTCTTAAGCAGACCTGTGAGTCTCTTCCAGGTCTGAGATAATGATGAATATATTGGCAGAGAAGGAGTTGGGTACATACCTATACCCTTGAGCAACTCACATTCTGGAAGAAAAAAATAGTAAAACATATCAGCAATGAGATATAATTAAGTCTTTTAAGAAGGATTAGGAATCCTGCGTTATCATATAACACAGCAAAGAATGGTTAATTCTATAAAGTGGTTTTAATTTTTTTTTAATTTCTTTATTTTTGAGAGACAGAGACAGAGCGTAAGCAAGGGAGGGGTAGAGAGAGAGGGAGACAACAGAATCCGAAGCAGGCTCCAGTCTCTGAGCTGTCAGCCCAAAGCCCGACGTGGGGCTCAAACCCCAGAACCTGAAGATCATGACCTCAGCCAAAGTTGGATGCTTAACCAACTGAGCCACCAGGTACCCCTATAAAGTGGTCGTAGAAGGCTTTTGGGAAAGCCTTTGAAGAATGTAGAGTAGCTCATCAACTTTTGAGTGCAAGGGTCAGTGAGGTGACAGGCAAAGCTGAGACACCAGAGGGAACAGTGCTGGAGTCGAGCATCATGCTCGGGCTGTGGGAGCACTTCCCAGGAGCAGGACATTGGCTGCACAGAAATGAGGTCAGGGTGAAGGAGACTAGAAAGTGATGCAGAAGCAGGTCGCAAATGCCAGACCGTGGACTAGCTGTGAAGGCAGATGACTCGGAGGTCGGGGGCAGGGGAACTGGAGTAGACGTGTGACAGGGAATACAATGAACTAGCCTGGGAAAGACATAACTAAGGTACCCACAAAGAGAATGAGTGGAAAGGAATATTCGGGAGCTAGTTAGAGGAACGTAGAGTCAGAATCAATGAACATTTGTACATACAATAAGGACAGGGGAAACAAAAGTCCTGAGTTTCCAATATGGATGGCAGGAGGGGGACGATCTTTTCAACTTCGGAAATAAAGATGAGTGGGCTTTGGCCTGGGGAGGTACACATAAAAGGAACACAACATAATGCCATGTATTATTTTATACAGTGAAAATCGTTACGAAATATACATAAAAATAGAGAAGGAATAGAGAATGACAGCAGACTTCTGAGTATGTGGCAAGACAAAAAACAGATGGAAATGAGACCATTTACTTGAGACGAGAAACAGGCATAATTGCACCGGTGCCTGTAAGAGATCTTGCAATAATGCTCCAGAAAAAAAAGCCTGGCTATCTAACCCTAAACCTAACCATAGACCTTACCCTAACCCTAAACCTACCCCTAACCTTATACCCTACCCTAACCTGACAATAAACCCTAACCCTAACCCTATCTCCAAGTCTAACCTTAACCCTAACCCTAACTCCAAATCTAACCCTAAACCTAACCCTAACCCTAACCTATCAGGCTGATATTGCCTTCCCAGTGAAACCTATTTAATTACAAATAAGGCCTGGCACAGATACTAATATAAATTAATTGTGTTTGCAAAGATGGCAGTGGTGGTAATTATTCTTGCATTGTCTGCAGTTCTCAGCCGATATTTGGGGAAGCACAACCACTCCTGAGTTAGGATAACTTAAGACAAAAAGAGACTGCTTTGTCTGCTGGGAAAGTCTGGGACACTCTACGACACTGGTGAAGTTGAGGACAAGCTTCAGAATGGTTGAGTGTGTGTATGAAAAGATGCTGCCTATCATATGTCCTTGGGGAGATGCAAATTAAAACAACGAGATGCCATTACACAACCATTAGAATGGCCCAGATCTGGAACGCTGAGACCATCGCATGCTGGTGAGGTCGTGAAGCAACGGGAACTCTCATTCATTGCTGGTGGAAATACAGACTTGGAAGGTAGTCGGGTGACTTCTTACAAAACAAAACATATCAAATGCTCCAGCAGCGATGTTCCTTGGTATTTATCCAAAGGAACTAAATACTCATGTCCACAGAAAACCAGCCTGTGATGTGTACATCAGCTTTATTCATAATTGTCCAAACTTGGAAATATCGAAGATGCCCTTCAGTAGATGAATGGATAAATTGTGCTTCATCCAGACAATTGGATATTATTCAGCACTGACACGAAATGAGCTAAGAAGCCATGAAAAGACACGGAGAAATATTCAATGCGTATTGCTAAGTGAAAGAACCTAATCCAGAAAGGCTACAGACTATAGGATCCTAACCATATGGCGTTCTCAGAAAGACAAAACTATGGAGAGAGTAAAGGATCAGTGATTGCCATGAGTTTGGGGGAGGGAGGGTTAATATGTGGATCACGGGGCATTTGGGAGGAAATGCAAGTATAATATGTGATACACACATACATACATTATACGTAACATATCCATATAATATGCATATATATATGTGTATATATCCGTCCCCACAGTAACGGTGGTACCATATCATTGTATATTTGTCAAAGCCATAGAATGTATAACACAAGACATGAACCCTAATAAAACCTATGTACTTTAGTTAATAATAACATATCAGTGTTGGCTCATCCTTTGTAACAAATGTACCAGGCTAATGCTAGATGTTAATAACAGGACATCTAGGGGTTGGGGGTCAGGGGATATACAGGAACACTCTTCTTTCCACTGAATTTTTCGTAACACTAAAACTGTCCCCCTATAAAGTTTATCAATTAAAAAAAAACAAAGCATTGGGTAACAAGATTTCACAAAGTGGTTTTATTTTATTCTATCATCTCTTCTCTAGGATTTGACCTTCTTGGGGTATACGTGGATTAAGCTACTGCTTTCCAAAGTCTAGTAAAATGTTGTTGTCTATATCATGTGTAAGTCATTCAAATACTAATTCATTGGAAATTCATGCTATTTTTATCATCTTAATCATCATACATTTCAAGGCTCATTAGTATACTCTATCAAAATGCCTGTGATTTATTGTTAAATGTTTTAAATTTGTTTTGATTTTAGATTAGTGTTTCCTAAATTTAAAATCAGCTTGTTTTGGTTATTTATGAAAAGGCATCATGCTGATTGTCTACTTCCTTCCATCTTACAGCCATTTCTTATTATTTGTTAGCCTTCTAGTTTTCCATGCTGCAAATTTTTTACGTGTCTCATTTGCTTTCTTTTAAATTTGAATTACATTTTCAATATTTCTGTTGATACTCTGGATATTAATTCTTTAGCATTTTTGGATGTTCCAAATGTCTTCTCCTAATCTGTCACCAATCTGTTAAACTTGTCAATGTGATCACATAAACGTGAACGTCTAGTTTTGGTGTATTCCTGTCTAGGACCACCAATGCCCTCGAATTTCTCTGCTGCCACCTTTATATCTGTGCTTTTGACATGGCTGTTCTTAGCACATCAAGTGTTTATTTCTGTGGATGGTATTTCGTGAATATGAAACCACCAGAAATGGCTCTCCTCAGATGGTCAATCCAACTCATGGGGCTTTGTTAGGCTGAGCCAGCACCAAGTGGCCTTGGAAAGGACACAGGCAGGGGGAGCAGAAAAGCATCACACAGATACAGACACTAAGAGATTCAGATGTCCTCAGTCATCCCCTCTGAAGACGGCGGAGAGATTGGCAGGAAGCTGATAAGATGGAAAGGACATATGAGCACAGAAAAGCCATGAGACTCAGGTTCCTTCCACTTACACATCTTGCCAACAACAGAGTAAGTCTGAGTGAGTAACTCCCAGCCTTCAGTCATGCACTAAGCCCCCAGGCCATGTAGTATAGCGGACCAAGAGATATCCCTGAACAGGCTTCCATACATAGGTGACCACATGACCAATGTGTTGACACTTCAGGGTTAATACTGTGTTAGGATCACTTTCTTTAGGCTGGAGAAGGGACTCATGTCAAACTCACAAAACTTTTTCTGTGTTTTTTTTTTTTTCACGTAGACACTCACTATTCTTTTTTCACACAATGAACCATTTCTTCCCAACACGATACATTAAATTATCCATCATTTCCTTGCTGTCTTGGGCTGTCTCTATCATAACACAGCTTCCTTTGTATTTATGACAATGTGAGTGTTTTATTTTGTATCATCTGCTAAGTGTCTTTTTTTCTGTGCTAATATGGCACTGTTTTTAATACTATTGCTGTGAATAATACTTTCTTTTCATGATGTTTTTCTGATTCATTATTGCTGATCATCTTGTACCTGACAGATTTGCAGAACTCTAATTTGTTTAACACATTTATCTGATGATTCTATTGTATTTCTTTTAACAATGAGCATATTGTCTGTATATGATACCAATTGTTGACTCCCCTTTGTTCTAATCTGGGACCCCCAGAAAACAGCCGCTTATGAAATGGCTTATATGCTACCAAGTTATTAGAGAGTACAATTCCAGGAACAGAGTGGAGGGCCTGGGAAAGGGAAGCAAAGGAAGGAGAACCAACATGACATATTCCATGAAACTAGTTGCCGCTAAGCACTGATCCTTGATTTTATTTAACATTTTGGTTGCATTTTAGGGCAGTGTGTCCAGAGGGGAAAAGGGAGAAGAATTAACCCACTGGCTCTCTGCTCCAGTTGAGCAAAGATTTACACCAATGTGTATTGACTCCCCTGAACTTATCAATTTCACCTCCCTGGGCACCAAGGAAACCTCGTGTCCCAGCATACACAGTTAAGGACAGAGGACTTAGCTTGGGCAAGCAGCAAGGTCCTCTGCAGTTGTGTCTAAGCACAAATTCATTAAATCATGGGCCAGTCTCTAGTTAAAGAGGCCATAGTTGGAGCCATAGTTAAAGAGGCCAAGAAAAGTTAATGTGGTATATACGATGTGTCTACTCGAGTCTCCACCTGGACTCCTCTGAGAGCCACTTTGTCCCTCCTCTATAGCTGGCCCTCTTACTGTCTTACTACAATATAGGATCTCCATCAGGGTGCCTGGGTGGCTCAGTCAGTTAGGCATCCAACTTCGGCTCAGGTCATGATCTAACAGTCCGTGGGTTCAAGCCCCACATTGGGCTCTGTGCTGACAGCTCAGAGCCTGGAGCCTGCTTCCAAATCTGTGTCTCCGTCTCTCTCTGCCCCTCCCCCACTCATGCTCCGTCTCTCAAAAATAATAAACAGACGTTAAAAAATTTAAAACAGTGTAGGATCTCCATCAGTGTGAGAATAGATACGGTCATGTTTCCTGAGAGGAAACATGTCTCCTTCAAGGTGGCAGCCAGCTGTACATTCCACTCAGATTTCTGGAGAGGTGGGGACAGGCTGTCCACTCTGATGCTGAGAATTTGCTGAGATTGTAACAGGTGTTTGTCCTCTCCTGCTTCAACATTTGTTTCAGATTTCTCTCATGTTAGGCCAGTATTTCGGCTGATCTCATTTTCTTGAATGGTGGGGTAACCCAACCTTCATTCCCAAGAGAAATGTGCTGGTTGGTTGTTGTCTTGTTTTTGTTGCTGTTGTTGTTTTGTTTTGTTTTGTTTGCCAAATGATATTTGTGCACATATATTTTCTTACACACTTAAAAAGTGGAAGAGTAACCCCAGGGTAGATCTTCAAATCCGTTAGTCCTACTATGAAATAGGCCTTAGCTAGACTTCCATTTATCATGCAACCTCTAAATGCCCCATCTCTCTCCAGAGAATCCAAACGCTTTTAGTTGTCCCCTCGTAAGAACTCCAGGTCAGGCTGCATTTGTGTTAATCCACAAAATACCTAGATATCCTTACCTTCATCTCCAGTGCATAGTTACCTTGGAAAATAGACATAGATCTTGTCGGGAAAAGTTGAAGAAGCACTTATGACATTTTTCACGTTGCAAAGTGCTCTTAGTTTGTGGACTGATTTTGATCTAGAAATTTTTTGATGAACCCTAATAGTCCATTTGTCAGCTGATATCCACATTTGCCCACTACATAATAGTACGACAGAAAAGTCACACACACACACACACACACACACACACACACACACACACGCACACGCACGCGCACACACACATATCCCTAATTGGTTGTTCATCTCTCTTTCCCATGAGAACAACATGATCAAACAACCACTGTGGGCATTCCATCCTAATTCCCTGTTGTAATAAGGACCCCTGTCTACTCTCAAAAGGGATTGCGTATTGCCATGTTCTTCTGGAATACCACCATCCTCATTGATATTGAGGGGCTCAGCCTATAGCAGCACATCCTACTTTCAACCTTGGCCTACAGTTAATAAGTTGTTTTCTCCAATATCCCAGTGCTTCTCTCAAAAGTATATTTCTTATTTTCTTAGTAAAGGGTGTGTACATGGACCATCTCGGGGAACATTATTAGAGGTAGTTTCTCACATCTAAAGAGTTAGTCTCATCTAACATTGTCACCTCACTAAGACCTCTGACATTTCCCTCAGTACCGGGCCAAGAAAATTTTGGCATCGTCACCTTATTCACCGGGCAGGTCTTTGTATGTCAAAGAGGTGGTTGAAGGGGCCATTTCAACAAACTATTAGGACCACATCCTGGCATCCTTGTTAAGAACACTGAACCCTTGACATAGCTGTGCACCCCATGTCAATAAATCGCCCCTGTTTAGCACCTCCCTAACCTCCAATTCAAAGCCTTTAACATGCAGCTCTATGACCCATTTGTATTTCCCTGTTCTCATTGGTATTATTTAATGAGTTTCTACAATTTCTGGGGCCATATAGCTTTGTCCTCACAGAGCAGAAACTGTAATTCTCCTCTCAGGATGAGATATGTCCAACTTCTGGTTTTAATCTGGAAGCAACGAGAAGCCAGGTGGCAAATCCCGAGGAAAATCTGCGTCTTTGTGGCGTGCAGTTAAGTCACTGCAATGTCCCCTGGCAAAGGGAGGCTACTTTTCTCTGGCGAAATCAGAGCTTGATTCTACCAATCAAAACTTTCAGGAGAGTCTCAGGGCTCAAGACCCCCACACTCGCCCACCTGAATATCCCTAGCCTAGCAGTCAGGATTCTGGTCTTTTCATATCAGGGTTCAAATTCTGACTTTGGAGAAGGTTGGCAGTTAGTCAGTCTTCTTTACAACTTTACCACCACGGTTACAGTCGGGTCCTGGGTGTGAAGTTTAACACAGTCTGCTCTGCACCTGCAGAGATGACAGTCGCTTTAAAAGCAGTCATGAAGAGTCCCTTGGAATCCATGGCGCACTTTTAGCTGGAAGCTGAATGCCCTAAGCTTACCATTTTCTTTTATCAAAGATTCCAAATGTAGTTCATATAAGCCAGTTCCCCTCCCCTGTCCTTGTTATTTCCATTGCTTCCTGAACTGTTCCGGCACCTTGGCTGCTACATATGCTAATACTTCACCTTTGACCTATTTCTCTTCACGACTAACCACAGGTAACAGCGTTAAGTGGAACACCACCGAAGGTCAGCAGTTATCACTGCCAGATTTACACCAGGGTTTTGGTTTGTGTACAACCTTGAGGCTGTTCAATGACCCAGCTGCTCTGTAGAACGCCCCACATGACAGTCCATATTCTAGGGCCAAACATTAACAGCTTCACTCTTAGCTTTTGTTTGTCAGAAAGAATGTCAGGCTAACACATACGTGCTACTTCTTCACTAGGGAATGTAATCTCAAGGAGAAGGTGTAATGAAGGTAAAGTCAAAGGGAAGAAATGGAGAAGCAATGAATTAGCTGCTGTTAATTGCAGCTTTTTGCTTGATTTAATGCAGCATCCCCCAAAACGTAGAATTAACTGCATCTCTAGAGAGTCTGTCTGGAGGAGGAAAGCTTAGAATTTATGTTCTGTCTCCTACTTCTCATTAGTCAATGGTTTGCCCAGGGGACATTAGATCACCCAACCTTCTGAATTTCACAACCATAGCGCCAAGTGGGGTCCCATCGTGTCTCATGCTTTGACATTAACAGGAAACTGTAGGGCAGGACACAACAGAATGCAGCCTGGGCTTGGGCACGTGTGAAGTTGCACCAGAGCAAATTTGGTTGGGGTTCACACAGACTTGGTCACTGCAGTGGTGGCCGGAACACGAGACAGAGAAGGCTGGGAATATGTGAAAGGGTGCAGCCGTGTCTGATACCTATTTGTCAACTTGTCTCTTCCTTCTCTTGACTTTTTTCTTTTCCACTTTACTTGTCTAGTCAAGCATTCTGCCTTATGTTGAATAATAATGGTAATGGAATCTGCTTTATTCCAACTATTAAAGGAAATACAACCAAATTGTTTCCCTTGTATATGAGATTCGCTGTAATACTTTTGCACATGCTTTATTTTTCAAGGCAGTGTCTGTCTTTTTTTAAAAAAAAGTTTTCAGCTACTGTATATTAATTGAGATTTTAAAATTTTTCAAAAGTTTTATGCATCTATTCAGATAATTACATGATTTTTACATAGTTGGTTGAAGTGTTGAATTAAATTATAGGCTATTTCTGATATCATGAGAGTCTTGCATTTCTGGAACATTCTCATGGCTGTTGTGATGTTTTATTATTTTCATTGCATTGCTGAATTTAGTTAGATGTTATACTTTGGATTTTCAGAGCTGTGCTCTGAATTTTGTTCTGTGTCTTTGTAATCAAGGTCATATTAAACTTACAAAATTGGCAACATTCATTTTCGTCTATGGTGAGAAAATAAACCTTTCATGAGGCAGAAGGTTTTCTCTTGATTGAGGTTTTTGGAGAACTCTCACACAAAGCCTTAGGAGAGTAGAACATCTGGTCGAGTGGTTTGATTCTATCTGAATGTCTTCATCTTGTTGTTTTTCTGTTACCTTCTGTCTTTTTTCAAAACCTGGTTTTGCTTGTTTGTGACCACCTGGCCTCCAGACTGTGACAGGAGGTCAGCCTTCCCTCTTCACCTGTAAGCTGCCTTCACACCACCCATTCTCCGCTTGGCCGTCCCTGTTTGCAGTAGGTCCTACCATCAATAGGGAAACAGCAGACAACAAACAAACTGAGTGTTAAACAAATCAAGTAATGGTTTTGTTACTGAAGAAGATTCCTGCCAAGCACGTAACTGGCAGAAAATGTCTGTCAATATTTCCCATCCACCACGGGGCTCGTACTGATGATATCACTTGTCTACATAAAATGGAGAAGACAGAAATCAGGAGCAGCAGCACCTACTTCAAAAGTGGGTCATGGGGCACCTGGGTGGCTCAGTCGGTTAAGCGTCCGGCTTCAGCTCAGGTCATGATCTCGCGCGGTCCAGGAGTTTGAGCCCCGCGTCGGGCTCTGTGCTGACAGCTCGGAGCCTGGAGCCTGTTTCAGATTCTGTGTCTCCTTCTCTCTCTGCGCCTCCCCCATTCATGCTCTGTCTCTCTCTGTCTCAAAAATAAATAAAAATTTAAAAAAGAATTTTTTTTAAAAAGTGTGTCATTATTTTTAAAAGTCTGTGGCCAAGGTCGTGGTTTCACATGTTGAGCAAGGGAAGGGCTGTGTAAGGAGCCCCCTGTGGATCATCAGTTTTCACTTAGATCAAATGACACTTCTGGTCAATTAATTCATCTTATTTACAGTTCAAAGTGTATTTAGGGGTGAAGGGTGCATGTATGAAAGGTCAAGGAATAGATGTTAAATGTTGGCTCCCCTAGCACTGGCATAATTTCACAAACATTTAAAAGGCTGCCACATTAAAGCAGAATTCATCAAACTAAAAAATCAGGCTAATTCCAATAGCAGGGTTTCATATGTGTGTGTGTGTGTGTGTGTGTGTGTCTGTGTGTGTGTGTGTGTATGTGTGTACACAAATTTATGGTAGGAAAGCAAAGCTCTTAAAAATTCATTATGTTGAAGGTGAAAGAGCATATTATTGTGAATGCTATAATGAATCCTGAATTTTAACCTCAAAGAAGAACATTAGTTGTTTTTGAAACATGAAAAATGTACAAAGACTTTTTTGATGGTGGAAAAACACCATAGTAAAGCAATAGTCTTGCTAGCTTAGGGGCTGTATATAACATGAATATATTTGAAATGAATTATGGTTCACAATTCATCACTCAAGCAGCATCCAAAGAGCAGAAAAAAATCATAATTTTCAAAGTTCACAAAAATATATATGTATACATATGTATATATATATAGAGAGAGAGAGAGAGAACAAATTTATTTACAAAAAAAATGCTCAATATTGTTCTTGGATACAGATGCTGCTTTATAAAGTACGTTTTAAAGACTCAATGCTTGTAAAATATGATCGATCACAGGCAACAAAGAAAAAAATATATATGGATAAACTGACTTTGTATTTAACACCAGCATCATCAAAAAGTTTTTGAATTAAATTATCTACTACTATATATTTCAATAATATATATTATTTTGTATTTTATAATATATTTTAAATAAATTCTCTACATTTTGGTTGCAATTCATGAAAACTTAAATGCAAATATTTAAATAAATAAACACTACAGCCTGATACTTTTAGAAACTTGCATTTATTTAAAACAAAGTAGCAAACAGCAAGGAGACCCAGAACATCTAGAATATTTGATTTTGGCATTCTGGAATTAACACTGTGGGCTAGCTTCATTTGTATGGTGAGCACGTCAATTTTCGTTGTGTACATTTATATCCTATATTATAATAGAATGAAAAAGGCACAGGCTTATGGTTTTATACTCCCTAAATTTGGTGAAACATTTAAAGGAATTTTAAATAGAGAAAGCCAATTAACGTGTTTTATCTTGTAAAATAAACATTTGTCAGTGCGAAGTATCACGAAAATAGACAAAAGAAGAAATATCGGCAAAACTCTTGCTTCTTAAATATTTACAAGTTATTTTATTACATGAGTTACAACTGAGAATATACTTCATTTAGAATAATTTGCTAAGCTTAACATGTCCCGTGTTCCAGTGCATTGTAAAAACAGTATTTTCTCATTTAAAAATCAAAACTATCAATTAAAGTTGGTGATATTTTCAAATTTATTAACCATGAAATACAACTTTAAAGAAGATTGAAGACAATTTTATTTTAATATATGCATTTTTAAATGCCAGTGTCAGCATGAAGAAACTCATAAACTACTTTATTATTTTTTTTTAACTTTTAAGCAATTTCTATACCCAACATGGGGCTTGAACTTACGACCCTGAGACCAAGAGTCATATCCTCCACCTACTGAGCAAGCCAGGTGCCCCAAATATACTTATATATGTACCAAGATAAATTATTCTGATTATGCTTTTGTAATCATGAGATAATCAATATAAATATATTGTTTTTTGCATTTTTGTTTAAATGTGTGTACACACATTCAGAATTTGTTTTCAAAGTAGATTTTGTGGAGCTGTTTTTAGGCTCATTAATGCAATTTAACAAAAAGACTATTGTTCGGATTCTTGGTTGCTAGCGTCTCCTTTTCACCTGAATAGTTTCCTGGGTAGGATAAGAAAATACATGCGTAAGTAGAGGTTCAGTAGCAACTTGGCTAATTGATCATCTGGTCAAGAAAATGAAGACCCAAAGCCTGACGTCATTTCTTTTCTTATTTTTGAATAAAAGTTTAAAATTTAACAATAGTTTTAATTTCTAGAAAATATGAAAAGACAATACAGAGAGTCTCCACATATCACACAGCCAGCTCCCTTTATTATTAACACCTTATTTTAGTAAGGTATTTATCGTTAGCATTGAACCCATCTCAATACATTATTATTAACTGAAACCCTTACTTTGTTCAGATTTCCTTAGATTTTATCAAATGTCAGTTTTCTGTTCCAGAATCCCAACCAGGTACTAAATTATTTATAGTCATCATGTCTCCTTCAGCCTCTTTTGGTCTTGACGGGGTCCAAGACTTGTTTTGTTTATGATGAGCTTGGCAGTTTGGAGAGGTACTGCTCATGTATCTTGTAGAAGGTACCCCAGTTGGTATCGTTTGATTCTTTTCTGGTTGCTACCCTAGGATTGTGAGTTTGGGGCAGGAAGACCACAGAGGTTAAGTGTCTTTTCCATCATATAGAGGGTATGCACAATTATTTTCATGTACCTTTCCTGTCATTGATGTTTATTTTGATTTCCTGGCTAAGTATGTTTGTCAGAATTGTTCACTGTAAATTATTCACTCCCCACTATTTCCATATGAAATTCTTTGAAAAAAATTTGCCACACACAACTCTCACACTGTATTCTCCAAACAATTTAGGGCAGTTTATGAACCATTTAGGACATTTGTCTGTTCTCCACCATTCATTCATTTATTCAGTCACTTATTTATGACATTATAGACTCATGGATTTTTATTGGTATAATTCAGATTATGATCCAATAGTATTTTATTTTGTTGGTCACATGTTCCAACTTTGGCCATTGACATTCTTTCAGTTGGCTATGCTTCTTTGACCTATGTGAACCCTGATCATGAAAGGTTTCTTACATTTTTTTAAGTTTATTTATGTATTTGAGGGGGGACAGAAAGATGGCGAGAGAATCATAAGCAATCTCTGTGCTGTAAGAATAGAGCCTGACACGGGACGTGAGCCCACAGTGAGATCATGATCTGAGCCGAAATCACGAGTCAGATGTTAAACCTACTGAGCCACTCAGGCACACCTTACATTACTTTTTAATCTCAGTTATTTTTCCTCATTACTATTTTTGTCTAATAAATATAAATATATATACAAAGCAGTCCACATAAGAAAAAAAGTCATTGTATTCCCTTTGTATCATTCGAGAGGTTAAGTGGAGAGGTTGTCTTTTCCTGTTATTAATAAATATTCCCTACAGATTTCTTTTACTAAGGAATTTTCTCCTTTGTTGTTTAGTTTTCAATTTTGGTGTCCCTCATTCCTTCTAGAAGATTGCATGTGTCATCTGTTTTCATTTCTTTAAGTTTTTTTTAAATGTTTACTTTTTTTTATTTTTGAGAGAGACAGAGAGCGAGTGGGGAAGGAACAGAGAGAGAGAGAGAGGGAGACACATTCGAATCAGGCTCCAGGCTCTGAGCTGTCAGCACAGAGCCCGATGCGGGGCTAGAACTCACGGACTGGGGGGTCATGACCTGACAAAATCAGAGGCTTAACCAACTGAACCACCCAGGCACCCCTCATTTCTTTTCAACTTAAAGACTTATCTTAGCATTTAAAAATACAGTTGAGGGGTGCCTGGGTGGCTCAATCGGTTAAGCATCCAATTTCAGCCTCTGTCATGATCTGATGGTGGGTTGGAGCCCTGGGTCAGGCTCTGTGCTGACAGCTCAGAGCCTGAAACCTGCTTCAGATTCTGTGTCTCCCTCTCTCTCTCTCCTCCTCCTCCCCCCTCATGCTCTGTCTCTCTTTCCCCTTCAAAATAAATAAACATTAAAAAAAATTTTAATAAAAATACAGTTGAGTGATGCAACTCTACACGGTGCATTCTGTCTACCTTCTGTTGCTTGGAAAGTCTTTTTAAATTTTCTCTTAATTCTTGAAGGATTTTTGTAGTATGTATTATTATTTTACACCTTTTGAATAACAACTACAGTATTGAATCTTGCTTTTATTTTTTTTTACTTAATACATGCAGGAGATATTCCTGTATTTGTACATAGGGAGGTTTCTCATTAATTTCCTTTTATAACTGCATAGAATTGTATTGTGTGATGTATCATCGATCCACAATCACTGTGACGGATTTATGAACATTTGCAGTCATTTGCTATTCTGAACAGTACTCTGAAGTGAACAATACTCTGAAACCTTGAACATACATCCTTTGTACATATGTAGTTATAGCTATAAGGTAAATTCTCAGAGTGGGGTTTCTGGATCAAAGAACGAAAGACATTTGAAAACTTTCAAAGTTTTTTTTTTCCAATTTAAGACATAAAAATGACATTTCACTATAGTTTCAATGTATATTTCTTTTATTATGAGTGAAGTTGAGCATATTTTTGAAAAATTAAGTTTATTCATTTTGAGAGGCAGAATGAGTGGGGTAGGGGCAGAGAGCAAGGAAGAGAGAGAATCCCAAGCAGGCTCTTCACTGTCAGCACAGAACCTAATGTGAGGCTTGAACTCACAAAATGCAAGACCATTACTTGAGACAAAACCAAGGGTCAGTTTCATAACTGGCTGAGCCACCCAGGCACCCCATGAGCATATATTTACGCATTCAAGAGATGTTAGTATTTATTTGTGAACTATCTGGAATGCTGGAATGTCTTGTGACTATTTTTGTCTGTTGTTGAAATTTCTATTCTTAATTTCTAGGAAATATACATACCTACATACACACAAATCTATGCATATTGGGGTTTAGATCTTGCTTCTCAGGTGAGCTTCAACTTTTTCCCCAAGCTATTTTATTTTTCTTTTGACTTGGTTATGGGTATGTTTTCTTCTTCTAAAGGAGACATTGTTTTATGTTGATTTATGTTTTTATTGAGACAAAATTGATATGTATCATTATAGGAGTTCCAGGCTTACAGCATAATCATTCAAATTTGTATGCACTCTGAAAGAGGCACTACGTTATGTCCTGTTACCATCCATCACTACACACAGCTACAGTTTTTGTTTGTTTTTCCTTGTGATAAGAACTTTTACCATTTACTCTGCTGGCAACTTTTAAATATGCAGTCATGACACCTTACACTGTATGCTCATGACTTACTTTATATCTGAAAGCTTGTACCTTTCGACCCTCTTTACCATGTCTCCCATTTTCCAGTCCCCTCAGCTCTGGTGTCTATGAGTTTTGTTTTCTTTTGTTTGTTCATTTGTTTTGTTTTAGATTCCAAGTTTAAGTGAAATCATATGGTATCTGTCTTCCTCAATGTGACTTATTTCACTTAGCATAATACCCTCAAGGTCTGTCAATGTTGTTGCACATGGCAAGATTCCATTATTTTTATGGCTCAGTAGTATTCCAGCATGTGTGTGTGTATGTGTATCTTATATCTTCCTTATCCGTTCATCTATTGATAGACACGTAGATTTTTTTCCCACATATTGGCTATTGTAAATAATGCTGCAGTGAAAACAAAGATATGTGTATCTTTTCAAATTGTTGTGTTTATTTTGTTTTGTTGTTTTGTTTTCAGCTAACCACCCAGTAGTTTAATTACCAGATTGTATCGTAGTTCTGTTTTTAGGGGTTTGTGTGTGTGTGTGTGGTTTATTTTGAATCTTCATCCTGTTTTCCATGTGATAAGAACTGTATGACTTTACATTTCCATCAACAGTGTGGATTTCCTTTTCCCCACATCCTTGCCAGGACTCTCTACTCCTTGTGTTTTTGATGATAGCCATTCTCACAAGTGTAAGATGATTTCTCATTGTGGTTTTAATTTGGATTTCCCTAATAATTAATGATGTTAAGCATCTTGTCATGTGCCTGTTAGTCATCTGTATGTCTTCTTTAGAAAGATATCTATTTAGTATTTACACCCTCTGGCCACTTTTTAAATTGAACTGAGATTTTTTTTATGGAGTTGTGTGAGTTCTTTATAAATTTTGAATATTAACCTCTTATGAGATATATGATTCACAAATATTTCCTCTCAGTCAGTAGGTTGCCTTTCATTTTGTTGATGGTTTCCTTTGCTGTGCAGAAACCTTTTAATTTGATGTAGACCCACTCATTTATTTTTGCTTTAGTTGCCATTGTGTTGAAGTCCGATCCAAAAGTTAATTGCCAAAAACATCAAGGAACTTATCACCTAGGTTTTTTTTTTCCCTTAGGAGTTTTAAAAATGAAAGGTCATTAATTCAGTTTGAGTTAGCATTTTGTGTATGGTATAAGATAGTAATCTAGTTTTATTCTTTTGCATGTGACTGAACACTTTTCTCAATACCCTCTGTTAGACAGACTGTTCTTTCCCTGTTGTCTATTCTTGCTTCCTTTGTCATCTGTTGATTGACCATATATGTGTGGCCTTATTTCTGGGCTCTCTATTCTGTTCTACGGATCTATGTGTCTAGTTTTATGCCAGTTCCACACTGTTCTGATTACTCTAGCTTTATAGAATAGTTTCAAATCAGAGAGCATGATACTTTTAGATTTGTTCTTCTTTTTTAAGATTGCTTTGACTATTCAAGGTCTTTTTTGGTTCCATACAGATTTTAACATTGTTTGTGCTTTGTCTATGAAAAACTCCATAGGGATTTTGATAGGAATTTTGTTGAATCTGTAGATTGCTTTGAGTAGTATGCACATTTTAACAATATAAATTCTTCTAAGCCATGAGCACACAATCTTTTCATTTATTTGTGTCTTTAATTTCTTTCATTGGTATCTTGTAGTTTTCCATGTACATGTCTTTTACCTCCTTGGTTTAGTTTATTCCTAGGTATATTATTGTTTGGGATGTAATTGTAAATGGGATTGTATTCTTAAATTCTTTTTTTGATATTTCATTGTTAGCATGAAGAAAGGCAACTGACTTCTATATGTTGATTGTGTAACTTAAAACTTAAATTCTGGTAAGATGGGAGAGTAGAATGGTGGTTGCCATCGGTTGAGGGGTGGAAAAAACAGGAAGATGTTGGTCAAAGTGTATAAACTTTTGGTTATAAAATAAATAAGTTTTGGACATATAATGTACAGCATGATGAGTATTGTTAAGAATAATGTGTTATATATTGAAACTTGCTATGAGATTAGAGCTTTAATGTTCTTACCATGACACTACCAAGAAAAAAATGGTAATTATATGAGGTGAAGAACGTATTAACTAATCTTATTGTGGTAAGCATTTTGCAATATATACATTTAAAATCATTCATGTGTACATCTTAAATTTACACAATGTTATATGTCAATTATATTCATAAAGTGGGAAAATTAATAAATTTTTAAATTAAGTAAATTCTTCCTCCAACATGAGGCTTGATTTCACAACCCTGAGATCAGGAGTCACATACTCTACCGACTGAGCTGGCCAGGCACCCTGTAAAATATTTTCTAATATAAATGTAATGAAACACATTTTCTTCTAAACACTGCTTTTACTGCATTTTACAAATTTAATATATTATATTTTTACTTAATTAGAAATATTTTCGGGGCGCCTAGGTGGCTTAGTCGGTTGGGCGTTCGACTTCAGCTCAGGTCATGATCTCACAGTCTGTGAGTTCGAGCCCCGCGTCGGGCTCTGTGCTGGCAGCTCAGAGCCTGGAACCTGCCTCCGATTCTGTGTCTCCCTCTCTCTCTGCCCTTCCCCCACTCATGCTCTGTCTCTCTGTGTCTCAAAAATAAATAAAAACATTAAAAACAAAAGAAATATTTTCTAATGACCTTTTTTACTTCTTTGATCCATAAGATTTTATATATATATATATGCATGTATACACATGTCTGTATGTATACATGTATGTATGCATGTAGACATACATGTATGTGTGTATGTGTGTGTGTGTATATATATATATATATATATATATATATATATACATTAACAAATGAACCCTATTCATATTTTACACCATTTGAAAAATTACCCACATGGTCAAAGGTTGAATATAAATTGTAAAAACATAAAATGTCTGGATGAAAATAGAGGAAAACAAAGAAAAAATTAAAAAAATACATGGAAACAAATGAAAATGAAGACAAAGTGGTCCAAAACCTTTGGGATGCAACAAAAGTGGTCCTAAGAGGGAAGTTTATAGCAATACAGTTTTACCTCAAGAAGCAAGAAAAATCTCGAATAAATGATCTGACATTACACATAAAAGAGCTAGAAAAAGAACAAATGAAACCTAAAGCCACTATAAGAAGGAAAATAATAAAGATTAGAGGAAAAATAAGTGATATAGGAACAAAACAAATAAACAAAACCACAATAGAACAGATCAATAAAAATTGGAGCTTGTTCTTTGAAAAAAATCAATAAAATTGATAAACCTCTAATGAGACTTATCAAAAAGGAAAAAGAAATGATCCAAATAAAAATTGCAAAGGAGAAAGGAGAAATAACATCAACACCATAAAAACAGGAAAATAAATATGTCCTTGGATTAAGCAAAGATTTTCCCTCAAGAGAAAAATTATAAATTTGATGGCATCAGATTTAGAAACCTACCCTTTGAAGGTTACTATTAAGAAAATAAAAAGAGAAACCACAGACTGGAAGGACATGTTTACAACATACATGTTGAAAAAGGACTTGTATCCAGTACATAAAAATCTTTCCAAACTTAATTATATTAAAATAAACCAATAAATAAAATAAAAAAGTTTGAAAAGACTTCACACACACACAAAAAAATGCAGATATCAAATAATTACATGAAAATATGTTTAGTATCATTATCCATTAGGGAAATGAAAAACAAAGTACAATAAAATATCACTATACACATATTAGAATTGCTTTAAAAATTACAATAACAAGTTGGGGTGTCTGGGTGGCTCAGTCAGTTAAGCATTCCACTTTGGCTCAGGTCATGATCTCATGGTTCATGAGTTCAAGCCCCATGTCAGGTTCTGTGCTGACAGTTCAGAGCCTGCAGCCTGCTTTGGATTCTGTGTCTCCCTCTCTCCCTGCCCCTCCCTTGCTCATGTTCTGTCTCTGTCTCTCTCTCTCTCTCAAAACTAAATAAACATTAAAAAAATTTTAATAAAAGAATTACAATAACAAGTAAAGTTAATTCAGTGACTGGAATGCTCAGACATGTCTAGAAGGAATAAAAAATGATATAGCCACTCTAGAACACAGTTTGGCATTCCTTTATGAAGTTAAAAATACACATATGACCCAATGGTCCCACTCATAACTATGTATCTGTATGAAATGAAAAATTATTTTCACACAAAACCTACACACAGATGCCCATAGAGACTTCATTCTTGTTCATAAAATCGGTAGGTTCCAGAAACCACCTGTGGTCAGTGTCTAAAACCTGACACAGAGGTAGGTAAAGTGACATCCTGTAGGTTCTAGGTCTGGAATGTCCCCATAACTAGATTTTTTTGAAGCTGAATGCCAGTTTCTTTTTGGTGAAGAGAACCAATAAACCTACTTCTGTGTTTGCCATGTCAATTCCCAAATTTGTGTTTCCTGAGCCTATAAATGTAGGCTGTCTTAGATTTCATACTGGTTTCCGAGATGGAACACTTTCATCTTGATATGAAAGTTGATTTTTATTGAAGTCAAAGCCAAGAAGTGCTACCTGTTCCTTCTTCCAGTTGAAGAGCGTGGGAAAAAAGATGACTCTTTTTATGGTGTTACCAGCCTTCTTATATTTGACTCATAATGGTTTTTCACTTACTTAAAGTCCTTTTCTTAGAAAGACAGTGGATTACAATGTGACTTTGGGTTCTCCATGATAGTGTGTCAGCAGGCAAATAAAGGCATTACTATAAAAGGAAGGGATTTCAGTTTTATTATTTTTCATTCTTTTACTTTTAACCTATTTGTGTCTTTGTATGAGAAGAGGATTTCTTGAAAACAGCAAATTAGTTAAGATATTTTTAAATAATCTGGCAATCTCTGAATTTTATTGGGGTGCTTAAATTATTTATATTTAATGTACTTGTTCATACAATTTGTTCACTTTACCAGCCTATTTATTTTCTATGCTTATAAAGTGGTTTTTTTTTTCTTTTCTTTCCTGACTATTTAGTAGGTTAAACTCATTTTAGTTCATTTCTTTTTCTTTTTCGCTAATTATGTATAATTGTTTCAATTTTGTTGTACTTTTTTTTTTGAAAGAAGGAGAGCATGAGCAGGGAAGAGGAGCAGAGAGGAGAGAAAGAGAGAGAGAAAGAGAGAGAGAGAGAGAGAGAGAGAGAGAGAATCTTGAGCAGGCTCCGTGTTCGGTGCCGAGCCTGATGCAGGGCTCAATCCCATGACCCCAGCATCATGACCTGACCCAAAACCAAGAGTTGGGTGCTCAAGAGACTGAGCCACCCAGATGCCCCTGTCATACTTTTTATAATGGTTGCTCGAGGATTTACTATATACCTCTTTACTAGTCACAGTTTTTCTTCAAATAATGTGACACCATTGTACATATATTGTAAGAACCTTGCAAAAACATATTTATATTTCCCCACTGCTATCCCTTGAGCTATTGTCATTCTATTTTTATATATATTTAAACCCACTATACATTGATCACATTTTTGCATTAAAAGGTCAATTATTTTGGGGGCAGCTGGGTGGCTTAGTTGGTTGAGTGTCCGACTTCAGCTCAGGTCATGATCTCATGGTTTGTGGGTTCAAGCCCCGCATCGGGCTCTGTGTTGACAGCTCAGAGCCTGGAGATTGCTTCAGATTCTGTGTCTCCCTCTCTCTCTACACCTCCCCTGTTCACTCTATGTCTCTCTCTCAAAAATAAACATTAAAAAAAATAAATATTATTTCTATTTTATTTTTTTCCCAATCTCGATCTCAAATTGCATTTAGTTTTAACTGCTTGATATTTTCCCCTGGGTCAACGATTCTGTGTTCATTTTTAATCAGTCTCTCTTTCTCTCTCTCTCTCTCTCTCTCTCTCTCTCTCTTTAATGTTTGGTAGTTTCTATTGCTATTTCTTCAACTTCACTGATAATTTAATCTGGATTTCTTATTCATTTATTTATGTGTTTGTTTGTTTGTTTAATTTTAGGGAGAGAGAGAGCAAGCAGGGAAGGGAGGCAGAGGGGGGGAGAGAGAGAGAATCTTAAACAGCCTCCACACTCACTGTGAAGCTGGATTCAGGACTCCAACCCACGACCCCAGGATCATGACCTGCGCTGAAATCAAGAGTAGATGCTCAACTCACTAAGCCACCCAGACACTCCTGCTCTGAATTTCTAATAAGCTATTAATCACACCCAAATTATTTTTTTTATTTTAGATATCAAATTTTTACCCCTTGATGTTCCATTTAGATTTTGAAAAATTTATTTTTAATGTCTTTCTTCATCATGATCATGCTTTTCTCTACATTCTCCAGCATACGGAACATATTTATAGTGGCTGCCTTAAATACTGTTTACTAATGTTATCACCTTTGTCAGTTATGTG
This sequence comes from Acinonyx jubatus, assembly GCF_027475565.1. Classification (NCBI taxonomy): domain Eukaryota; kingdom Metazoa; phylum Chordata; class Mammalia; order Carnivora; family Felidae; genus Acinonyx; species Acinonyx jubatus. Next base: position 4,466,358 of record NC_069382.1, on the reverse strand, counting down.
CTTATTTTTATTGCTGATTTATCTCTTGGTCATGTATTTCTGGTTCCTCATGTACCTGGTGATATTTTACTGGATGACAGATACCGTGATTTTACACAGCTGGGTGCAGAGTTTTGTTCTATTTCTTTAACAGTGTTGATTTTTGTTCTAGAATTCTGCTACTGAGACTGAGTTTTACCCGTGCAGTCCTTGCTCTCGATCTTCATTAGGGCCAGACCAGAGCTCTCTTCAGTCTAGAGCCAATGCCGCCCACCATCACCCACGGGAGGGCTCTACAAGTGCTTTGTGTATTTCAGTGTCTCTGGATCCCATCTGGTAGGATGTAGACTCTTTCTAGCTGTTTGCGGGTGCTGGGAGTCGTTCAGCCTACTTCTCTCCATGATTGTTTCCCTAGCATCACTGCATTTCACCTCTTACATGAAAATTCAGGGGTTTCTTCTGCAGATCTAAAGTTCCCTTTTTGTCTCCCTGCCTCCTCTGGGGTGCTCTGCCCCTTGAAATCCAACGACCTCACCCTTAGTGGATGAGGATCTCTGTCACCTGCACTCTGAGAGGATGTTTGTCTGTATTTGTTCTTGTTCCCCTATGGCCTGAAAACGGTCTCCCAGCCTTCAGCTGCAGCTGTGATTTGGACTTACCTTGTTGACTCCCCTGTCTTAAGAATCACAGCACTTTGTTGCCTGTCACGCAATTTATGAAGATAACAACTTCATATATTCTGCGTAATTTACTAGCAGCGTGCTGTGTGAGAGCAGTTTCCACAGGAGCAAATTACTCACGGAAGAAGACGCCCATGATCGTGTATTTTAATTTGACATATATCATAAACCCCAATTTAATATGTTTTAGTCATTTAGTAGGCACTTAGAATTCAGAGGGGATTTTTAGAGACCTTATTTTTGAAAGTAGTTGACAAAATTGAGACGCTTGTTTATTTGTTTTAATAGACTTTATTTGTAGAACAATTTTAGGGTCACGGCAAAACTGAGCAGAAGAACAGAGATATCCCACGTGTATTTGAGGGATATAGATATACCCCCAGCCCCATCCCATCCCATGGATAGCCTTTCCCATTATCAATATCCCCCATGAAAATTGGTTATGATTTGTTACAATTTGTAACCAATGCGTTAGAATCGGTGAGTTTACATGGGCACATAATTATCGCTCAAAGTCCACAGTTTACACGAAGTTCATTCTTGCCATTTTACATTCTATGGGTTTGGACAAATGTATAGGGACACGTATCCATTATCGTAGCATTGTACACAGTATCCTCACTGCTATGAAAATCCTCTGTACTCTGCCTGTTCACCCCTTCCAACTCCCCCCCCCCCAACAATCCAAACCCTGGAAAAACTGATATTATTAATTCCTTAATTTTGCCTTTTGCAGAATGTCATATAGTTGGTATCATACAGTATGCAGCCTGTCGTATTGTCTTCATTCATCTAGTAGAACACATTTAAAGTCTCTCTGTGTCTTCTCGTATCTTGATCGCTCCTTTCTTTTTAGTGCTGAGTGATATTCCATCGTCTAGATGTGCCACCGTTTATTTATTCATTCACGTAGTGCACAGCATCTCAGTTGTTTCCACATTACAGCGATATCCACACACAGGGCTTTGCATGGACATTCGTCTTCAACACCTTTGAATAAATACCAAGGAGCGTGATTGATGGGTTATATAGTAAGAGTATGTTTCGTTTTGTGAGAAACTGCCAAGCTGTATTCCGAAGTCGCTATAAGATTTTACGTCCCCGTCAGCACTGAATAGAGTCCGTTGGTCCATACCCTTGAGAATTTGGGGTTGACAGAGTTCTGTACTGTGCGGTTCTGATAAATGTGTAATGATATCTCGTTGTTATTCTAATTTGCATTTCCCTGATGATATTGTAGGTGAGTATCTTTTCACGCACTCATTTTCCATCTGTATTCTGTCATGGGCACGGTGTCTGTTAAGGTTTCTGGCGCCTTTCTAGTCAGTTTGTTTCCTATTGTTTGGCTTAAGAGTTCTTTGCATATTTTGGATAACAGGCCAAGGTATTTCTTTTGCCCATATTTTCTCCCAGTCTGGCTTGTCTTCTCAAGATAAACTTATTTATTTTTAAATGAAAACAAAGATATGACTGGAAATTTCAGTTGCTATTGTATGTATAATAAATGTTCTAGGGGCGCCTGGGTGGCTCAGTCAGTTAACCGTCTGACTTTGGCTCAGGTCATCATTTCATGGTTCGTGAGTTCGAGCCCTGTGCCGGGCTCTGTGCTGACAGCTCGGAGCCTGGAGTCTGCTTTGGATTCTGTGTCTCCCTCTCTCTCTCTGCCAGTTCCCTGCTCATGCTCTTTCTCCCTCTCTCCAGAAAAAAAAATTAAAATAAAAAAATTAAATAAATGTTCTAAAAATTTACCATAGGAATAGTGTATTTTCATGTTTATAAATTTTTGCATTTTGGTACCTATTGCATCAAAAGGAAACATGAGCATGTGACACCTTTATCATTTCTTAATTCTTCTTGATTTTATATGCTTAAGATTATTGCAAGTTACGTGTTCTATTACAATTGGCCCTTTTACCCAGGGAACGTATTTTCAGAGAAGGTTAATTTACAAAGGTTTTTCTCCAAAAGCAGGGCAGAATTGTGAAATGTGAGGCCACAGAACCATCTCACTGGGCAGTTAGGCCACGGACACCACGTGGAGAGTTCCGTTCTTTCTGCAAACACCTTGATTTAAAAAAAAAAAAAAAAACAACATTACAGACGAAGCTGAGTCACCTTCCATGTCCTTATTCCCACCCTCTCCCCCACAAACTCCCTCACTGTAGAAAAGTATTCTCAGAAATTCCGTGTTTACCCTCCCTGCAATTATGATGCTTAGAACAATGCCAAGCACACGTTAAGTGCTCGGTGAATGTTCTGGAGACTTTACCCCATATTTATTTAAAGTATTACTTGGTATTGTAGCACAAGTATTTGAGTTTTATGTTTTCTCTGCAACTTTTCTTACATTATGTGTTTGAATTGCCAAACCTGACAAAGTAATTCACAGTCTCCAACTTGCAACTGATGCTATCACTTTGTATAAAATACCCACTTTAAAATATATTTTCCCGCTGAGGGACCTTGGATTATTTCTTATTTTTGACATTAGAAACAATATCACCATGAAATTTCCTATACGTGTCTCCTTGCGCAGGTTCATAAGAGCTACTCTTCACATATAACTTGTAAGTGGAATTTTCTGGCAGTGGGATACAATCATTTTCAACCGTACTCAATATTATCAGATTTCACTCCAAAATGTCAGTCATAACTCAAGTTCACACAAGTAGAGTGTGAGAGTTCCTGTTGCTCTAGATCCTTGTGGACACATTTTCAGCTTTTATTATTCTAAATTTTTTTTAATGTGTATTTATTTTTGACAGAAAGAGAGAGACAGAGCATGAGCAGGGAAGGTGGCAGAGAGAGAGGGAGACACAGAATCTGAAGCAGGCTCCAGGCTCTGAGCTGTCAGCACAGAGCCCGATGCGGGGCTCGAACTCATAGACTGCGAGATCTTGACTTGAGCCGAAGTCTGACACTCAAACGATTGAGCCACCCAGGCGCACCTCAGCTTTTATTATTCTAAAGGTATGTGCAAGAATACTTGGGGCACAGAGAATGGGCTGATTATAGGTGTGCGGGTTTCCGCCCAGACTTGGAATAAAGCCAGAAGAAATAGGGGCCTGGACGAAGGTGGGGGTGCTGGGTGTGGAAAGGAAGAACTGGGTCATTAATGAGGTGCGTTGAAAGGTGTTAATAAAAACTGAAACGAGGAGAATCAGTCACTTTAAAGGTGTGAAAATATAAGAGGGCGTATCAACTCGTATCACATAAGGAGTCTAGTAGGTAAGCGGTGGTGTCGCCAGTCCACAGCGAGGTAGAGAGTGGGGGCAGGGGCATCCTTTGCTCAGAGCAAAGTTTGCTTGCGAAATAAAAACATTTTGCGTGAAAAACATGAGACCCAACATGTACACGTGATCGGGTGCCATTTGTTTCTCTCCCTCCCACACAATTATAGCGTGAGTGTCCTGGGGACACCCACATTCTAGAATTAATATAATTTAATCTTAGATCTCTCCTTAATCTGACCAGGGGGAATATTGCAGAGAGGAAATAGAACGAAAATCAGGTTATGATTATTGAGCTGCCATTCACTCTATAGATAGCACTTAAAACTTTAAAACTATACTTCAGGAGTTTCCCCTACTAAGGATGTGATTCATTTAGGAAAATAAATAGAACAGTGATCTTGCTACACTAATTATGTGAGTTCTCACTATAATTACCATAAAATTATAAGTTACAGTAATTTTCGTACTCCACCAGGGAAAATGAAGTTACTTTGAATTATAATGGCAAATTAGATGGTATCTTATAACAACATGAGATAGCGTAAGTAATTTGGGTCACTGAATATGTGTTATGTCCCCAAATGCATCCTTTTCATTATCTGATTAAATAAAAACCATATATTCATACTTGAATTTAGTCAGACTCCAACCCAGTGTATAATAGATGATGTGACTCAGTTACAGAAGCAATGGTAAATTAAGAGTTTCACTCCTTTGAAGGGCGCCTGGGTAGCTCGGTCAATTAAGCATCTGGCTCTTGACTTTGACTTGCGTTATGATCTTACCTGTCATGCGTTCGAGCCCCACATTGGGCTCTTTGTTGACAGTGCGAAGCCTGCTTGGGATTCTCTCTCTCTCTCTCTCTCTCTCTCTCTCTGTCTCTCTCTCTCATTCTCTCTGCCTCTCTCTCTGCTGCTCCCTTGTTGCTGATCTCCACCCGCCCCTCAATAAATAACCTTAAAAAAAAGACCCCACACCTTTGAGAGGACAAATCCCATACATAGGAAATAGTGATCTGGGGAGCGGGGTTAGTTTAACTTGCTGGCTTGCACACAGGTTGGATGCATGCAACATGCAGCTGGCTTTCCATTCATTGAAGCCATAGTAATTCTTTTTTTTTTCTTTTTAAGAAAAGTGAAATCATACCAAGTTTATTTTCCAACCTCAATGGTACAAAACTAAGGATCAACAATTTTAAAAAGCTAGAAAATCTACAATGTAAATATTAAATATTTAATATGTAAATATTAAATAATACACTACTGCACAAGCAACGGGCCAAATAAGAATGTAAATGGCAACTCAAAATACGTCTCAAAACAAAACAAAAAAGAAAACATATTATTCCAAAACCTATGGGATACAGCAAAAGCAGATGTTAGAGTGAAGTTTATGCTATAAATGCTTGTATTAAGAAAAAAGTTCAAATTAAAAGCTTAACATTACACTACAAGGACTTAGAAGAAAAAGAAACTTAGTTGAAATTTAGTTAGTAGAGGAAGGAAATAACAAAAAAAATCAAAAATAAATGAAGTAGAGACCAGACTAAACAATGACATCACATTGAAAGTAATGACCACTTTTTCCAAAAATAAATACAACTGGCGATGCCTTAACTACAATAACCAAGAAAAAAAATAAGCCTCAAAAATCAAAATGAGAAATGGAAGAGAAAACAATACAACAGATAACCACTGAAATACGTAGTGTGATAACTGCTTACAGGAAACAATTATATACTAACATATAACTTGGAAAAAAAAAACAGATAATCCCTAAAAATGCACAGGTGACCAAGATCGAATCATGGATCTTGAATCCAAGAAATAGGAAATCTTTTTGGACCAACAACAAGAAAGTTGAATTAGTCATGGTAATCCTTAAAGTCTGGTTCTTCCAGATTGTAGCATCAACATCCATCAGTGGAAGCATATTTTGAGGAGAGATTTGTGGCATAAGAGGAAAAAATAGTGGGTTATTTATTTTATTATGTTTTCAGAGAAGCCTAAGTTTGAATCTAGGGTCTACCATTTTGTCTTCAGTTTTGGATTCTTTATTGATAACATGGGTGCAATATTTCCATTTCACGGAGCTACTGGAGAAGTAAAATTATATACAGTGTCAAGTAGAGATCCTATTACACAATCAGTTTTTAGTAAAAAAAATATCACCTCGCTTCTCAGGGTGTCCCAAATATCTGTCCAGAAGGGGCGGATTACACAGCATCTTTCTCTTTAACAAAATCCCAAGCAGCACCATATTAATCGTTGCATACAAACAACTCCTCTGCATGTTGATAGAGTGGTTTTTATAAGACACTCTCTCATCTTCCACTCTCAGCAGTTCTGTGGGGAGCACACAACATGGTAAACCAGAAATATGGTGTGTGCTGTAACACTGCTGAGTTATTTTCAGACACTGTATCAACCCCCTTACATTGTCTCCCCCCAGAAAATATTCTTCACTGGGGTGTACACAGAGGGTAAAATTGTAATGACATGTCCACAGTAACACAACTCTTAAGACAAAACTAGACTTTGAACTCTGATCCTGTGACACTTTTGTTGTGTATTGTTCTTCTCATCCATGGCTCTAGGATAGCTCAGAATGATTCTACCTTTGGATAGAAGGACCCAGTTTTTACTTCTGTCCATGAAATGGGATTTTGGAACCCTGGGGATGATCAGTTGACAAGTTGACAGAGCAGATAAAATAATATGTCCAGAAAAATGGATGTTCCCCTTTCAGAAAATGGTAGAATTGCCAGGAAGAATTGGGGACTACATTCTGAGGTCACTTGTATCTAACGGTTGTTATGTGATCATGAAAACCACCTCTAACCAGAGTCTCTAAAACACCCAAAGTGCCCTAGAATTTTAATAAGAAATAGATTTCAAACTTATTTCCAAGTTTAAGATAAAACATACTTCCATTTTTAAGATAAATAAATAATGGGCATGTGCTGTAGAACATGATGGTTATAGTTCATTACTGCCGTGTGGTATATTTGAAAAATGTTAGGAGAATAGATCCTAAGAATTCTCATCACAAGGAAAAAAAGTCTTGCCTTTTTAAGTCTACCTGAGGTAATGGATGTTAACTGAGCTTATTGTGGTAGTTATTTACAGTTTAGAGAAATTAAGTCATTATGCTGAGGATGCTGAATTTACACAGCAATGCATGCCAATTATATCTCAATAAGACTGGGCAAAAATAAAAAAAAAAAGAAATGTTTCCATCATCTTACGAATCTGTTTTGAGTTTTATTTTTTTCATGTTAGCTAGTATTTCTCCAGCTGGTATAGCTAAGTTCTATTAGAACAAAAGATCCAAAGGTAATACATAATATAGGGTGATGTCTCATTGTAAGCTATGGGTACTTGGTGACTTTTGATTTGAAAACAAAATTATTCATTACACAGGATTATGTTTAAAAAATTTTTTAACGTTTATTTATTATTGAGAGAGACAGAGCATGATCAGGGGAGGGTCCGAGAGATGGGGAGACACAGAATCTGAAGCAGGCTCCAGGCTCTGAGCTATCAGCACAGAACCCGATGGGGGCTCGAACTCACAAACCGAGAGATAATGACCTGAGCCAAAGTCGGATGCTCAACCATCTGAGCCACCCAGGAGGCCCTGCATGGGATTATTTTAACCCCAAAACAATGGCATCTGAATCTCACTAACGTTATTTTAGTGCACTTCATTTTATTAGTCAGTGGTCCATAACAGGCCACCATTTGGGTTACATTTTCATGTAAAAGGGAATATTACCTGGTATAAAGAATCCAGTGAGAGGAAGAAGAAGACCGATGTTTAATACCCGGCTTTGAAATTTCCAACCATGAAGCCTTACTATATTATCATATTGAACCTCACATGTGTTTCCTTATCATTTAACAAGAATGAGATATATAGACATTAGTACCTGTACTCCAGCTCACGCAGTGTTAAAATATTATTAATAGTAGAACATTGTGATTTATAGTTTGTGACCATTCTGTAAATAGACTTAAAATAAATGGACATACTTAGAGATGTTGTAACAACTACAGAACCTGTGAACTTAGATTATAACAGCTTTGTGAAATGTTGCATAATTATATCGTACTAATATTTTAGCTCTACATTAGCTGTTCGGTGTTATTAAGCTTTATAAAGGATCTTCTGTCTCACTCGTCTTCATTATTTTTCCAACTTTGTTCTGAAACAAGGGGGATTTCTTTGGAGTCATCATTAAGCCTTCTTATGGAAGTAATCATAAATAATTGTGCAGTTTTTTTTCTTTTTTAAAGAGTTGGTTCATCCATAAATCAGATTAACATCTTCTCTCAAACATTAGATCACTCACCATGGTCAACAGCCAATCTGCAGATTCTATAGTCATGGGTCAGCTACTGAGAAAAATAATAGCCTCTCCGTAATGGCTCCTGAATAGTTTTCCAAGGTGTTTGGTCTGTGGGAAGCAGTGGACCCAGTGATGCTAGTGGGATGGCCATGCGCTATAGCTTGGGATCAGGCAAAGAGAGCTAACAGTACCTGTGGGTTAATGCTTCAAAGATCTGAGGATCAAAATTATGCTTGTGGAAAGTTTACTCTTAAGAGCTATGAATTTGGGGCACCTGGGTGGCTCAGTCGGTTGAGCATCCAACTTCGGCTCAGGTCACGATTGCACGGTTCGTGGGTACAAGCCCCGCGTCTGGCTCTGTGCTGACAGCTCAAAGCCTGGATCCTGCTTCAGATTCTGTGTCTCCTCTCTCTGCCCCTCCCCAGCTTGCACTCTGTCTCTCTTTCTCTCTCTCTAAAAAAATAAATACACATTAAACAATTTTAAAGAGCTGTGAATCTGTTGGTATTAGAGATTTGAACAACTGAAGTTCCTCATTTCCCAATACCCTAAACCACAGCTACATGTAGTGAGTTAACAACATATATATTTTGCATGTAATGTGTATATGGAAATATATAGATTTACATGTGATGAGTACATATGTGTGTACATGTATATATATTTATATATAATGCACATATATGTATATATATACTTATTATATATTTTAATATATAATATATGTTTATTATATGTTGTATACATAATCCCAGGGCCTTGTATTGACCTGCATCCCTTTTGTACTGTGAATTTTCTTTCATCCACAATATAAAATGCAGTGACCATGAAACCTAGTGAAAAGGCTTTGGATTTTTGCAAACCTGCCTTCCTAAAGATAATCAGCTGCAAATCCTAGATTCTTCTAGGATATCTTGCAGGGAAGAGGAATCTGTATTGAGGGGGTAAAGGCAATCCTGGAATTATACATTCAGTTTCCATTTCTGCTTCGTGTTTTTTTTTCACCCGCAAAAGACAAGTATTCAGAATCAGCCTGAAGTCCAAATGGTGAAGTAGATAGAATGTATGAATTAGGAGTCATTTTCTCCAAATTTCCTCTAGCCCTAAAGTTCTATCTTATTATAAGGACTTATCAAGTTCATTCAGTTACATAATTATTTGAAATAACCTGGATGCATCCTTGCATCTATTCCCGCAGCCCTGAAAATCTCAGTAATTTCTTTTAGAACCCAAATTTTATCTTGCATATTCAACAGTTTAAAGATAAGCCACAATAAGAGACTCTTAAAAACTGAGAACAAACTGAGGGTTGATGGGGGGTGGGAGGGAGGGGAGGGTGGGTGATGGGTATTGAGGAGGGCACCTTTTGGGATGAGCACTGGGTGTTGTATGGAAACCAATTTGACAATAAATTTCATATATTAAAAAAAAAGATAAGCCATGACATGAGGTTTCTCTGACAAACAAGATATGATTGGTTTCAGTTGTGTCATCTGTAGAATTAGGACTACAACAATTACTCCACAGAATGTACATTAAATTAAATTATAAAAGTATTTTAAGAAAAACAAGCTAATAAGTTTGTTGTTTATATTATTGCTTCTATACGTGTACATATGTAATTATACATAATATTTAATACAATTACATATATATTTATAAAAATTATCTGTGGTTTTAATAGCTAAGCTAAAATAATTTTATTTACGGCAGCAGGAAAAAAAAATTTTCTGGTCCCAAAAGAAACCATGATCCCGCAGGTAACCCTGCAAACTTCCAATACACATCGAAAAGTTTTTAAACCACATGCTAAATCTTGCATTTTGAAATGACAGATCTTCCCGTGTGGCAAAGCCCTCTCTGTGGAAATGACTTTCTTGAAGACTCATCTCAGCAAATGCTATAATTTTCTCCCAGTCGGCCATTTCTGTTCCCCTTCGTGTGCACTTTTGTCTGATGGAAAAGTTCCCCTCGGTGGCACAGCCTTGGAGATTTAGAAGTTCGGCTCCTGAAGAATTGTTTCTCAAAAATATTCAAAAATGCATCTTAAGATGATGGAAAGTCTGTCTCTTTCTTCCATCTCCTGATGCTAGACAATGAGACAGCCGAGGGCTTACCAAGGGCCCGGGCGCTTTCATCATCAGAGCGGCTGTTGTTGGCAGTGAGCTTGGTCCGGAGCGATGGAGAGTTGCTGTTCTGCCTGTGGTTAGCAGATGATTTGGTTAACGAGCACATGCTCCCTTTAAAGTGTCTGCCTTTGGACAGATCAAACCTGTTTGCATTCTAATTGCTCTCCTTGGTGGCTTATGCTTTCTCCTGCTGCCTTTCTTCTAACAGGGTTTCAGACTTGCGCATCCCTGAGCCTGAGATCCCTGTACAAAACCATACTGAGTTCTAGTTCTTTCTTGGAGGTAGCCTGATGGGCAGAGGGAAAGCGGCATGAGGGTCTGAGAAGCCTGTGCTGTCACCGTGACTCAGCCACAGGCAAGAGGCATTAACGCTGCACAAATTACTTTGCCTCTGAAACTCTATTTCCCTATTAGCAAAATGAAGATTTTCAACTAGGTAGTTCTGAGATCCTTGTTAGCCTTAAAATCAAAGTAACTATTTTTTTTTTTTGCAAAGCCTCTAGAAAATTAGAGTCTGTGCATTCCCAACCCCAACTACAAAACTTTCCTTGCTATATACAATTTAAAATTCCATTCTCTGAAACTTCTGCATGATTAGATAGCTACAAACCCAAATCCATAATAGGCTGAGTTTCAGTGAGTTAAAAATATCCTTAGGATTGTGCTATTGGAGTTTAGACTTCTTTTCTTTTTCTTTTCTTAGAATTCAGCAGTTTTAACAAAGCAGGCATCTTTTAAACCATGGTGACAATAAAATAGACACTAAAAAACAATGTATGGAAGGAAAGACTGGTTGATGGATTCATCTGAATGTGAACGAAGTTTAGTATTAAGAACAAGGACATGTGGGACTGTGCTATTTGAAGCTAAATGAGCCGGAAGGTCAGTGTGGTTAAATACTATGTTATTGTCATGCAGAAATGATGATGAATACAACAGAAAAAAGGCCAAAACAAACTTAGTATGTATGAGAATTTTATAAGTGATAAGAACATTTTTACAAATAAGTGAGGAAAGAGTTAGTCTATAATCATGCTAAGAATAATAATTATTTGGAAAACCATGCAATTAGAATTTTTCCTCAGACTGCCCACCCTACTTAAAGGTACATGGGTTTCGAAATGTGAAAAATGAAGCCATAAGAACTAGAAGCAATTTAAGGAATATTTATCTGCACAAGGGATGAAAAAAGACAGCGAAGGATCACAAGATCGATAGATTTGTAAATTTTAAATCTACTCTGTCAAAAATGAGCATGAAAAAAATGAATGACAATCAATCGATTTCTATTCATGTTCTGGGTATCACCAGTTTATTGCTTTCTATTGCTAACTAGTATTACCCTGGAAAATTATCAGAGTGCTTATGGATAAAGTTGCTGTATGTATTTTAGAACAAGGTGTGTGTGTGTGTGTGTGTGTGTGTGTGTGTGTGTTTCCATATTTTCTTTCTCTTGTGTAAATACCTAGGAGTTGACTTTCTGGGTGATATGTTAGGTGTATGTTTAATTTATAAGAGCCTACCAGACCGCTTACAGACTACAATACCATCATAACAGTCCCACCAACAATGTTTGAGTGTCTCATTGGGTCTACATCCTTCTAACTTGTGCTACAAATCTGTTCGTTCCTTTTACAGATTCTAATGGTGTGTATTTCACTGTGGTTTAATACGCATTTCCTTCATTACTAATGATTCAGAGCGCTTATGTATTTTATGGGCATTTGTATATTTTCCTTATGGAAAGTGTCAGCTTAAATGTTTTAGACATTTATTCTATTTGTTCCTGTGAGTTTTTAAAATACTGTGTTGTAGGGGCGCCCAGGTGGCGCAGTCGGTTAAGCGTCCGACTTCAGCCAGGTCACGATCTCGCGGTCCGTGAGTTCGAGCCCCGCATCAGGCTCTGGGCTGATGGCTCAGAGCCTGGAGCCTGTTTCCGATTCTGTGTCTCCCTCTCTCTCTGCCCCTCCCCCGTTCATGCTCTGTCTCTCTCTGTTTCAAAAATAAATAAACGTTGAAAAAAAATTTTTTTAATACTGTGTTGTAAAGGATTTTTTGTATCTCTAAGGTCAAATACATGTTCTATCATGATTTAATTATTTTCTCCAAATCTGGGACTTGCTTACTCATTTTCTTAACAGTATGTTTTGATAAATAGAAGTTTTGAGTTTTTAAAATATGTGTAAAGTCTAATTTATCATTTCTTATCACTGTTATCCATGTGATTTGTCTAAGAAAACTTAGCTTGCTAACAAATCATGGATATTTTCTCCTATATTTTTTCTCTAAAGCTTCATGATTTTTTCTTTTACATTAGGTCTTTGATCCACTTTGATACAATTTGTGCATAAGGTATGAGTTAGGGGTAGTTTTTTTTTTCTTTTTCTTTTTTTGTTTTTGTGAATACCCACATATTCCACCCTCATTTTAAAAAAAAAGATTTTTCTTTCTCTGTAGGGTTATTTTTGGCACTTTTGTGAAAAATTGCATGTATGTGTCTATTTCTGGCCTCTCTGTCCTGTTCCATGGATCTATTTGTTACTTCCTATGCCAATTTCCCTCTGTTTCCGTTATTGGTAGTTTTAAAATATATCTTGAAGTTATATGGCATAAAACCTCTAGCTATGATCTTTCTTTTTTTTTCAAGCTTTCTTTGGTTTTTGGTTTTGGTTTTGGTTCTAAGTCCCTTTATGTGTGTGTGTGTATGTGTGTGTGTGTGTGTGTGTGTGTGTGTGTGTGTATAATATATGTGTGTATGTATGAATAAATAATATCAGACCATCTTTCAGGGCTTCCAATAAAATCCTCCTGGTATTGGTAATGCATTTTCTTACTGCCTCTCTCCTTATTTCCTTCTCCCCACCCTCTCGCTTTTGCTTGTTGCAGTCACCTCAAAAATAAATTATATACACCCAGCTCTGATTTGGGCAGAGGAAGTTCTTCATATCCATTTCCTTTCACTGGTCTTATGTCTTACTTAATGTGTGCATTCTCTATCTTCATATTTTTTTAATATGTCATAAATATATTTTTTAAAGACTTACTTAAATCTTTACCAAGATTGTAAATTAGATTAGAAGTCATAAAGCTTTGGTCAAAATATAGCATTGCTACCTACTGTCTGTATTTCCATGAAAAACTTAGTATGACATGTTATCTACATTTTAAAAATAAACATAATCGTATATGTTCTACTTACAAAAGCTTTATACAAATTGTGTTTTAAAATATGATTCTGTGTGTAGCGTGACTTTAAAATTGTGATTCAGCAAAACAAATGTAGGGGAATATTGATATAAATGGTTATTGATAATAACTTGTTTTCTATACGTTAACTATAAATAACAAGCTAATATTTTAGTATGCAGTTAGATTTATTAACACATTTTTTGTTTTTTTTACTTGAAAAATGAGTATCCAAGAATATTGACAGTGTTTCTTCCAATGTCAGAAATATGCCCTGTCTCCTACCTAAGGGCTTCATGTGATCTGAGGAATTACTCCCTGTAGACTCATTATATGTCCTTAAAAACAGGAATTATATATTTCTTTTGCTGTTTTGCTTAATTGAAATTTAAAACACTTTTGTGAAGATTGTACATAAGCGTGAAATGTTGAATGATTTGCTGTGATTCATTTTGGATCCAGGATCTGTGATTTCCTTCCCTATACAGAACCCATATTGCTGTCTAACAGACCAACCTCTTGTACAAGTAGGATATTAGGCAGATGGATTTTCTTTTTATCCAGCTTAAATTTCTGCCTCAGTTCCCTTGCCTTAGTCTTACCCTGCTGTGCATACCTGGACAGCAAACACCTCAATATCATCTTTCTTCTGGGGTGCCTGGGTGGCTCAGTCGGCTAAGCGTCTGACTTCAGCTCAGGTCATGATCTCGCGGTTTGTGAGCTTGAGCCCCATGTTGGGCTCTGGGCTGACAGCTCTGAGCCTGGAGACTGTGTCTCCCTCTCTCCCTGCCCCTCCCTTGCTTGTTCTCTCTCTCTCTCTCTCTCTCTCTCTCTCTCTCTCTCTCTCTCTCTCTCTTTCTCTCTCTCTGAAAAGGAAACATAAAAAAATATTATCCTTCTACTACAAAGCCTCCAGAAGATCAGAGATGCATGTGACTTGCCCTTTCCCTTCTTCCCATTAACCCTCATTTCACTGTTTTGACTTTCCTGAATGGTGGACTTCCTAAGCCAAAGGAACAGCCAAACAGAAGTCTTTCTATTGTCGTCTAAGAGGACTGAACACAATAAGGTCCCTAACCCTGCCTTCTATCTCTCATTCATTCCTTCTTACATTGCATTCCCACAAAATGGTGGATTGATATATTCTCTGGTGGTCCTAGAGGGCTTGCTGTCATCCCCATGCTTGTCCCATAGTTGGCTGAAGAGGTCGAACATATGCAGTTGATTTACTATAATGTATTTTCCCAGATGTTACTTGGAGTTTGATCTGACCAGGTGAAGCAGGCTAATTTATTATTAAGTAACCTGAGATTTTTATGCCAGGGAGCATTTGCATAAAGAGCGAGGCTAATAATTACTCATACTGGTGGGAATGGGAAGGCAAGTGCATCGTCCTGTGTGATAATCTTCCATCATTTGCTACCAAAACAGCAGCCACCTGGTCATCCAAGGGAGTTGTCTCCTAGCCTCACCCCTCCCTGCAGGACCTTGGAGCTCATTGGTGCTCGGGTTTGTGGGAAGAGGAGCTGGCCGAGGTCCTGCAGAGCAGGGTTAAGGAACAAGGAATAGCTTGATCAGAGAACAGCTGAAACACAGCTGTTCTCATAAATGCGGATGCACAGATTCTGCTCTTGCGATGAGACTGTCGGCTTCCATTTATCTTATTTTTGACATTGTGAATAGGTAGGAATGTGTTATTGTTAATTTAGCAATTAAAAGACCAAACACAGAGGAAAAAAAACAGTAGTTTTTTTTTGTTTTTTGGGGTTTTTTTGTCTTTACACAGTCTCCTTATAAACACTGCAAGTGAGATAGTAAGAAATCTCATTTCCTATATTTGCTTCTTGTCAAAATAGTCAAGTATACAATAGACAGAGGGTTAACATTCAAGTTCCTTCTATCTTCTGGGCCTGAGGAAAACCATTTATTTCAGTTACATCATTTACTCCCATCATAAATGGAAGTGTTGGGCATGGCCGAGTTTCAAAAGAAATTAGCTTCAGATTGTAGTATTTTACTAACTCCCTCTCCTCTGGAGACTGCATTCACTTATTCTTTTTTGGTTTGAATTTTTAAAAAATAAACAAGTTTAAAAGGTGCACTTGTCTTTTTTACTAAGAAGAGCATATTTAAAAGGGTAACCAAAATGACAGGGATATCAATCACATCTGTGACAAGGAGGACCACCTTGAGTTGCTTTCGATATGCCACCTTTTCTTACTCTTTTTGTAAAACATCGTCGATGGCTTCTGGAGCTGCTCTTCCGAAAGCAGCCACAAAAGGTAGCAATCCAGAGACTGCAGCTCTCACTGAGTAGGTGAAGTGAGGGAAGATAGATTCTTCTATCATCTCACCAAAGAATTGCTTATTCTATTCAGATTTATAGCGTCTGCAGAACAAGAACACTGTCACTCATAATGGCTCTGGCCATTATTTATTTATCAGCGCAGGCAGAAGCTGTAATTCACAATTCACTGGACAGCTGCCGAGCTCACCTGCCATCCATCATTCCCTCTTTCTCTGCTGACGCTGTCAGTGTTCCTACCCTCTTCCTCTTTCAGCCTCTGTACTTTGCGTGTGTGTGTGGCCATTGCCACATTGTTCTAGAATGGAACAACTGGCCCAGACCTAGCACACAAAGACTGACCATACATAGTTTACAAGGTCATGTTGAACCCACAATGGACACACATAATTTGAGCTAATGAGAAAGATCTTCCTTTCCATGCCAGTTGCTAGCTGATGGAATGTGGTTGGGGCTGCTGAAGGTAGTATGGAAAACACCCCCAGGGAGTAGATCTACACCAAGCAAAGAAGGAAAGACAGAAGACAAAGATGGAGAGGAAAGAATGCCTCCATGTAGGCCAATATTTTTTTTTCCTTTTCTCTTTTTCCTAAGTCAAAGTGAGTAGGGTTTCTGTATCTTGGAACTAAGAGAATTCTGATGAATAAGCAATCAATGCTTTTATTGACTAGGCAGGAAGGGATACTAGAGACAAGTGAGTCCAGAGAGATGAAACTGTCTATGATTGATGGCCTGATGCCATTGCAACATCGATTGTTGTGTATGCACACATGGGCAGAAGAAGTTCAGGTTATCACGTTTAGGGCAAATGAGGAACCATTTCTCCAACACCTCCTAGAACAGAGACCGTGGGCAATTTATTTCAAATCATGATACATGTATCTTTGGTGCACTGTCTTTGCACTGTGGACTTAAAGTCCACAGGCTTTGAGAACTAGTAGATAGTACTTTTCTCACTTTAAAAAAGATCAGAACTTGGGTACAGAAAAGTTGCTATGTAATTCCCCAAATCACACACTAGTGGTACATCTGCCTGACCTGAATGGGCATGTTATATACTCTCAATTTGTTAATAACACTAATGATGCTCGTGATTTTACTAACTCCAGTCGTTGTATCTTTCTGGGATAAGAGACATACTTGATCAAAAGGACCTCACCCACCAACCACTACCTAAAATCTTAAAAATCATATTGCCTAAAAATCTTCATTCCTGAGTTTTCTCTGAATTCAGATTTTTTTTAATTACTGTGCTCCTAGGTAGAGAACTTAAAATATCTACATAGAGTATACTGAATACTGTTTCAAATTCACGGGGACTTTTTGCCAGCAGTAAATTATCTAGTCATATTGATTAAATAATCTGTGTGTTAGATTTTTATTGATCACATCTCCATTTTAGAGTCTGATTGAATCGCTATGTTTTATGTAGAGCTCTAATTTGCACACGTTTTTTGGACACATTTGTGAACATACAAGATCCTTGTATGACGACCACAAAGACCAATTTTGTATAATTGATTTTTAATTTTTTTTTGACTATAGTTGACACCCAGTGTTTCATTAGTTTCAGGTACACAGCACAGTGACTCAGCATTTCTGTATGTTATGCTGCGCTCACCACGAGTATACCTACCATCTGCACCATAAAACACTACTACAACATCATTGACCATATTCCCTATGCTGTGCCTTTCATCACCATGACTTATGCATCCCATAACTGGAAGCCTGTACCTTCCTCTCCCCTTCACCCATTTTGCTCAAGCCCTCAGATAGACAGACAGACAGATAGATAGATAGATAGATAGATATCTGATTCTGCTTTTTTTTGTCCTTTCTTTTGTTTGGTTTTTAGATTCTGCGTATGATAACTGAGATTTGGAAAATCACATAGCTTGAGAGTGGCAAAGCTGAGCTCATGAAATGCTGAGCTGTGACGAGGGCAGGGAACATTTAAAGACTATGCAGGGAGACCATGTGACTTTGATTCCTCTGCCCACAAGGAAAAGGAAATACACTTAACAGGGGAAAACAATCATGATTAGTTGTAACATGACGAAACAGGCTCTGTTATGAAGTAGAAATATTTATAGACTCTTAAGTGTAAAAGGAGAGCTCATAAATTCACAAAGATTATAAAAGCAGCTTCCAAGACGTACTCTGGGATTGACATACTCTGAACCAAAAGTGGTAGATTAACTGTTATAGAGAAGGAGAAACCCCAGACAGGTGGAGAATTCCTAAGAGTACACTTAATCCAGTTAATTTATATGGTAGGGAGTTAGAAATTTGCAAATTAGGTTGCTGAAATATTGTCAGTGACCTCTGAGGAACCATGATTATTGAGTTTGTGAGGACCCAAGTGAAGTAACACCACTATGCTTCATTCAGCGTAGATTCTCCTAGAATAAGCCATATTGGACTCACACATTTTGTTTTTTTTATTTAAAGAGGGCATGAGAAAGGAATCCATAAAATGGGCTTGTTAAAATTAAGCATGCATCAAAGTCACCTGGTGGGCTGGTTAAAAAACAAACAAAAAAACAGATTGTTGGGCTCCATTTTAGGAGTGTCAGGAAGTGAGTTTACTTTTGAACTAAGAAATATGTTTTGGGCTCCACCTTGGAAAGATATAACTTGGAATGTGGGGGCCTATTCAGATTTAGGACGATGTTTCAAAAATGTCAGATGGCCTTCTCAGTGGTCGTATGTTACAAATGGTGCCAAAATTAATGTGTTAAGGCAACAAATGATCATCTTTCATGATTCTGTGGGTAAGCGGGCATGAGCGAGGTGGTTCATGCTGACAGTCGGTCATGCAGCTGTGGTCACAAGTGGCTGGGACTGCGTCCATCTGATGACTGGACAAGGCTGGATGTGCAAGGTGGCTCACTTACACTGATGTCAGTCGGAGCTGCCCTATCAGCTAAGAACTCATCTGGGGCTCCTTAAAGCATGATGGCTGAGTTTAGGAGAAAACAATGAAGAGTAAGTCTGAGGCAGGAATAGGAAGAAATGTCCAATTCTGTAGAGAACTATCCCTGGCTTTGGCAGAGGGCCACTCCCATCCTTCTCTATGGGTCCCAGGACCTGTCCAGATGCAAAAGGCAGAGGGGTGGGCATATTACACTGTAGGGGGGCATGCAGGGTGGGCATTGCAGTGCTGGCCATCTTTGGAATACACAGTCTGCCAGAGCACTACTTGAAAATGGACAGATGGAGCATTTTTGCAGCTAATTTTAAAACAAACAAATCCCACCACACACATGCATACACACACGCACGCACGCACACATGCACACACACACTGGTATTCAATCAAGTATGTTCCAGTGCTGGTTTCCAATACTAAGGTAATTATCTTTACAGCCTATTTCTGTACATACGAGACAGAATTTGAGATCTCTCACTATAATAGAAATAGGACGGAGATTAGATGCGGGAATTCCCTCCTAATCACCGGTGAAAAGTGAGGTTCATCAATACAGGTTTCCATAGTGATGCTTTCTAACGATATACATCATTTCTGCCTTTACCTTTTGTCCCAAGTACATTTTCTAGAGGAAAAAAAAAGTGTTTCTATTGCAAACGTGGGGTTAGACTGGACCATCATGTTGATGCTCCACTGTTTTGAGGTCAAACCCTCCAAATTGAGTATCCTCATAAATTAGTAGTTTGCTCTAATGAATAAGGTTCATATTAGAATTGATCTTTAAAAACTAAGGGGTCCATTCTTTCTATGACTTTGCTTCTCAAACATGGAGCTATTTTCACCTCACAAAGGCAACTGTGTGTAATGTCACCACCACGTTCTCCTTGTTGATCGCCGATTAGATACGAGAGTAATGATCCTCATTACTTCATCCACATCCAAAAAAAAAACAGAAAAGTGGCTACTGTCACTGGCTGTCCCTGTCCAGAAGCTTTACAAACAGAGCTTTGGTGAGGAATTGCCATCAAGCTAAAAGAATTCTAGACAACACTCAAGATTTCTTCACACTTGATTACCCGAGGCATTCCATAGACACCCACTAAGGTTATTTACAGGTACTCACTGAGATCACTTAGAACTCCTTCAAAACCCAAGAGCTTCTTTGACTCTTTGGAAGAGAGTAGCTTCTTGACTCTAACAGTTGCAAAAGAAGTTATCTCATTTGAGTACTTGTAAAATAATTGAGTGCAATCCTAAAAACATCTAGAGATTGGTATATTGAATTGTACCCAATGAAAACTGCCTTACATATCGAGTTATTAAAGAATATAAATGTTGAGACTTTTTATTTTGTTGTCTGCCCCTTCACAATTTCGCACCACGTTGATGTGAATCAAAGGCTCCACTATGCCTAAACTAATAATTTGAAAATATGAGAATTGGATTAGAAGGAGATGTTTGTGAGTCTCAATATTTTATGTAAATCATTTACTTAAATCCTCTACTGTCAAAATGAGTGTACTACCCTCAGTGAGGTCTGCAACATTAACATCCGGGAATCCTAGGGTTTGCTTTGTCCATAAAATAATTACCAGGTCTTCTGCTGAAACAGACGACAGAAACTGGCGTGATGAGCTAAGGGAAGGGAGGGCTGGCTAACTGCTTTTCAAACTTTCAAAAACCGTTTACAGCCCTACCTTCTTTCCAACTTCCAGGGAATTGGTGGTTCTTTGACAAAAATACAGTTGCTTCCCAGCCTTCCCCAATGCCATTGGCTTTTTAAGATCTACTGAATTAGTAATTAATCTACCATCTCCTTTCCATATTACTATTATTCTTGCTGTTATCTACTCTCAAATTGCAAGTCTCTGTTGAGTTTTTTTTTAATGTTTGTTAACTGTATTTTAAGGAGATTTAATAAATAAAATACAAAAGCATTTTGGGGGTAGTGACAGTACACCATGTGGTACCATAATGATGGATACATGTCATTATTCATTAATCCAAGTCCATATTCTAATGTACAACACCAACGGTGATCCCGATATAAACGATGGACTCTGACTGATAATGCTGTATCACTGTGAGTTCATCAGTCATAACAAATGGTGGGAGGTGTTGATAGTGGAGACGGTTGTGCATGTGAGTGGCTGGGAGTATACAAGACTGTACCTTCCTCTCAACGTTGCTGGGAACCTGAAATCATTCTAAAAAATTAAGTCTTAAAAAATGCAAAAGCATATGATCAGTTCTCCATGTTAATCTTTGTATAGGGTTTTATACCTTTGCCTGCCCTGGACATAATTCAGAGTATCCAATCAAGCAGACTGAATGACCCCCAAGGTGCATGATAAAATATTTACTTGATAAAAAAAATCAAATCAACATATCATGTTCATATAAGTAAGTAAAATGTGCTGAGTCAATACATCTAAATCATAAAACTAATTTTTCACATATTTGAAATGATAGATTTTTATAATTTTTCCTAAATGTAAATATACATGTCACCTGTAAAGTAGCTGTTATTAAAAACTGATTACATGGTCATTTCATGGAGAAGAAGATAGATTACTCCAGAAACCCTTCTATGAAGCCAGAGCCATGATTCAGAGTTGACTATGGTCACATGTGATGTGATAAAGCATTTAGAGAAAGCTTGAAGACTGAATGGTATTAAACTCATAAAGGAAACAGCAAGGATTGTTTTTCCATGAGAAAAGATGTAAAAGAGTAAAATGTTAAAAGAGAAATTATTACATCATACTTTGTGAAAGACGTAAATATGTGGTCAAAATTTGGGGCACCGTGGAGTTGTAACAGGTGCCATGATGGCAAGATGGAAAGAGCAGATGACCTGACTCATCGTAGAAATGTGGGGGATGCTCTCCATGCTTCAGGATGTGTAATGTTGGCCAAATCACTGTCTCTCTTTATGTGTCAAAGGCTTAGCTGATTATCTCTAAACTCCTTTCAGTTATGCCATGAAGACTGAAGAGATTAACTGAATTCGGCTTGGGCTTGCTAAAACCTTTCTTGGGTTGGCTCCTGTCCATTAACTACCAGCTCGTACATCAAAGGGATCAGTGGACCTACTAGACTTTCAATATTGAGAAACAGTAGTTCTTCATCAAATGTGCATTATACTATTGTCTTAGTCAATTTTCCTTTAGCAGAAAGGATAGTAGAGCCTCAGGAGGGACTGAGATCCCCACACCCCACTTCGTGATCTTGATGAGGTTGCTAGCTCCGACATTCTTCTCTTCTGGAAACCTGTCCTTTCTGAACACCATGTTTAATCAATTCTTAGATTCTGCAATACCACATTCTAAATATATTTCAACTCCATCCTTTGTTCTTTATCTCCACTTTTAGTGCACGTAGCCAGCTTCTTATCCTCGATTTTTTTTCTACTAAAGTATACATGTGGAAATTATTGGACTCCATACCTTTCTACATAACCATTAGAAAATCTACCTAAAGTATGCATCTGTGTCACTGTCCAAGTTATATAAAGATAAAATAATTGGTTAAAATTTAAAAGCCATGTCCCTTAATGTGACATAGCAGGACCTGGGTAATCTGGCCACTATTTCCCTTTCCATTACCCAATGGCATATACTTTCTTTTTTTTAACATTTATTTATTTTTGAGAGACAGAGAGTACAAGCAGAGGAGGGGCAGAGAGAAAGGGAGACACAGAATCCGAAGCAGGCTCTAGGCTCCAAGCTGTCAGCACAGAGCCCCACACAGGGCTTGAACTCATCAACCACGAGATCATGACCTGAACTGAAGTCAGACACGTAACCGACTGAGCCACCCAGGGGCCACTGGTATATACTTTTCTACCTAGATTATAAAGACCCTCCACAAGATTTCCTTTTGTTGGAATGCTAACTCATCTGTTTTTGGTCTGTCCTTCACCTACTCGTTCTGTTCTTGAGCACTCAGCTCTGGCTTTATTTCCAGAAATGTTTTCCTTACTTTCTATTCCTCAATCTGGGTTGGGTTCTATCCCTTTGTCTACTCTCACTAAACCCTGAGCATCTGTCTAGCAATACCTTAGCATAGTTTATCATTACCTGTTATGTCTACCTAGACGACCATGTTTCAGGTCTTCTGAAGGCAGAGACCATGTGCTAGGTTTTTATTGTTGCATTCATAGCCCCTAGCATAACTAATCAACAAGTAACCATTGAATAAATACATAATTTTGTCCTCTCCAAGATCGTTTGGAAGAAACTTTACATTCTTAAAATGTTTGGTATCCTTTGTAAATATTCTAGAAAGCAATTCATGAGAAATGTTATATCAAAAAATTAAAGTAATTTTATGTCCATCAGTCTGCCAAATTTCAGAGTTTTATACCTCCATGAATTACGCAAAGATGTGTTAAGCAGAAGCATTATCAAAGAAAAAAAAAACACTTCCCAACACTTGTTAAAATGGTAAAGCAGCCCTTATTCAAAACAACCATCATAGGTGTAGGGACCACTCTAATGGGGTTTTGCAGTGCGGAAGGGAGGTTGGGCTGTATTCTAAATACAAGGAATGGTGGGGATATAGAGCCAAGGAGCAGGGTAGGGTCGGTGCATGGAAAATTAGTAAAAGGAAATATCAGGGGTGGGGTGGATTCTGCATAAACTGACTTAGCAGGAACCTTGGCAAACTTGGTATCTTGAGGGCATGCCCAAGGGTGGCACCTAGTCAGAAAAAGGCTTGGGGAGGCCATATAGAGTGGTTAAGGAGAAGGTCAGTATCCGTAGCAGTTGATGTGAAATTCATTTAACACATTCTCATTTATCATGCCAATGAACAAAAAAGTCTTTGTGGAAAGAGCTACCTTCTTTCCCCGTGGAAGCTGTGGTACAGAAAATGTATAAACTTGGAATTGGTTCATTTTCGTTTCAACACTAGAAAAATGATTTCTACCAATGGCAGAATAATGCAGACACTCTCCCAGCAGGAGACTTTTAAAGAATCAGATGTGTGGGATATCTGGCTGCCTCATTCGGTGGATCCTGTGACTCTTGGTCTCAAGGTTGTGAGTTCGAGCCCCACATTGGGGGTAGAGATTACTTTTAAAAATCTGTAAAAAATTAGTAAATAAAATGAATGTAAAATCAGATACGATTGTCATTTGGCAGTCTGTGACTTCCAGGCTCCTGGGTCCTCTGGGATCCTTCTACCCATCTCTGAGATGAATGGAATGTAACCATGAAAAGATTGCTCTCTGATAAAGAGTTAGCATAGTTAACTATACAAACACCAAACATAAATTCGTAAGTAGAAATAGCATGGTTTGAGTATATATACCATAGCCCTTTTCCTTTGTAGACCGGAATCACTACTCAATTTCTGAATAAGCCATAAGCAAGTGCCATTGGCCAGATTGCAAACGTAACAACCAAGCCATAATCAGTTATTCAAATAAAATGCCCCTACACATTACTGGTTAAAAATAATATGTATGAGTGTAACAGAGAACTATCTATCCAAGTTCTTGTTATAATCCATTTGCTTAAGCATGATGTGAGTAAAGGGAGAGTTGGAGGAATCTGTCTCTCTGGCAACAGGTGATACATCTTCGGTCCATCCATGAATCTAAATGGAAACCGAACAAACAGAAGGGAGAAAATTTGGCAAGAGATGAGCAGCAACCCAACTTTAATTTCACAAACCCTCCCTCCTCTCACCTCCCATCCCCCCCCCCAATTCCCGCCTATAAATACTCAGCTGGGACATTTGGTTCATTCTGCATTCATGAAACCATTTCACAATTGTGTGAGCATACCAATACAATTGATTTAGACAACACAATAGCTTGAGAATGTTTGGGCAGAACTCCAAATTCAAAAAGTAACGGGACAGGCAGAATTGAAACTCACCGACTATTTTTTTTTTTTGATAATTGAATTTCATTCATTCTTAGCCATTTAAAAATCAGCAAAACCAGAAATGTTTCCAACTGCAATTTCAGGAAATGATGGGCTAGCACAAATCAGAAATACACATTCACCATTTACATTCAGAATCATCCATGTTACCAATTTTATGCATATGACTTGAAAGCAGTTTATCTTCAGAAGAAGAAATCCCTGCCTATCTAAAGTATGAAGCCTCTCAAATCTCATGATAGCAGAGGAAAAACAACAGCTTTTCAATCTTTATATCTCCGGCAAACTATCTTTAGGGACCATCCTAGTAGATGGCACTGGAACATTAATGCAGCTTTTCTAGAGATAATGTTAAGAAATGGTTTCCTAAGTAACATTGTCGTCTTGGCACATAAAAAACAGCCAAAGGGAAATGTAACAATCCTTTTGTAACATTTGGACTGGTTGTGCCCCGTGATTTTATTTCCAAAGGTGGGCACAGACGTCTTGTTTTCAAAGAGATAGGTGGTCCCCTTCTTTTTACTGTGGCTCATTTTACTCTGCCACATTCAACGGTAGTTTGCAGAAAGTCTGCCCTCAGCAGTGACAGGTTAAACAGCTACAAAGAGACTGTTGTTCGCTACTGAAATAATGAAGATTCATGACATATTTTACATTGATCTCCACATAATCAATGCGGAATTTCTATAAAGAAAACCTGAGAATGATTGTTCTTTTGTTTTCTGTTATTACTCCTTTCCATCGTCACCCTCCACCCACACCCGCCTCTACTTTCCACTTTAAATGGTAAATAAAAAAACATGGAATGACTGTTGGGATATTACTATACAAGTTCCGTTCACTTCTAAATGGACAGTTTAGGGGCACCTGGGTGGCTCACTGCGTTATGCATCTGACTTCAGCTCAGGTCATGATCTCACTGTTCATGGATTTGAGCCCTGTGTCGGTCTCTGTGCTGACAGCTCAGAGCCTGGAGCCTGCTTCATATTCTGTGCCTCCCTCTCTCTCTGCCCCTTCCCTGTTCACTCTCTGTCTCTGTCTCTCTCAAAAATAAACAAACATTAAAAAATAAAATAACATATTTTAAAAAATAAATGGACAGTTTAGACAGACTTGACATTTTAAGAAGACAGTTGTTCAGACATCAATTGTATGCTTTAAATAAAATCTCTGGAATATATGGAAGGAATCCCCCTTCTGTTCTGGAAGTCAGGGTTCTGTATATGTCCCTGAAGAACATGGGCTATTGTTTAGATATCTAACTAAGATTAACCATCAAAGAGAAATGAAAAGTTATTGTAGCTCAGGTCTGCTTTATCTTAGAAGCCTTATAATGGAAAAATAAATTCTTTTATTTTGAAACAAAACTGAGTTTTTCTAAACCTTTCATCATTTTAATTTAGCTAGAAGCATCCAGAAATGTTAGAAAAAGAATAAGACTCACAGATCTTTCCAAAAGTGTATTTACTTTTGTTTTATACTTTTCTCTTTCTATATTTTATGAGTATGGTGTTAACTTTAAACTGTAGGAGTCCTATTATATATTTAAAAAATAATTCAGGGTGATAGATTCGGATAATCATTTAATGATCAAATATAGATATTGTTCACGAACAAGTAATTGTTCATTTCCATGGGTTGGGAAAGAGAGTATGCAAAAAGTGAACGTCCCAAATAGATCTGTGTTAGCAATATACATAAAACATATGAAGGGAATGATAATGATATTCTTCTTTTAAAAAAATTAATGTTTATTTTAGAGAGAGAGACAGAGTGCAGAGGGAGTGGCAGAGAGAGAGGGAGACACAGAATCCGAAGCAGGCTCCAGACTCTGAGCTGTCAGCACACAGCCCGACACGGGGCTCAAACTCAAGAACCATGAGGTCCTGTCCTGAGCCACAGTTGGAGGCAACCGACTCAGCCACCCAGGTGTCCCAAGAATGATGCTCTTTGAATCTCCCATGAAACTTTTGCTAAGGATGCAGTGTGACTGGGAAATACTGTGCAAAAGGAGGGAAATCATATTATTATTTATGTAGTGGAAATGAGGCAAGATGTTGGTTACTAAATAGGAGTTTAGACACAAACCTACTATAAATGCAAGGGATATAACAATGGCTAGAGAGGGCACAATAAATTTGACAACAATTAGTGTAATATATAATAAATATGAAATCTCTTTTTGTTCATGTTAATGTGACATTGTGAAATCATGGAATTTTGTAGTTCAGAGTTCCAACTATTGGTGACCACCAAGCAAATATTTGTCTTGATATGTTGACTCTTATGTATAAAAATCATTATGAGTTTTTGGTTTTGTGTATGTTTTTACTGCTTGGTTGATTTTTAAAATATTTTGTATTTTGTATGCTCTATCATAGCCAAGTATCTAGTAATGTCTGGCACATAATAGTTACTCAGGAAATGTTTGCTGGTTAATGGATTAATGTTATTGGGAGAAGCAGATCTGAGGACTTTCTGGAAAAAGTTGAGACATGTGGGCATAATTCACAAAGCATTACCATTCTTCCCTTGGTTCTTGGTAAAGGAAGAAACTTGCCAAGAACAAGTTACTTTTCAAGTTTAACTTTTAAATTTTTTTAACGTTTATTTATTTTTGAGACAGAGAGAGACAGCATGAACAGGGGAGGGTCAGAGAGAGAGAGACACAGAATCCGAAACACGCTCCAGGCTCTGAGCTGTCTGCATAGAGCCCAACGCGGGGCTCGAACTCACGGACCGCGAGATTATGACCTGAGCCGAAGTCGGACGCTTAACCAACCGAGC
This sequence comes from Acinonyx jubatus, assembly GCF_027475565.1. Classification (NCBI taxonomy): domain Eukaryota; kingdom Metazoa; phylum Chordata; class Mammalia; order Carnivora; family Felidae; genus Acinonyx; species Acinonyx jubatus. Next base: position 4,438,876 of record NC_069382.1, on the reverse strand, counting down.
CACCCAGGCGCCCCTCAAGTTTAACTTTTAAATTAGACTTTTATAAGCTCGTAAGACTGACCACCGACATATAAAATTTCAGAGGATGAACTCCTAAGTCTGGAATTCGAATAACAAGGGCGAAGTAAGGGAAAGTGACTGTAGAATTTTTTTACTATAATCCATAGCATTAGTAAGATGAAAAAGATCGGTGTTGTCACATTTCTCAGGAGGTCCATGCAAGCCCTTTCTTGATCTCAGTCTAGGGTGAAGAAATGTGCAGAGATCTGAGAAGAGAAAGCAAGAAAGTAAGAAGAGTGGTATGCAGCCTGGGCTCTCACCGCTTGCTCTTGGTTGAAAAGCCACAGTGAGTTTCAGGAGCGTTACAAATCCCAGATACGATTTCTGGGTTCAATGTCAGGATAATCGTGCCCCCTCTTTCTGACTGGGATCATGGCAGGCGAGTGCCCTGCTGTAAGGTAGAAGGAGGAGTGTGACACACTTAGAAGATAGGACCTGACAAAGCCCCGTGTATGCTCAACCTCAATATTCCTTCCCCAACTTTCCAGTGTGAATGAGATAGAGCCAGTGAAGTTCCCGGGGCCCTCATGGGAGACACAGAAGGTGCCTAAGTATTGACAGTTAGTGTTATGGTCAGAGAGTTCTTGCCATAAAGACCTAGGTGACTCCACAGCCTGGAGTGTCAGGTGCATAACTCAGGGAGAAGAGATTGAAAATGCCCTGGGTCTTTGAGGACCAGACAGACCACAGAGAGTCAAGGAGTGAAACAGTGGGGATGCACATGGCTCTATGCATTGACCCTGTTGGAGAGAACAGACCGCAGGCTACATGAGTCATTGATCCAGAGTCCATAGGAAGACACACAAGGGTCCAGGAGGCATCAGAAGAGACAAAAGGACCATGTACCTCAAGACCAGGCCAGGATGATAAGAGCTGAACTCCCCATCCCCCCTCATAAACGCTAGGTCACATTCAGAAAGAGGATGAGGAGGAGAGAGGAAGAATCATTAATTCACCGAATTTGAATCTTGAATTTGGCAAAATCTTTTCCTACACAATGATTGTGAACCATAAATGGCTGCATTTCCTTAAAAGAGCAAAAACAAGTTTTCAGTCTTTGGCGGAATTGTGGTTTCCAAGGAGACGTGGAATTCGGTTATCAGGTAATCTACATGGTTGCCTGGTTTCTCCACCTTAAGGTGACAAATTTCAAACCTGCACAACAAAGTAGAGAGAAGATGCTTGCTTTTGAGCAACTGATGGAGCAACATTGTGATCTATTCTAGGAACAATGGATGGCAAGATGATGCATGGGGAATAGCTGTTTCCTACCCTCAGGAAGATTACAATCCAGTGGGAGAAACAAATGTATACATATATATGAAAAAATTACAAGCATGAAAAATGCCTAAGGAATGTTGGGGGAAGGGTCAGGTACCTAATGGCAAGGGTGCTTAGTTGGAAATTGGCAACCATATGGCATGAAGGTGCTCGTAAATCTCATTCCTACTCCAATGCTCTACACAACTAAAGAATCTTTAGATGTAGAAATAATATGAGTTCTTGAAATCTGCATATAAGCAGCAGAGTTTGAATTCAGTGACTATGATGCTACTGCTCAATTACCTAACTCTTTGAGGCACAGACTTCAGTAAAAGGAGAGCATCACCACATATCTCAGAGGTGAGAGGTAAAAACGTTTATCATATACTTTGTCACCTGTTGGTGTTTGTATCAATAACTGGATTATTTGGATCCTGCCCTGTTCCCCATTAACCGTATTTTTAGATATTTTAAACCTAGAACCCAAGAAAATCAAAATAATGGAATGAAAGAAGACTTGATCTAACCACAAAAACTCTGATTGTGATTGTAATTGTTTTTCCTATCTTGAGGAAATACGGATATCATACACCTACAGACAATTGCAACTCACTCTTCTGGCATTATTCCATGACATGGAACTGAATCACTAAATATGTGAATGACCATCAATGTGATGTCACTCTAAGTCTCTATTATGACCCATTATTTTGTCCCAGGGGTGCCACTGTACTCATGCTTACTCAAATTTATAACTGAAGAGAAGATGCTGGTGTCATTTGCTAAGACTATAGCAACTCTGTTTTATGAATTATGGAGGGATTAAAAGTGAGCGATCATGGGAAATCTTTGTTAGTAAGGTCTATTTGGAAGCTTCTGGTATGTGGACTCCAGGACATATTATCTTCTACTATGGACATTTAATAAATGTTCGTTCCTTTCCCTTTCCTCTCAGAGAATTTCCTCTCAGTCTGAACAAGATCGGTGCCTAGTAGATGACCCTATGTAAGCAAGTAAATCAAGGCTACATTTTATAATCCTTCTAAATTAAAATGTAAGCACTAACCCCAAGATTATACTTTATCTGCATAGGAAAACACAGCACTTTACATTATCTCTTGGAATTTATAGTTATAAATTGTTTTGCCAAAGAAAATATACAATTCTTCAGAAGTCTGCAGGTGAAAATATTAATGGGGAAACTCATGGTATACAATCACTTTTTAGGAGTCATTAAATAAAATTCCCAGGGCAGTTTTAGATTGCTTCAAATTATGCTTTGGACTCATAGAATTTTTATGCTGAAAATTTTGACTATTTCCCACTATTTGATAAACACGAAAATGTTCTGAACAATGTCTGCTTTTGCTCACAGTTTTTTAAAATTTTTTTTAAAAAATTTAAAATGTTTATTTATATTTGAGAGAGAGAGAGAGGCTGAAACAGAGCATGAGAAGGAAAGGGGCAGAGAGAAGGAGACACAGAGTATGAAGCAGGCTCCAGGCTCTGAGCTGTCAGCACAGAGCCTGACACGGGGCTCGAACTCATGAAATAAGAAATCATGACCTGAGCTGAAGTCAGCGTTTAACTGACTGAGCCACCCAGGCGCCCCTGCTCGTAGTTTTATTTTTAACCCTCGGCTGGTATCTTTCTCTGCATTCTGCACTAGATTCAATAAATACTTACTGAATTAGTTCAATTAAATTAAGACTTGTTCTAGACATTGGAGACAGAGATGTGATTCAAACAGATAAAATGACTCAAAAGATGTGAGAACAAAAACAGTTCTAACTACTCATTCTACAGACAAAAAAACCAAGACCTTCTGGGACAGAGGATTAGCCAGTGTCTCAAAAGCAATTTGTCACTGAGAAAAGACTAGAATGTGACACATTGACTTCTAATTCATTGTTCACTTTTTGACCAGGTAGCACTTCCTGAGGGAAATCAGTCCCCATCGGCTACCTGGCTTGTCACAACAGACCAACCTGCCAAGAGGACACAACGAGTTGTTTTGTTTGTAATGTAGTTTTTACCAGACAAAATTCCTGTTGATGTGAAACAGTGTGCTATAAATTGCCTCTTTGAAAGCTTTACCAATCCTGTATATACTGCTTAGTTGAGTAAGGACTGAGTTTATGACAACATAAATTTAGAAAATGGTAGAATGTTACACAAGATTTGCTCACAGTGTATAATGTGAGTTTCTTCTTATCTCTTCGCTCTATTTAGGCAAATTAACAGCACATTTATGAAAGAAGACAGCATATTTATGCATTTTTAAATTTTATTAGAATTTCCTTGTGATGGCCCATTCTAACATTGATAAAGAAGGAAGGTCTTTAGGATGTATTTTGAACTGTGTATAATACGCTTCATAATGATTAAGTACAAGTTATGTGGAACTTATGAGCCATCTTTATTCCTACTTATTACACTATAAAATGTTTCCTGAAAGTACCAACAGATACCAAGTATATAATATACTTTACCTTAAAGTATCATTATGGAGACTAATTAAAAAAGTGCTTGATGGGACACATAAATACACCTTAGAATAGTGTAATAGTGTAATCAGTGTAGGAAATGATTTTTTTTTTTTGTTTCTTTGTTTTCGTTTCTGTTTTTTGTTTTGTCTTGACCTCAGTTCCTGGGGAATCTGCCATTAGCATGTTTTCTAAAAAAGAATACCTAATGGCTTTTTTTTTATTAGTTCTTTTGCCCACAAGTTCATACTCTGGTGGATTGTGACTTTCACCCATGTTAGTGAAATGCACCCTGACCGCCATTTTTCTGGTGAGGAATGGAACGATTTTAAATTCTTGGAAAGCACGGGAACAGGATCACAAAAGAGGACAACAGGGCGGTTTGGTCATTATAAACGTTGAGTGAAAACTGCCCTGGAGACCAAATCACCTGGAACATTGATCTCTATTATGGTCAAGACTGTCTGAAAATGATCACTTAGACGTCTGGAAGTCAAAGATGCCAGAGAGCCGGGACCCCATTTTGACAGTTTCTCCAATACCTCTCTAGCTCTCCTGATGGGAACTGTTGTTTCTTCATGTTTCCAGGTATTAGAAGAAAGGAATATGGTTTCACTGAAAGAGACTTCAGAAATCAAAAATTTTAAGTATTTATATTTTGTGAATCCCTGAGAATGATGACTTCTTAAGGGACATTAACCAGATGCTAGTTTGTTCATTAGAAAATATTTGAAGGATGGCGTGTACAGAAACATTCCCAGGTTGGCCTTTTCTCTTCACCCAGAGAGGAAGTTGCTCCATGATACCTTGGTGAGTGCACACCTCATAATGAAGAGTGGAAATACATGGTAGAAAAGGAAGTCCTGGACTTATCAACCCCAGTACAGTTCACTGTGGGAGGAGGAGAGTGTGACCTTCATGAGGCCATGAGAGGCATCCTATGAAATGTGTTCTATAAACGCTTCCTGAAAATAAAAACATGTAAAGATCAGGATCTGGTAACAATCCAACGTCCTGTGGAAAAGAAGGACTTATAAATGCGGCAAATGGGATAAAAGGCTCCATTTGAGTTTCTATCCTCAAATTCGAAGACCTGACACCAGAGAGAAATCCCATGAGTGATGATAATTGTGTCAAGGATGACTTTAGTGTTTGTATCTTTATGAACAACTTTATAAAGAGTCATTGGACACTCTGCAAGGAGAGAAAGCTTATAAATATTTTATTGGGGAAAAAAAACATTTTGTGGAGAGAGCAGCTTTTCACTCTGTTCAGAAAGGGAGAGACTGCACAAACTGATGAACTGATGAACGTATTTTCCTATTTTCCTGTTACTCATAATGAATATCCTTAATTACGGAAAAATACGGATTAGTGTGAAAACCTAGTTATGCAGAAAGACATGACTACATGGGCTAAAGATAAAAATCATGACATTCTGACATATAGTTACCACAACATCTCAAACATGTAGTTACATATTTATTTTGATGGTATTCTATTATGTAAAACATTTTACAAAAATGTCAGTTACCTCTATAATAGCCTTAGTAGATTTCTTATATTATGAGTGAGTTTACTACAGTATACTCAACATTATTTATAATTTGTGTTTTGCTATTAAATAAAAAAAATATGTGACAAACATTTCTGTAAGCAAATGTTTGCTCCTTTATTTAATTTATGTCCCATTGACCAATGGTTTACATATTTATGTCCATGAAAACTACGTAACAGTGTAGTGGGGAAGCATTTAAGTTAATGTATCTGCAATGTCCTCCCTGATTCCTGCTGGTAACTAATGGCAAACATGTATTTCTTTCTGTATTAACTTCTAAGTTCTCCTACAGGTGATGCCACCCACGTGAGTGAACACCTTGGTGTCATTAACACAGTCTTTCAAACCGGGGAGATACTCAGTCTTATGTGCTTTGCTTTTACCTTCTCTTTTTAAGATATTAGGATTTTCTCATCCGCATATTGAAAATCACAATTAAAAAAAAAAAAGATGTGCATACAAACTTTAACAGACACCTATTAGGGCAGATTTGAGCTTAAGTAGAGTTTTGTGTGTGTGTGTGTGTTGTTTTGTTTTTTTAAGTCATGCAATAAGAGGAGATTGGATATCATATTTATTTAGTCACTTTGCTTATAAAAACAACTGACCTTCCATAAGCCACAATTCATCAGGTGTTTTATCCCAACGAGCTAATGAAATTACTAAAATGATACGAATTGACACCTACTTTTACACACTTCTCCTTTCTCTCTGACGATTGGAGAAATTGAACAACGTCCCCCAGGTATCAGAGCCAGTAATTGGCAAGATCAAACTTGAAATGCCGTTCTTACTCAACCCCAATGCCTAATCTGCCTGGTTTGTAAACTTGCCGACAGAACCTTTTAAATCTTTAGGATTGCTAAAGGAAATCATTTCAGTTGAGTTCATTTCCTCGGGTTGTCTCTTAAAAAGGGCAAGGTGATTATTAGTGTTTCCTTGTGTTTTCCCCAAGTTGTGAATTTCTACAACAGAAAATAGCCTTCCCCGATGGCTTGCGAAGGAACACTTGACTATCACCTGTTTTTGATATTCGCGAACTACGTGTGTATATCCACATAAGGAAACACTGCACATTCATCTACTGTTTACAAGGACATAAGCTGATTATAGTGGCTTGTCCTTCATCTTCTTTCTCACTACCTTACCTGGAGTCCATGACATCCAACACCAACACGTTTCCTTCAATATTACCAGGCATATGATGAAAACATTTCCTATTTAATTAAATTATCTTTTCAGTGTCCTAATGCTTCTGACATAGGAACCTAGCCACTGAAATATGTACTTTATGTTGCCCTTTGTTCCCACCAAGACAGGAACCTATTGGTGTTTTCCTGTCTCGAAGTTCAGTGCCTTTTCTCTTGAATACCTCCAACCTCTGCATTTGACAGCTGCTGAAAGAGGTTGCCTTGCTTCCATGGCTGCTATCTCATTGCAGCATTTTCTGGGAAGCAATCTTGTTTCTACCATTGCTGTTTCTTTCTCAGGATCCACTTAAATGCTTAATGTCTTCTCAGGGGGCAATACTCAGACATTCTGTTTCTTAGCAACTCATCCATTCCACTATGGTTTTTGTTTATTTGTTTGGTTCCCCAGTGTGGATACTGATATTAAAGAGTTCAAGGCTGCCTGATTATCTGCCACATGTGTCTCCCATATGGCTCACTTTGTTGGGCAGTGTTGTCGGCTGAACTGTGTCCCCTGCAAAATCCATGTGTTGAAGCCTTAAACCCGGGGATCTGAGAATGTGGCTGTGTGTAAAGGTAAAATGAGGTAATTAGGGTGGGCCCTAATGCAATGTGATGAGTGTCCTTACAAGAAAAGACCAGGGCACAGACACATACACAGAAGAGGCCACATCAGGACACAGCAGGAAGGCAGCATCTATAAGCCATGGAGAGTGGCATCCAGAGAAGCCAATCACACCCAAACTTTGATCTCAGATTTAGCCTCCAGGACCCTGAGGAAGTAAATTCCTGCTGTATAAGTCACCCGGCCTGTGGTACTTTGTTAGGGCAACCCCTGAAGACTGATGCAGACCCTACAGACAAGAAAGAGAAAATAAAACATTGACTTTCTGGAAGCAGCTTCCCTGTTTTCCAGTTTGCAAAGAATTTTACTGATTCTCTGTCTCATACGGAGGGCTTGCTCTTGGGATCAACACTAAGAAGGAGTGAGGGACACAGGACTGGGCAGAGAAAGATTCTGTTGTGGTGCGGTTGACATCAAGGATGGCCAGTGCGGTGGGGATCAGTGAGTGGGTGCAGGATGTTACCAATGAGGCAGAAAACCTCGAGCAAAGTGGTCCTTTCTGACCAGAAACCATGCCAAGCATTCCGGCTGCATACTAGCCAGACTCTTGCAAGAACAGCAGCTGTATCATGAAAGTTCATTCAGGGTGCAACCTCCCACCCCCTTTGCGGTCCAGCGCTTTCCTTGTTTCTTTGGTTATGATTTGACCCTCATTATTCTCTGATGGAGGGGAGTGGAGATGGACAGATCCTGAGGGAGTGCCTGTTGTCTTGTAAGACCTAGGCTTCTATGTGAACTTTGAAGATAAGAGGAGCGGGTCACTTGACTGATAGGTGCAGGTGACATAGTTCTGTAGGTTCAGAAAGTTCTGTGGGATCTGGAGTTCCAGGGATTTCTACAGTGCCAACCCCAATGTCTCCATGCTAGCTATCAGATGCTATTCTTTCTCATCCCTTCCTCTCCAAGGGCTTTGGTAGAGCAGCGTCACCAACTGAGGAATTAACTTTCTCCAGAGCTTCAAGACGCTTATCATGAGCCCCTGGGCCTGATCCCTCTGGTTGCAGGATCACCCTCTCCAATTCTTCAGTAGATCCACAGCAGTTAGCAGGAATCATCTAGCTCCATTATTCTTTTTATTATGACTCCCCACTCACCTCTCAAGTGCATTGTCCTTCACTGCTATCCCATCCCAGCTCATTGGTGGCAGTTTTAACAACTCCCATGGCTGCAGCATGGGGGTGGGGGAGAGGGGTTACCCCAAGTCTCCTTAGTATGGGTGATGGCCAAACAATTGGCAAGGGATGTTATCTCATCTCAGTCAATTATGGCTGCTGTAACAAAATACTACAGCCTGGGTACCTTATAAACAACAAAATGTTTCTCAGAGTTCTGCAGGCTGGAGTCTAAGAAGAGAATTCCAGCATGGTCAGAGGACGGCCCTCATGCTGGTTCCTGGCCAGTGCCCCTCGCTGTGTCTTCATATGGTGGCCGGAAACTAGGAGCTCTGAGGGTCTCTTTTACCAGACATAACACCATTTATGATGATGGAACTGCCCTCCCAAAGACTCCCTCCTAATATCTTCACCTTTGATGGTTATAATCTCAACAAATGGATTTTGGGAGAAACCAACATTCAGACCACAGCAGAAGGACACAGTTTAAGAATATCATTACAGGGGCACCAGGGAGGCTCAGTCGGTTGTGTGGCCAACTCGATTTTGGCTCAGGTCATGGTCTCATGGTTCATGGGATTGAGCCCCACATCGGGCTCTGTGCTGACAGTGTGGAGCCTGCTTGGGATTCTCTATCTTCCTCTCTCTCAGCCCCTCCCCTGCTTGCACTCTCTTTCAATACATACATACACACATACTACATACATAAATAAACATTAAAAAGAATATATCATTATAAAGTCTTCTTTATCAGACTACTTTCAGACACATTGTCTTAGGTGAGATTCTCCAGGAATCAGTATTTGAGCTGGGGATACTCAAATCCCCGAATACTGCATACTGAGTTTGAGGCAGGAAAGTCACTGAGGAACACACTCGTTATGCAAGTGAGGGGGTAAGGAAGCAGGATTAGTCAGAGAAAGCAGGTCAGGGGCCAGGCACTTGTGACAATAGTGCCAAGTAGTCCCATAGGGGAGCCCTTGGTCTGGGATGGCTCTTGAAATCCGCCCAGAGTTGATTGAGGAAAATACCACAGCGTGAACCAAGTCACTGGCTACCGGCTGCTGTCAGGATAAAAGTACAACCTTGAGTAAAGAAGCTCTCTTCGGTGGAGGACGATTCCGAGGAGTGACGCCACGAATTCCACGCAAGACTCAGCTGTGAGCCCTCAGCCAGCAGTATTCCCTGCAGCTGTGGATGAATTCTTCTGTCTGGAACGGAGCATCAGGGCAGCATGACCCAGTAGCCATGGCACTAAGAATCCTGAGAAAACTAGCAGAGGAAAATCATCACTTGAAGGACACACTCACGTGAGACAGGTCCTATCTTCTGTATCATCCGCGAGCAAACAGTGACAGAGCCCTCCGATACCAGAATAAAAAGCAATCTGAGTATTTCATTCAGCCAAATTGTCCCCGATATCTCAATGCAGGAACAGACTGTTTCCAGCAGAGCTCAGAGGGCGACAGTGTTCTGAAATCCTGTTACTAGTATATTGATTAAGAATCGTTAGACAGTTTTTAAATGTTGGAACACAGAGAAAAAGTATGCCCATCAGAGTTCCAGAACTACTCTGTTCATCTGGATTGAATCCCCCCATCCATCTACTCACTAACTGAGGCCACTTGCCTCTTGCTTTGTTATTCTAGGTTATATGAAATAGTGCATCTTGACTTTTTCTTTTAATATTGCTTTTTAAAATTCAACTCTATCGAAATACAATCTATGTATAATATGTTGCATCAATTAACAGGGTGCAGTTAATGAGTTCAAGAGACATGCACACACGGGATATCCTTGCCATAGACAGGAAACAAGGTACTTCTTTTACCCCAAAGAATTCCATGAGCCCTTAGACCATCTCTCCCTCTCCACCTCACCCTAGGCAATCATCGATATGTTCTGTGCCATTACCAGCTAGTTTGCATTTTCTGACATTTTATATAAATGGAATCACACAGCAGATACTCTCTTGCTGTGCTTCTTTTATTAAGGAGCCTGATTCTGAGATTGGACCATACTGTTTTCATGTGTTAGTGGTTTATTCTTTTCATTACTAAGCGATATTGTTTGGGTGGATGCACCATATTTTTAAATCCATTCACTGGTTGATACACATTGTACGTGTTCCCAGTTTGGGGTTATTGTGAATAATCATTTGTGCACATATTGTAGGCATATGCTTTCATTTCTCTGGGGTAAATGCATAAAAATTAATTGTTAGGACACGTAGTAACTACATACTGAAATTTTAAGAAAGCCACCAAACTCTCAGAGCTGTCGCACTATAAATTCTCATCGGTAGTGTATGTTCCACACTCTTGGAAAACCTTGGTATCGCTGGTCTTTGTAACCTGAGCCATTCTAATAGACATCAAGGGGTATTGATTTGAGCTTTTAATTTCCATTTTTCTGATAACATACTGAACATGCTTCATGTTATTATTAGCCATCCATATATCTTCTTTGATAGACTGTCTACTCAACTTTTTGCCCATTTATTTTAATTTCCTGTGTTCATAGTATTGAGCTGTAAGAGTTCCATATAAAGGTCTTTTGTCAAATAATATGTATTTTGAAAATGTATCCTATACTGTGGTTTGACTTTTATTCTCCTCATGGTGCTTTCATTGAAAAACATTATTATATTGGTAAAGCTAAGTTTTCTTTAATAGTTCCATGGTTTTTTTTGTTTCTTGTTGTTTGTTTGTTTGTTTGTTTGTTTGTTTTTGCCGTACCTGAAAAATCTTTGCCAGAGTTGCAAAGATTTTTCTATGCTTTCCTCTAGAACATTTATAGATGTTTACATTTAAGTCTAGAATCAATTTTGCCTTGATTTGATCTCCCGCCATTTTTTTGAAAAGACATTTCTTTCCCCGATAGAAATTCTCCAATGCTGTGAATTTATTTCTTTAATCAGTAATCTGTTTCATTGATCTGTGTCTCTGTAAGTCAGTGCACCACTTTCTGGTTTCTGGGATCTTCATAAGTGTTCAGATCAGAACATTTAAATTCTCTCCATTTATTCTGTTTTCAAAAATTGCTTTCATTATTTTAGGTGATTTGAATTTCTGTATAAATTTAAGAATAAGCTTGCCAATTTCTATACGAGTCTGTGCTGTTTTTCACTATGATTGCCTTGAATCTGCAGGTCAATTTGGAGACAAATGACTACCTATGAATTATTGAGTCTTGCCAACTGAGCCTGTCACCTCTGTGGTAAATATTCTGTTCATTTCAGTAGAGGCCTCGCACTTAGTTTGTTAAATTTATTCTAAAAGGTGTAATGTTGTTTGGGGCGCCAGCATGGCTCAGTCAGTTAAGCATCAAGTCTTGGTTTTGGCTCAGGTCAGGTCATGATCTCACAGTTCATGAGTTTGAGCCCCACATCGGGCTCCATGCTGACAGCACAGAGCCCACTTGAGATTCTCTCTCTCTCTCTCTCTCTCTCTCTCTCTCTCTCTCTCTCTTTCTCTGCCCCTCCCCTACTCATGCTGTCTCTCTTTCAAAATAAATAAACTTAAAAAACTTTTTTAAATGTGTAATGTTTGATGCTAATATGAATGAAATTATTGTTTTCCAATTGCTGCTAGTACACGTATTTTTGTATCTCACCCCTGTGATCTTAATAAACTTACTTATTTGTTCTAGTAGATATCTGAAAATTGCTTACAATATACTGTATACATAGATCTGACATCCGCAAATAAGGACAATTTATTTCAGATATTATCTGCCCTTAAGATGTAAAAAAAAAAAAAAGAGGGGGGCTCCTGGGTGGCTCAGTCGGTGGGCATCCAATTTCGGCTCAGGTCATGATCTCGTGGTCTGTAAGGTCAAGCCCCGCCTCGGGCTCTGTGCTGACAGCTCAGAGCCTGCAGCCTGTTTTGAATTCTTTGTCTCCCTCTCTCTCTGCCCCTCCCATTTGTCCTCTCTCTCTGTCTCTCTCAAAATAAATACACTTAAAACATTTATTCTTTAAAAGTGACTGCCAGCCTCACATAAAATTTCCTTGTATCTGTACACTCCCCCCACCCTTTCTCCAAATATCACCTTCTTCTGGAGAAATTTTTCTTTTCTTGTGTTCAGCTAGAAGTTACGTCTAAGGCAGTTCCAGTTAGCTTGGACATGTACATCCAGAGCACAAGACAAAGCACCCCCTCCCTATCCCAGGAGCATTTAGATAGCAACGGGAGATAGGAAATAATGGTCGTGTTCTATTACTCACACACGTGTGTCCACGCAAGTACCACTGATGGCCATTGCACCCGTGGAATAAGGAACACACCAAAATACTGGTAAGAATTTCTGAGTGAGGATTATGGGGACTTGGTTTCTTTTCTTTTCCTTTTTGCTTCTGTCCTGTGTCTTTCAAATTGTCCATAATAAACCATGCCCGCTTTTCAACCATGGAGTCAAAACTTTGTAAGAAGAACCGTATGAGAAAGTACACAATTGATGGTTTTCAAACATGTCATACTTATTTTATAAAACTGAGAAATGCAAGGCTTGGTTTGGAGTCTCCTCTTGGAACTGCACATTTTAAATGAGAAAACTTCTAATTTTCACTTACACTAGTTGGTTGCGTTGTTCTGTCTTTTATTATCCAGTTGGGACCATCTTATAGTCATCAGAAGCCCATCTGCGTAAACTTTAGATTATTCATGCTTAAAGCTTTTCAAGCAATAAGTAAATTATGGTGTAGGATTTGGAGGTGTGTTTGCATATAAAATTTTTGACTGAGAGGTTTTTTTTGTTTTGTTTTATTAAATGTTAAACTGAAATGAAGAAAAAATAATTTCTAATGCCATTTCATTAGTAATACACTCTGGTTTCAATTACATATAAATATTTAAAATTTTGAAACTAAATATGTTATTTTTGTGTAATTATTATATTATATATCAATATTTAATACATTTGATATGTTATGTATATTTACACATGTGAGATAAGCAAACATTTTGGGAGTGTTTTATTTTAAACATGGTAACAAAAACCTGTAATAAAATTTCTTTCTTGAATCCCTATGTGACATACAGGCTGTTTGGTCTAAATTATTAAATACTCCTGGATTCCCCAAATGTGAATTCATTGCAAAAATTAATTATGAAAGATAATTAACTATAAAAGATAGAATTCCTTTTGTATTCTGTCTTATCATATAAAATAATCTAGTTATTTTCATGTTTATAATTACTTTGATGAAGATCAATTTATTTGGGATAGGAGAGAGACAGAAATACAACGGCTTTGTGGCAGTCATGCAAATATATGTAACTTGTTTATCGATGAATTGTAGTTCTCTGTCACGTATAGATTAATGGTTTCTATTGTTTGTTTCATTTGATTATAAATGCTTTAAACTCTGATTTGTTAAATCCCTCTTTTGTTTGGATAGCATTTTTAAGGGGACACAGACTGACAGGTTCTTATTGTTTGCACATCAACCCATCTCACAGACATGAATAGAAGCACGTAGTGAGGGGTAAATCAGCTTCGTGGCTGGGCACTTATATAAAACACCTCTGGATTTTTAGGGATCTGGACTCATGGGTCAACCGCTTGAACTAAATACCACCAAGCTTAGTTTGCGGTAATTGTTGTTGAATCTAAATGCCACAATGGAACCATGGTTCTCAGGAAACCGTAAAGAAATTGAGGGCTGGACACACCAAGATGATGATGTATCACCTAATGGTAAAATGCACCATAAATGTGTGTTTTTGGAAATAGATGCCTTACAAAGGCTTAGCACCTGCCTTTATACCATGAGTGTCAAAATGTGCAGTTAGCCCAAAGGGAAGAACGGAGACTGGTCTACGAAGTCTATAAAAGGAACGGACTGACTCTCTTGCAGTGGGTTCTCTCCCTGGCAGTGCAGAGCTGGAGCCTGGATATCCTGTGGGCCCCTGTGGAATTGGTCTCTCAGTTAATTCTTAGCTGGGATAGATAATCCGATTTTTCTCTTCTGCCTAGATGTGCATTATCTCACTCTAAAAGGGAAGAGCTTGGAAATAATCTGCCAACTTGGAGCCTAGTGAGAGGCAAACCATGCTAAAGTATCCAGAGTCATGTAAGTTTTATTTTTATTTTTTTACTTTTAACTCCAATATAGTTAACATGCTGCATTATATTAGTTTCAGATACACAATCTAGTGATTTAACACTTCCATAATCACCTGGTGCCCATCACAGCAAGGGCACTCCTTAATCACCACCACCTGTCCCAACCCTCCCTCCACCCCCTCCTCCCCTCTGGTGACAACTGGTTTGTTCAGTCTTGTATATTCTAGATGACATTATTAGAAAACATGAATTCGCTCCCCCTTTAGAAAATACAAAGAATTGGGGCGCCTGGGTGGCTCATTCGGTTAAGCAGCTGACTTTGGCTCAGGTCATGATCTCGCGGTCCATGAGTTCTAGCCCCACGTCAGGCTCTGTGCCGACAGCCCGGAGCCTGGAGCCTGCTTCGGATTCTGTGTCTCCCTCTCTCTGACCCTCCCCTGTTCATGCTGTGTCTCTCCCTGTCTCAAAAATAAACGTTAAAAAAATTTAAAAGAAAAAACAAAGAATGAATATCTGCACACACACACACACACGCACACACGCACACAACAAATACATGACACAGAACATGAAGTCTCTTATTTATTCATTTATTTACTTTGTAGGGGGGAGGGACAGAGAGAGAAGGATAAAGCAAAAATCCCAAGCAGGCCCCATGCTGTCAGTGCAGAGCCTGATGCGGGGCTCAATTTCACAAAGCATGAGATCATGACCTGAGCCCCAATCAAGAGTGGGATGGTTAACCAACTGAACCACGCAGGCACCCCAAGTCTCATTTTTTTAGTTGTCAGTCATCAGTTTCCTTGAGAATAAAAATTAGTGACATAATGTGAATCATACCTTTAAAAATGCCATTCAAATAATAAACCAAAGAAGAGATTATGGTGAGTCATTCAGGGCTAGAAGGCAGGTTGAGGACAAGCATTAGCGGCTTGGAGAACTGTCTTCTATTTCCATCCTCAGGGTGGCTTTGGCTCAATTGGTGCTGGCATTAAGTGCAAGGTTTAAGAAGAGAAAAAAACCCTCAAAATGTTAAAAAGCACCCTTATAACCATAAATTTATTAACTTGGGTCACACATGGAAAGGTAGGTAGGTAGGTAGGTCGGGATTTGCAGAACTTGATTCAAGTATGTGAAAGAGATCAGTTTTTGATTTCTCTCTCCCCATTCTGCTTCCTTCCTCTCCATAATTTTGCCTTTAAGTTGTGCTCACAATTCTCTCGCAGGGATATCTATTCCTGTGGGATTGAGTAAGGTAAGAACGAGGATGCTTTGTACATATTCTCTACAGAAATATAGCATCCTTTGTAGACGTCTCAAGCTATACAATATTATTTTCTTGCTTTTGTAGAAAATTATATAAACCCTCAACAGTGACCTCAGCAAGATACTGGAATAGGAAGCCCTCAACTCTCCTTCCCCTCACAGACACCCCAATTCAGCAGCAACACACAAATCAGTTCCCTTTGTGAGCAATCCAGAATCCAGTTGAAAGAACCTGTATCCTGGGCAAGTGTGAATCTGGTCACATAAAAACCACTAGGACAAGCCCTGCCATCACCACCACCCACCACAGTACCGGAACTTGGAAAGGAAACTCTAAGTTCAGTACTGGAACTTGGAAAGGGTCACCCAGCTGCCCCTGAGGAGGAATGAAGCTATCCTGCACTTAGTGTCACATTTTTCTAGCTTCTTCCCAAGAGACTGGCTTCTATCTTGCCTATTCTATTCTCTTCCCTTGAGGACTACTCAAAACCAACCGGTAGTTTGAACTACCATGCAGGTGTAGGGGAGGAAGACTTTCGCTTCTTCTGTTCTAGGTTCCTTGGCTCATCTAATCATTAAATTAGCATAAGAGAGTAACAGGAGAAAATCACACTGAATTTCTTACATACAGGAGCTCACAGTAATATGAAACTCAAAGAAGTGACCAAGGCAGGAAGCATTTATACCTTTTAGACAAGGAGACAATAAATTTGTAAAGAATCGACAAGACAAAGGGATTGGGGCCTGGGGTAGTAAATTGATGAAGAAGGAACAAGGTTTGGTTGCCCAGCTTTCTCAGCCCTAAGTTTCCCATCTCTGGTGATGAGGATGTCTCTCTTCCTCCTGGTACAGGAAGGGTCCACTTCGCCTTGGGAATTTATTTCTGAAGGACAAAGGAGGTCAGAGTGTCCTTGTCTTGTTACTTTAATTCAAAATAATCAATATGCAAAATGGCAGATTTGGGGGTAGGATGTTCTGCTCCCCTTTGCAGATGCTTACCACACTCCTTTCCCCATCTCAGCACAGAGTGAGAAGGCAATGAGCCCCAGCCCCCAGCATTTCCTTGAGGAGGCAAAGAGTTGACCACTCATCTACTGCCCCAGCTTTTCTGGGTTTTGCCAAAAAGCCTGGCTTCTCTTGCTCGTCTCAGAGTGCTAGTGGGACCCAGCATATTCTAGCGGCCTACAGGTCAGTGAGAACAAGGGAATTGTTTCAGTGAGCACACAACTTGTCTCCACAGTGCCTCCTCCTGGCTCGGTGCAGAGCAACAGGTGAAAAATCCCACACATTGTCCTGGAGGGGCTGTTAGGGGATCTAGTTCCAGGCACACTTACCTGGGAGCACTCACAGAGCCCAGCATTCTGCAGATACCTAGACAACCTATGGAGAGAAATCCTGCTTTATTCAACGGCGTGGGTGAACCTGGACAGCATTCTGTTCAGTGAAATAAGCCAGTGATGAAAAGGCAGATCCTCCATATTTCACTAATACAAGGTATCCAAACAGTCAGACTCATAGAAACAAAGAACAGGATGTGGCTGCCAGGGGTTGAGAAGAGGTGAGGGGAGTTGTGGTTCAAAGGGTGTAGTTTCCTTTAAGTAAGACGAATAAATTCCAGAGCTCTGCTGTACAGCATAGTGTCTATAGTTCACAATACTCTGTTGTACACTTAAAATCTGTTAAGAAGGTAGATTTCATGTTACACGTTCTTTTTTAAATTTTTTTAAGTCTTGTATTTTGAGAGGGAAAGAGCACCAACAGAGGAGGGGCAGACGGAGAGAGACACAGAATCTGAAGCAGGCTCCAGTCACTGAGCTGTCAGCACAGAGCCCAAAGCGGGACTTCAACTTGTGAACCAAGAGATCATGACCTGAGCCGAAGTCGGACACTCAGCCGACTGAGCCACCCAGACACCCCTCATGTTACATGTTTTAACTGATGAAATTTTGGGGTCATGGATTCGTGGGGTCCAGAGCCAAGATGGCCAAGAAAGAATTCTTGAAGGTGTCTTTGGTACAAAAAGGTGATTTTACTAAAGCATGGGGACAGGACCCAGTGCAGGAAGAGCCTCATGGGGTTGTGACTGGTAACTCATCATATACCCTCAGGTTGGGAGGGGGTCAGGGATAGAAGTCTCTAAGGTATTTTGGAAGCAAGATTTCCAGGGCCTTGAGGGGCTAGCTGTTGGTAGGGAAATGCCACTGTTACCATTTAATAAAACCTCAGTCAGGAGACCCTCCAGATGCATACAGAGGGGGCCATAAGCTTTAAGCAGGATTGTGGCGTGTATCTTGGGGCAGTTGAGATAAAGGAAGTAGACTTACAGGGTCCTCAAGGTTGGGATAATGTTAAGCTAAGATTCTCTTTTGCCCCCAGCAAAGTGTCGTCATGGAGGCAGCTGAGCCCCTAGAGGGAGGTCACTCTGCCAGTTTCAAGGACTTGTCAATGGGCTGTAGGCAGTAAAGGAATTTAATTTTTCATTTGCCTTAGTTTCCCACATCACCATGGCAAGCATTTAAATCCCTTTCCTCTGTTCTTGGGTAGTCGGGAGTGTCCATGGAATGTCACACAGATCCCACCTGCGGGCTGGGGTGTGCCAGCCTGTATTTTGCCCTCAGCCTGCCCCAACCTCCCTCATCATAACCACAGTGGAAGAAAATAGGAAAAAATAAGATAAGATGATAAAATGCTAGTATAAATAAGTAAAATAAAATAAACCGAATTGCACAAACTCAAGAAAACGATTCTATGCTAATAACTATCAAATTTGCAGTTTGATTCATTTGTTAATGCAAAAATGTAAAACGTAAAAGTTATAGTGTAAATTATTCAGTTTGTTAGTTAAATTGTTCATAATATGGGGTCTCTTTCCCTGTGTCCTTAATAACAAAGTTAGCCTCTGGGACTGAGGCTGGCATGGAAAATTATACCATTGCCCAAGCTGTTATCATTGCAAAACCAACACTGCTTTATTTCGCTAAAAATATATATTTTACTGATTAAACTGAGCATATACATTTAAAAACAGATCTCTCACGAAGTAAAGGGCTATCTGAATGGGTTTTTTTGTAGCTTATTTAAAGTTAGAAATCTAAGGAGTATGTAATAGGAAAAAGGTCAGGTTTGATCTGATATTTTTGGATTTCAATCTCAGCCTATGAGCCATCAGAGCTTTGAGGACTTCATTTAGAGTCTGTTTCTTCTCAGCTTACTTATTCAGATGAACAGAAGAGACTTCTCATATATATTTTGTTTTCCCCCCACAGCTCCTGGCTCACAGTTTCCAAACCCTTGGAATTTCCTGAGAGGTAAGAGCCATCTAATCAACTTTTGTTATAATATTTGGTCTCTTTGTCCTTGGTTCCCAAAATCCTTCAGAACCATCAAGATGGACGAATGGTTGTCTTGTTACTTGTTATTCATAACAAACCCCTTTCCATCACAGTCTGGTGGGGGGAGGTAGGTGAGTGGGCTTATGTTAATGAGGTGATGTTGGAAAATGCTGCAGGATGGGGAGGGACTATTTGCCAGGTGGACAAACCAAAGGAACTGGTGAATGGAAGGGTGAATTTTCAGTCCCACCCCTTAGTTTCCAGGGAGAGGAGAGTGGGTGGAGGTTGAATCAATTAGCAATGACAGATGATTTAATCTGTCATGCCTATGTAATGAATTCTCCATAAATGTCCAAATAGAATGGGGTTCAGAGAGCTTCCAGGTTGGGAAACCACTATACCAGGTCACAGACTCAGTGTGAAGAGAAGCTCCTTTGCGCGGGACCTCACCCCCTGGACCTCTTCATCTGGCTGTTGATTCCTATCTTTTATTACCCTTTGTGATAAATTGCTCATCTGTGCAAGCTGCTCTAGCAAGTTAATCAAACCTAAGGAAGGGTTGTGGGAATCACTGATAAATAGCCAGTCAGTCGGGGTACAGGTGACAAGCTGGGATTTCAATTGGCATCTGAGGTGGGGATGGTCTTGTGGGACTGAGCCCTTTACCTGTGGGATGAGATTCTATCTCCACGTGGTATCAGAATTGAGGTAAGTTCTCAGATACCCAGCTGGCGTTGGAGAATTGCTTTTTGGTATGGGGAAGCCTCAACATACACATTGTGATTGGGTCCAGGAGCCCAAAGGACCAAGGGTTTCAGCTGCCTACCTTTGCAACTCTGACCCTGACTCTGACCATACACCTAGACTTACTCCATTTGTGAAATAATGTCTTTAGAACTGCTTATGTGGTCAAAACCATTTGTTCTTCCTTCTTTATGTCTCAAACTCTATACCAATTCTGTTTTTTTTTCCTTTCCTCTTCATACCCTAATCCCATAGACATCATTCTTAGTTCATTTCTGTCGGTATTCTCCTTCCTTTACACTCCTCCACATTCAGGCTCCATCATGCTTTTGTGGACATCTTCTCCAGCCAGCATCCTCAGCAACCTGACTCATTGTCCTCTCCTACCAAGGACATCACAGAGACATTTCAGTGTCAGTGCAATCTAACTTTCCATCTCTTCCCTACCGTCACAGGGGCTTCATAAGAGATACTTTTTCTTGCATACTTTACCACTAAAGCCTTGAAGTCGTCCACCTCCACTGAGCACTAAAAAGTTACCAAGAAGTCTTATGGTTCATTAATCAACTCTCCCTCTATTCTCCACAGTGGCAAATAAAAACTCTCTGCTCTCCTGGAAACTCTGATCCCCATTCCTTCCTACCAATCTCAAGATGTCATAAATCAGAAAAAAAAGAAAAAAGAAAAAAAGTACATCAGCATATTTTAAATCCTTTCAACTTTCTAGTCAACCTAAAAATGTTCAGGAGTCTATATTTAATTTTCCCCTTTCTATTCGGAGAGTTCTACCTCCTGTGTTGTGAAACCATGACCCAGAGCTTAATGCATAAACCATTAATTCAGGTTTAAATCATTCATGTATACATTGTGATGATTAGTCAAGAATTTTGAAACAGATGGTGGAGCATGATACTTACCACTACTTCCTGAACATTTAGTGAGGTGTCTAACACTTGAAATAATGTTAATGGTAGAGGTGAAACAAGAATTTAGTTGACTGGCTTCCACATCATTGATATTCTCGTTAGATGATGTGGCCTCACAAAACTCTAATGTCTTTACCTTGAAGACAAAAATCGTTAAGAGATGTTTGACTTTATTAGTTAATGAGGATGATGTTGGGGGAGTAGGTGGTGCCTGAGCGGCTCAGTCAGCTAAGCATCCAACTGTTAGTTTTGGTTCAGGTCATGAGCTCACAGTTCACGGTATCAGGCCCCGCATGGGATTCATCCCCTGGAGACTGCTTGAGATTCTTTCTCTCCCTCTCTCGCTGCCTCTCCCCCAATTATAGTCTCTTTCTCTCTCACAACTAAATAAATAAACATTTTTTTTTAATGAGGAAGACGTTGGGTTACCAAAGTAAGATGAAATATTCTAGTTTCATCCAAAGCACATCATGTTAATAATATCAGATAATGAACTTCCTGACAATGAATGAGGTAATACTTTTGAATGAACCAATAGCAACAGTCCAATTTATGTGTGTAAATATAACCATGCTACCAGCAGTATTCCTCTTTCCTTTGCCTTTGTAATCCTTATCAGCTCCTCTTTCTCAAGCCTGGAAATTAGATTTATATGTCTATAATTAATGTTGATTATATTAATCAAATAATAATGCATGGGCTACCAAGGGAGATATGGAGGGTTCCAAAGGGTCTCTAGACTCCTGCACACTTGCTTTATAAAAATTTTCACTTCTTTATATTTTGGTTTTCTATATATGGACGATATGAATATTTCTTAAGTGCTTTATCTTAAACACATTCGTTTTGCATCTCATGAAACTGATGTTTCAAGAGGCAATCTAATCGAGGTCATGCCGTTGATTTCTTAAATTCCATCTTATTTAATAATAGCAACAAGCAAGAAAATCTAGGCAGCATAATAAAATACATGCACAGAAAGGAGAAATCTTTTGTTCCCAGACAGAAATGACAAGAATGAATGAGTTGGTTCCTGATGGCTCCCGATGACAAATTTCAGCCAAACATTTTTGCCCTTTGGCTTCTTCAGCTACCTAGATTCCTTGCAACAAGTTCTTCTTAAGCTGCATTGAAGAATCTAATTTGGTTTTGAGGCAACCATTATGAACCAAAGCTATGTGAAGTATTTATGCTGTGAAGCCTAAATTGTTGTTAGAGGCTGAATACAAGGGAACCTTATGGCACTAAAGAGAAAGAGGAAACAGAATCAATTACATTGTCCTTATAAGAAAAACATGTTCAAACTAAATACTACTGTTCTTTCATATTTGTAGAAAAGTAGTATGTCCCCTGCGTCTTCATAGAATAAGCTTTGTATAATATGGTGAATATTAGCCTCAGGAACCCTTATAATAAACACAGCAGTGAGTTTCACAGGGATATATTTATTAAATTTCTTAATAAAAACCAATCACAAAACACCAAAGGAGAATTTAATACAGGGAATTCAATGTGGGTGGTCCAAGTATACTTTCTTGATACGACTAATAATGATATCCTGAGAAACCAGGTCACCTCATTCTTAGTTTAGTGCTTTTGTTTCCTTCCACCTATGAGGGGAAGCCACAGACATATATTTGTGTATATGCATATATATGTGTGTGTGTGTGTGTGTGTGTGTGTGTGTGTGTGTATGCACATACACATGTATATGAGAGAGAGAGATTGTATTCCACGTGATGCTCTCTTGTCAATGATATGTTTTGGATTGGTAAATACAATCACACACATACACACATGCACACACACACACACACACACACACACACACTGCTAACTATGCCTGATATATGGGAAGCAAAGTTAGTCTCTTTGCGTAATCTAAATTGCACGGAAGTAGTTCATAAAGTAGTTCTATTTTTAATATTTTGAGGAACCTCCCTACTGTTTTCTGTAATGGCTGCACCAATTTACATCTCCAACCACAGTGTTCAAGGTTTCTAAATTCTTCACATGCTCATCAATGCTTCTTATCTTTTGTTTCTTGGATAGTGATCATCCTACCAGGTATGACGTGATATTTCATTGTGGTTTTGATCTGCATTTCCGTGATGATTAGTGATATTGACCATCTTTTCATAGCGTGTTGGCCATTTGTATGTCTTCTTTGAAGAAATGGTTATTCCTATTTTTTTCTCCAATTTTAATCAGAGTGTTTTCTTCCAGTTGAGTTTTAGGAATTCCTTCTGTATTTCAGAAATTTACCCCTTATCAGATAAATGTTTTACAAATATTTGCTTACATTCCATTAGTTGTCTTTTCACTCTGTTGATTATTTTCCTTGCTGAGCAGAAACTTTTTAATTAGATGTATTCTACTTGTCTATGTTTGCTTTTGTTGCTTGTGCTTTTGATATCAGATCCAAGAAACAATTGCCTAGACCAATGTCATGAAACTTTCCCCCTATGTTTTCTTATAAGAGTTTTGCAGTTTCAGTTTTGCATATTTAGTTCCTTAATCCATTTTGAGTTGATTTTTGTGCATGTTAGATAAGGTCCGCTTTCATTATTTTGAATATCAATATCCAGTTTTCCAGTAATCCTACTTCTGGGTGTACATCCAAAATAGTTGAAATCTACTGCAGCACTAATTGCAAAAGACAAGGTATGGAATATAAATAAAATCTAAATGTCCAATCAATGGACAAATGAATGAAATGAATGTGAGATATGTATACATAATGGAATTTTCCATAATGGAGTAGTTTTCATTTTAGAACAAAGTAGTCTTGCCATATATAACAACACGAGAAACCTGCAGAACACTTTGCTAAGTGAAATAAGCCAGTCACGAAAGGACAAACACTGTGTGATTCCACTTGTATGAAGTATCTAAAACAATCACACTCCTAGAAGCAGAAACTAGAACGGTGGCCAGGGGGTGGGGAAAGGTGGAGAGGGAGGTTGCTGTTAAAAGGGTGTAAAGTTTCAGTCATACACGATGAATAAGTTCTAGAGATTTGCTGTACAACATCGCACCTACAGTTAACTGCTGTATCGCGCACTTAAAATTTTGTTAAGAGGGTTGAACTCATGTTAAGTGTTCTCACCACAATTAAAAACACATAAAGAAATAAATTCAGTGGCAAATGAGGTGAATCTATTATTTAGAAATGTGGACACTTACAGAAGATCTCTGAAAGCCATTGCGGTATGCATTTCCCTGAGTTGTTGATTCTGTCGTACCCCTTAAGCTCACTGATCAACAGTGATCAACATCTAAGCTACAGGTTCCGAACTGAGGAAATGCCTTTTTTAGAAACTCATGTTTTGGCTTAGTAGTTTTACTTAAAAGTTAAGCAACAATAAGCTTGGAGAAAGTGTTACTACTACAGTGCGCCTTTTGTACATTCAAGCAGCTAATAACGTGATCACTTCTCAGTGATCATAGAGGTGTCTGGGATCATAGAAAACGTTTATCTCTCTCACTAGCTTTCCCTTCTCTCCACCAATCTTCTTCCCATTACTCTCTCTGTAGCCAGATTGACTCTGGTTGCCCTGGGGGAAATGCTGAGGTATTGAGTCCACCATTGGTCATAAGGTGTTAAGTCACAGAGAGACATGTCATTTCAATTCCTTATTTTTATTTTATAATTTTTTTTAATTTGAGAGAGAGAATGGGGGAGAGGGGCAGAGGGAGTGAGAGAGAGAGAATTCCAAGCCAGCTCGATGCTCAGTGTGGAGCCCGATGCGGGGCTCGATCACCACCCTGGGATCATGACCTGAGCTGAAATCAAGAGTTGGCAGTCAACTGACTGAGCCACCCAGGTGCCCCTCAATTTCTTTACTTTAAAGGTAAGGAAATAAGGGGTGCCTGGGTGGCTCAGTCAGTTAAGCGTCCGACTTTGGCCTCATGACAGTGCTGTTTCCAAGTTCAAGCCCTGCATCGGGCTCTGTGCCGACAGCTCAGAGCCCGGAGCCTGCTTCGGATTCTGTGTCTCCCTCTCTCTCTGCCCCTCCCCCCCTCGAAAATAAATAAATATAAAAAAAAATTTAAGGTAAGGAAATTTGAACCCAGCAAGGTAAAAATCAGTTATCTAAGCCATGTAACTAGTAGATGACAGAGTGAAGAACAGAAACCAGGACTGTCATTTCTAGATGAGTTCTCAAATGTCCTCAAGTGCAGAAGACATCAGTCTCCAGACATTCGCACCCTACGCCACACAGTTCTCCTGTAGAATGTCCAATCCCTTCAAAAGCCCTAGTGATCTCTGCAGCCGCCATTTTTAATTCTTGAATTCCCTTTGTTTCTATTTCTTTTCACTCATTTTCTCAGGCTTCTGTGTAGTTATTTCATAAACTATAATTAAGCAGTATTAACTTATTTATGTTGACATGCCTTGATTCCACCTCTGTGTCTCCGGTTTCCCATGAGTCAGTCTTCTTGATCATGTTCTCTGGTGAGGTCCCACATGTTTTATTTCATCTGGGGATGAACTCAGAGTTAGGAAGTTCTCCTTCAACAGGAATAGTTCTTTGTGATATTCATTTGTTGATCCTAGCTGTGTGCCTTTCTGCACTGTAAAGCTGGTGTTAAGACTCCTACATTGCCTATTTGCTGTCAGACCTCGATTCCTGTTTGAGTGTGCCCTGTAGGCTAGCTGTGTCTGCCTATATTCCTGATAAATCCCTGAGACGCATATATATTAAGAGCCTACTCTGTGCCCCACCACCCATAGGGAAAAAAACACACACAACGGAGGAAAAAATATGGATCTTTAAAAACAGTCTTTTAGTATAGAAAAGGGACAAATATTAACAGATAATTATGCACAAAGCTAATTAAAATTGTTACAGGTTGTAAAGGAATACAGAGAACTGTGAGGGAATAAACCAGGGAGACGTAAACTAGTAGTGTAGAGAACATTCAAGACGTTCTCTTCTCCACGCCTGTATCCCAGCATCATTCAGTGAGGGGTGAGGAGATACTCAGCAAATCTCTATGTTGGCATTAACCTACATCTTCTATGTCTGTCTTCCCATGATACTGCTAGAAGATAACTCAGTGTTTCACGCTATGATGTCCTGAATAATGGAGTAGGACACGACTGTCACATTACCCACTCTACGTGCTCGATTCCCCCTTATATTGGTTCTTTTAGAATGCTTTTTGTTTAATGTTGAATTTAGCTTTGAACACTTATGGTATTATTCTCAAATAAACCAAGCATACTAATTATGTTTAGAACTACTGTATCATGTGAAAATACAAAATTGAACATATTAAAATCCCAGAGGAAGAAAATGAGTCAAAGTCAGGTTTGGGTAAGTGCCGGTAGCTTACATTCTTGCATGTGTTTCTCTCTACGTGTACATTTCTATTTTTATGTTCAACTTTTAAATTGTAACTGTAGGGGCGCCTGGGTGGCTCAGTTGGTTGAGGATCTGACTTTGGCTCCGGTCATGATCTTACGGTTTGTGAGTTCAAGCGCCACATCGGGCTCTGTGCTGACAGCTCAGAGCCTGGAGCCTGCTTCCGACTCTGTCTTCTTCTCTCTCTGCCCCTCCCCCACTTGCACTCTGTCTCTTGCTCTAAAATAAACATTTAAAAAAAAGTTTAAAAAAATAGAAAATAAATTGCAACTGTAAACTTTAAGAGAAATATGTATATTTGTCACACAATATACAATTCAGAAATCAGATGTTTTAGCATCCAGCAGATTATCCTGTTATCTCATGGTGATCCCTTTTTTAAGATCCAGAAACATTATCAGGGGTATCACCTGTACTATCTCTTATTCCCAGCCCACTTTCTCAGTACCTATCAGGTATTTGTTTGTAACCAGCTTTAACATCCTACATGTGTCTCAGCATCCTGCTGCAGGCCGGGAAGAGCTCTTGGTACCCCGATTCCATTTTTGTTACCGTTCCAACCCCTCCCCAGGAAATGAGGAGTCCTAGAACTCTGCTGCAGCCTGAACACAGAGGCAGAGCAGGAGAGCTGTCTTTTCTCTTTGAGGGCCAATGGAAACATATCCAGGGATGACAGTGGGTTTGAACGTAGGGAAAGAGGATAAGTGAAAATGTGGAGCACAGAATCCAGACCCTCCAGCTCCCCTGCAGGTAAGGGGGAAGCAAGCCGGTCCTGAGGCCACGTTTCTTTCCCACAGTGGAACTGCATCTGAAGTGGAGATCCAGCAGACAGATGAGAGAGAAAGTGTAGAATCCCTGAGGCACTGGCTAATTCAGTTCGACCCTCTTCCTTAACGATTCTGCTGCTGAAAGCAAGGAGCCTAGTTTGGGTGGTTCTCACACTCTCAGGCCGTCTGCACCTTCTGTGCAAAAGACTCTTAAAAAACAAACAAATACACAAAGCACTTGGAATGACAGGTAACTCACCACCAGAAACTGTGCTTTAGGTTGTCTTTGTTCCACTTTCAAGTAGTGTTGTACGTGGCCCACTTTATCTAGAAAATCTGATTTTAAACACCAGCACGCAATTTGAAATAAATAATACAAAGAAAAAAGCTAGCAGAGGGGAAGCTCTCGAAAAGAGAGCAAGAAAACATAGAAAAGAAGATCTATAAAAACCATCTTTAGAAAGACTGCGAATAAAGCCTCCTCCAGTCTACACAGAATGGGCCTGGGGCCACTCAGACCTTCAGGCTCCACGTCCCTTGTCACGCATGTCCCTGTGTCTTTCTTCACCTGCACACAACTTAACAGGAAACATGCTCTTGGGAAGGTCTTGATCCATAAGCTTCACTTCCACTGAGGCTCCCAGTTCTAGGGAAAGAAGCTGATGAACTCGGGTTGGGTCATATGGCCATTCTTGGGCAAATCACTGTAGCCAGAGGAGGAACATTTCCAAATGATGGTACTCTGTGGAATCACTTGGCTGGAGAATCACTTCCCTGAGAAATTATTACTCTGAGAAGAGTGGTCTTCAGCGACCATTATAATTTGTTCCTCTACGTGTCGTCCTTCCCCTCGAGTTCAGTGTGTCCTATCTTTTGCCCAGGAAGATCTAGCAAGGTAATTTTGCAGAAGTCTTGAGTGTTACACAACAGTAAATGTCTTATTTTAAGATATGCTATTTCAGAATTTGGGAATGTTTTTCCCCAGTATGAGCACCTTAGGGTCAATGTGTTTGTTGTGTCTGTTTGGGCACAAGGCCTTAAGACAATTCAGCAAGTCAACAACATAACGCTTCAACTAGTCGATTGGAAATTGCAGCAATCCTCTTAAATAATGGAGTAAAAGGAGTTCGTGAAGGAAAAGACAAAAGAAAAAGTTCCATTGGGGCAAGCTCTACTGAAGTGGGGTAAGTAGCAAGATGTTCCAGGGGAAGGTGCCCAATACATCCCTGGAGCAGCTTGAAATTCCACTCTACCATGTAATCGGTTAATTGTCCCAGTTTCCTATAGTGGGTCATGGTTTAGCAAGTCACTGCTGAATCTGACACATGAAAGCACTCTATGGTGGCATTTTGTGTATGGATATGGAGCAAACATGGGACAAACATGGGGTTTATACTGGTCAGGAAGGACCAGGTGATAACAACCCTGAAATGTGTAGAGCTTAAAAAGATGCGATCAGTCTTCATGCCCAACATGCATTGTTTGAGGATTGCTCTACTCTGAGACCCAAGCTCTGGAGGCACCTTCTAAAATGAGTGGCTTCTACTCTGGAAAACAGTTTGGAGGTTCCTCAGAAAATTAAAAATAGACCTACCCTATGACCCAGCAATAGCACTGCTAGGAATTTACCCGAGGGATACAGGAGTGCTGGTGCATAGGGGCACTTGTACCCCAATGTTTATAGCAGCACTCTCAACAATAGCCAAATTGTGGAAAGAGCCTAAATGTCCATCAACTGATGAATGGATAAAGAAATTGTGGTTTATATACACAATGGAGTACTATGTGGCAATGAGAAAGAATGAAATATGGCCCTTTGTGGCAACATGAATAGAACTGGAGAATGTGATGCTAAGTGAGATAAGCCATACAGAGAACGACAGATACCATATGTTTTCACTCTTATGTGGATCCTGAGAAACTTAACAGAAACCCATGGGGGAGGGGAAGGAAAAAGAAAAAAAAAGAGGTTAGAGTGGGAGGGAGCCAAACCATAAGAGACTCTTAAAAACTGAGAACAAACTGAGGGTTGATGGGGGGTGGGAGGGAGAGGAGGGTGGGTGATGGGTACTGAGGAGGACACCTTTTGGGATGAGCACTGGCTGTTGTATGGAAACCAATTTGACAATAAATTTCATATATTGAAAAAAGATAAAATGAGTGGCTCCTGGTTTGCTGGGCCACAGAAGAATGAGACTGAGGGAGACGTGCCCGTTCTCTTATGCTTTGGAATGAATGGGAGACATACTTCTGTCCTCAGCTCACTGGCCAGGACTAGTCACATGACTCTCCTAACTCAGGAGGCTGGGCAATCTGACAAGAAGGAAACTAATGGAGAAGCAGATTTGTCCCTGGCCCAGAATAGTAAAATGCTTTTGCTTTTTGTTGTTTTTAAATTTGCTGTGGATTTATCATTTCTTTAAAAAGATCCCTTTATCAGAAAATATCTGTGTCACATTTCTTAACATTTTATGGGGGACCTGGGGGCTGGGGATCCTCCAGAAACTGTGAATGCTTATTAATTCATCAACTGTCAGTTTCTAAAGTTACAAAGGGGTAGAGAACATGCTTATTGTAAAGTATTTATAGCAATGTCTTTAGTTCTGAAAATGTCACCTTCTGAAAATACTCCCCATCCCAAGATGTCTTCTATGAGAGCAGGCTTAGCTATCATCACTTCTTGGCCAATTCCATAGAGTTTGACACTTTATAGCTAAACATATGTATGAGACCTGCTGTAGGGATAACGTGTTGTACCAACCTAAGGGTAATAAATAATTTAAGTTCCTTCTTAGAGGAGTACACCAACATTTGAGCAGTCCCACGACACACATGTGTGACAGCTTGTTGCATGATTAACTCATGCATGGGTGACAGCTTGTGGCGTGATCAACTCCAAAAGCATTGAAAACTGTTTTCCTAAAATGGGATTATGCCGCGAGAAGATCTATAACTTCAAAGTAAAGCTACGCAGCAGCTGCGACTCTGTATTTGAAGTCAGGCTGATTATATATTAATATAAACATGGTCTCATGTTATATCTTTGTAGATAGGAAAATACGATTGGAGTAAGAATGAAACATTTTATGTTTACACAAATCAATTTAATTCTAAGTAACAGAGTTTATACTTTGGAAAGCTTCCTCTGCTTTTTCACCGCTAAAATGTGTTTACCATTTATATAGAAATTAGGATTCAACTAATTTTTCTCTCAATTATTGAGCCTGGTGTTTATGTAACATAGATTCAAAGAACCAGAATGTGCTTTGAAGAGATACGTTCTTTACATTTGCAAAGTTGAATTTTTCCCATGTTTTTAAAGTAACATAGCACACACTGAATGATCAGCACAAAGTCAACAATGAAAAGTCTCTCAAGAGTCTTTACAAAGCCACCCGTTATTTATTTATTTATTTATTTATTTATTTATTTATTTATTTATTTGAGGGAGACTTCAAACAGGGGAGAGGGGCAGAGGGAGGAACAGAGGGATCCCAAGCAGGCTTCACACCCAGCACAGAGCCCAACACAGGGCTTCATCCCACGACCCTGGGATCATTAAATGACCTGAAATCGAGTCGGACACTTGACTGCCACGGCAATCCACATGCCCCCCAAAACACAATTTACAAACATTATTTTTTCTTCATCCTAATCGCATTAATAGTATTACAGATAGGATGATAATTGTGCATATTTTTATCTTACTCATGACTTTCATTAGATGTGCTTCTAATGCTTTGGGGTGAAACACACACACACACACACACACACACACGTACACACACACACACACACACACAATCATGTCGTAACAACCAAGTATTCATTTCTAGGAGTTTTATCAGATGATGGATTTTCATCAAATGCATTTTAGTTCCTGGGGAGATTTTTTTATCATTTTACAGGTTATTGTGAATTATTTTAATATATTATAAATATTATGGATATTCTATTCTGGTGCATATTTTAATATTTCAGTTAAAAATATGCATTATGAATCCTAGGTGCTACTGGTCTAGAAATTTGGCCTCCAGTGTTGTATCAACATTACTACACACAAAATCTTATTCCTTTCCTTCTTGAATCCATGCTTTGAAAGAAATTAACAAGCATTGGAATTACCTCTTTAAAAGTGCTAAAATGAATGGATAAAGAAGATGTGGTTTATATATATAATGGAATACTATTTGGCAATGAGAAAGAATGAAATCATGCCATTTGCATCAACGTGGATGGAACTGGAGGGTATTATGCTAAGTGAAATAAGTCAGTCAGAGAAAGACAGACACCGTATGTTTTCACTCAAATGTGGATCTTGAGAAACTTAACAGTAGACCATGGAGGAAGGGAAGAGGGAAAAAAAGTTACAATCAGAGAGGGAGGCAACCCATAAGAAACTCTTAAATACAGAGAACAAGTTGAGGGTTAATTGGGGGGTAAGGGAGAAGGGAAAGTAGGATGTTTGGGCACTGGGTGTTGTATGAAAGCTAATTTGACAATAAATTATATTTTTTTTAAAAGTGCTAAAATCACCTATGCAATAGTTTGGAACTTATTCTTGGAGTTTGTGTGGGGCGGGGGAAGAGATTGTAGTTGTATTTTTTAACTGTCTCAATTTGTTCTATAGTAATATCACCTTAGACATTAATATCTCTTCAGGAACATAAAATATTAATTTATGTTTCTTGAGAACTCATCATTTTCATCCAGGTTTGCAAATCCAGAAGCACAAATTAAAACAATTGCAAGCTTTTATTTTCTTATATGTGTGGTTTTTAGCTTTTCTTATATTTGTGTTTAAAAAATTGCTTCTCATTTTATGTGTATATATATATATACATTCTCCCCCCCTCTTTTTTTGACTAAGTTCACTAATGGTTCTAGCTCATGTTTTATTAGATTTTGTAGAGTTTATTTATTTATTTTTGAGAGATACAGAGACAGTGAAAGCAGGGGAGGGACTGGGAGAGAGGGGAGAGAGAGAATCCCAAGCTGATAGCTCAGAGCCCGACATGGGGCTCAAACTCACAAACCCTGAGATCATCACTCCAGCCGAAACCAAGAGTCAGACGCTCAACTGACTGAGCCACCCAGGCGCCCCGGTATTATTAGATGTTTAAGGATTTGTATGATTGAACTAATGCTTGTATTTATAAACCGATGTGTTAAAATTCTCATCATAATCTAACTGGAGAGAGAAATGTCAGTTCCTCAGGATAAAAGTCTTCAGTAAATCGGTGCTCAGTCCGTATTTGGTCTGTTAAAGCATCACACAGCTGCCTTATGATAAAACACACACACATTCTATCATGAGACCTCTATTTTTCCCCTTTATTGTCCATGTAAACTGAAATGAAAGTCTACTTGAATATCCCATACAGGGTACATGTGCCTCTGTTATATCATTTGCTTGGTAGACAGTCTAATAACATAGCATTATCTATGACTATGGGAAGGAAGAATTTTTCTAAAGGGACTCCTGAGTTATATTTGGCGCTTACTGTAATAATGTCACTATGAAACCATCCTTTCCTCACACCCCACCAAAAAGTGGAAAGGACAGAGAAAGAGAAGTGACAAATGTAAAGTAAAACCAAACCAAACAAAACAAAACCAATAAGGGAGAGGAGAATGGGCTATCTTGGCAATGAGGTCCTTGAAGTTACTGAGATAAAGAAAATGGATGAATAACAAGAATTAGAGAATTTATAAATGGTGAGGTAATGTCTACACTTGCCAACATCTGCCCTGATTTCAACAAATGTGTTTACTGTCAACAATTAGATGTTTATGCTGAACCAAACGAACATAACACAGTAGCTGACACCGTAGTGAGGAAATAAAATGATTGCAACCATGTCCATGAAATATTAGCAGATCATATTTTACCTGGTATAATTTTATGGTATTAGCAGGTTTGTGTAGAACCTAAGACTAATCTAAACTCCATTGTTGGGAGGCAAATAATGACATGATCTTTCTTTTTTTAAATATTTTTAAATGTTTGTTTATTTTTGAGAGAAAGAGAGAGACAGAGTGCAAGTGGGGCAGTGGCAGAGAGAGGGAGACCCAGAATCCGAGGCAGGCTCCAGGCTCTGAGCTATCAGCACAGAGCCCGATGTGGGACTCGAATCCACGAATCATGAGATCATGACCTGAGCCGAAGTCGCATGCTTAACCGACAGAGCCACCCAGATGCCCCAACATGATCTTTCTTTTTAGTTGAAGTATATATTGACATATAACATTGTAGAAGTCTAAGGTGTACGATATATTGATTTGACACATTTATATAGGATTGCCATTGTGGTATTAGCTAATGCCTCTATAACATATAATTCTCTACGTATGTGGTAGAGATAATTAACATCTAATCTCTTAGCAAATTTAATGTACATAATTGTGATCTATAATCACCATACTGTGCCTTAGATCTCGAAGAGTTATTTATCTACTATTTTCAAGTTTGTGCCCTTAAACAACACCTCTCCTGTTCCCCACCCACTCAGCCTTGGTAACCACCAGCTTACTCCGTTTTTATGAGTTCAGCTTTTTTTAGATACCACATGTAAGTGAGATCATACAGAATATGTCCTTTTTCTCTCTGACTTATTTCCATTACTTTAATGTTCTCCAGGTTCATAGCCGTTGCTGAAAATGGTAGGATTTCCTTCTCCTGGCTGAACAACATCCCATTGTGTATACACACCACAACATTTTTATGCATTCATCTGTTGACAGGCACTTAGGTGGTTTCCACGTATTGGCTGTTGTGAATAATACTGCAGTGATCATGGGCGTGCCAATAACTCTTTAGTATCCTGTTTTTATTTTGTGTAACTACCCAGAAATGAGAATGCTGGATCATATGGTAGTTCAATTTTTTTTTTTTGAAGATGCTCTGTACTGTTTTCCCTAGGGGCCAATTTACATGGCCACCAAGAGTGCATAAGGATTCCTTTTTCTCTGCATCCTCACCAACCCTTGTTATTTCTTGTCTTCTTGATAACAGTCATTGAAATAGGCATGAGGTGATCAGTGACCCTCCATTCAGTCTCTATCACTCCTAGAACTTGAAACTATTCAATTATAGACTACCTGTAACTTGAAATTATTACAAACTGATGGGTATCTGTCACAGAAATGTCATCAAGGCATCAAAGCCATCTTCGTTAATTACCTGAAGATGGAGAAAAATCCAAGATTTTGAGGGATCTTGTTTATCTTCGAAAAGGGTGCAAGGTTGTATGAAGTTGAGAGCACAGCTTCTCAACTTGAAAACCCAGCAGAATCAGAAATTAAGCTGCATAGAATGTATGAAATATGTCTTTTCTTTTTTCACTTTGAGTGAAATTAATTTGAATAAATTATAATTCAAACTAATTTGAATGAATTCCCAAATGTGGTTGTGGTGATATCTCATGGTGGTTTCAGTATGCATTTCCCTTATGGGTGATATTGAGCAACTTTTTATGTGTCCAGTCATCATTTGTATGTCTTCTTTGGGAAAATGTCACTCAGGTCCTGTGCCCATTGTTGAATTGGATTATTTGTGGGGTTTTTTTGGTGTTGAGTTGTATATATTTGAATCGTTATATATTTTGGATATCAACCCATTATTGGTTATATAATTTCCAAATACCTTCTCCCATTCAGGAGGTTGCCCTTTTTGTTTTGTTGATGGTTTTGTTTGCTGTGCAAAAGCTTTTTACTTTGATAAAGTCCCATGGGATATCAGCTTACACTGTCAGAAGGGCTACAATCAAAAAGACAAGAAATAACAAATGTTGGCGAGGATGGGGAGATAAAGGAACCTTCGTACACTGTTTGTGGGAATGTAAACTGGTGCAGCCACTGTGGAAAATAGTATACAGTTTCCTCGAAAACTTAAAAATAGAAATACCATATGATTCAGTAAATTCCACTTCTATTTCACAACAACAACAAAAAACTCCACAAAGCCGCCAATTCAAAAAAGATACATACACACTTCTATTTATCGCAGCATTATACACAATACACAATAGGAAAAATGTGGCAGCAGCCCAAGTATCCACGGATAGACAAACGGATAAGGAAGATATGATCTATATCTATATAGTGGATTATTATTCAGTCATCAAAAGAATAAGATCTTACCATTTGTGACAACAGGGATGGACCCAGAGGATATTAAGTGAAATAAGTCACATGGGGAAAGGAAAATACTATTTAATATCACTTATATGTGGAATCTAAGAAAGAAACATGAGCAAAACCCAGCAGCAACAGACACATAAATACAGAGAGCAAACTTACAGTTGCCAGAGAGGAGAGAGGTGGGGGATGGACAAAATAGGGGCAAGGAAGATACAGGCTTCCAGTTATGAAAGACTAAGTCACAAGGATGGGGGTACAGCATGGGGAATATAGTTAAAGGTGTTACAATCGCTTGGCATGGTGACAGACGACATCTACACTTGTTGTGAGCAGACCATAAAGTATAGATTTATAGAATCACTGTATTGTCCACCTGAGGCTAATGTAATGTTGTCTGTCAACTATATTTAAATGTAAAAATTATAAATAAATAAATAAATGAGGAGTAATTACATCTTCTCCTTTGGGGTTCTAAATATATAAGCTCGGCATAA
Organism: Acinonyx jubatus; assembly: GCF_027475565.1. NCBI lineage: Eukaryota > Metazoa > Chordata > Mammalia > Carnivora > Felidae > Acinonyx > Acinonyx jubatus. Next base: position 4,403,470 of record NC_069382.1, on the reverse strand, counting down.
TAGGAAGTAAGTGATTCAATATTAGACAATTGTTCAACTCAAAATATCACCCTAACAACACTATTAGTAAACAATGCAATAACAGGGGAAAGAAAACACCACCGGAGGAAAATGTGACCCATTATATTCAATTAGCTATTTTTGCTGGAGAACCTGATCAGATGTGACAGTCTTCCAGGCTATAAATAAGCACCAGGTTTTGTCTAATTAACACCACCTCCCAACTGTGTAGCATTTTCTTCCTAGAGTTTATGTAAGTTCAAACCAAAATAAAAAAAAAAAAAAATCCTGTACTCAAGCCACAGTCTGCAGACTCCGAAACAACCTGTTTTTCTGGTTACCAATAGTAAGTCTCTTTGTTGATGAATATTTCAATCCCTTTTCACACCTTTATTCAGATGTAATGGATGTGCCATAAATTCACATATTTAATGTGTCCAATTGTATCAGTTTTGGGATATGTATATACCCTTGATATCATTACCACAATTAAGACAGCAAACACATCCATCAACGTACTTTCCTCAACCTTTTTAGTAATTCATCTTCCCCCCTCCTTTATCCCCAGTCACTGACTTATTTTCTGTCACTTTATTTTTTTTTTACGTTTATTTATTTATTCTGAGACAGAGAGAGAGCATGTGCATGAGCAGGGGATGGGCAGAGAGAGAGAGAGGGAAAGAGAGAATCCAAAGTAGGCTCCATGCTGTCAGTGCAGAGCCTGATGTGGGGATTGATCTCACAAATGGTGGGATCCTGACCTGAACTGAAATCAAGAGTCAGAGGCTCAACCGACTGAGCCACCCAGGTGCCCCTCTGTCACTTTAAATTAGTTGACACTCCCTGGAATTTTTATAAATGAAACCATCTAATTACACTCATTTTTGTATGCTTCTTTCACTAAAAAATCATTATTTTGAGAATTGATTCACATGTGTATTGTGTGTTCGTTCTATTGCTGTGTTTGATTCCATTCTGTGGTATCCCACAGTCAGTGCACCCATTCACTTGTTGAAAGACGTTCAGGTTCTTTCTAGTTTTCGAGTCCTACAAATAAAGCTGCTGTGTGCATGAATGTAGAACTCATCGCGTGTCCAGGTCATTGCGTGGACATGTTCTCTCATTTCCTTTGGCTACTTACCAAAGTGTGGAGTAGCTGAATAATACTCCATGTGTGCTGAATATTCTAAGCAACTGTAAAACTATTTTTCAAAGTAGTCATAAAATTTTATGTTCCCACTAGCATTGTATCAGAGATTGAATTCATGCACAGGTTTCCAAACGCTTGTGGTAGCTAGTTTATTTATTTAAATTTTAGCCATTCTACTTGATGAATATTTTTTCTTTGCCCAATTGTCTTTTCAATGTTGTCAAACACCAATTGTCCATATACATTTGCATCACTCTCTGGATTCTCTGTGCTGTCTCATTTACCTATTATGCTTCATCATGCCAATGCCACACTGTCATAGTTACTGAGGATTTTAAATAAGTTCTGAAATCAGATAGAGTTATTATTCCATGTTTTATTATTTTTCAAATATATTTTGGATATTTTTGGTTTTTAGAATTTCTATAAGAATTTTAGAATAATGTCATTTTTTGCAAAATTTTCAGTTTTTTTCATTTCTACACAAAAATGATTAGGACTGAATTGAATGTATACATAAATTTGTGGAGAATTGACATATTAACACTATTGTTTCCAACCTATGGAAATGGTATATCTCTCCATTTATTTAGATCTATATTAATTACTCTAATGGTTTATAATTTCAGTGTACTGATCATACATGTCTTTAGTCAGAATTTGTGTCAGACAAAACCTGAGGGGATGTCCACGTCCTGGTATTCTTATTTTTTTATGTAAACTTCTTCCACTGAGTATGGTTGGGACCTGTAACTGGCTTCTAACCAATAAAATATAGTTATTTATTTTTTCCATTGTTTTTCTCTTTTCTATTTCTTACGCTACACTCTCATCTTTCTTGTTTCCTTTTTTGAAACTTAGTTCAATTTTCTTTGTAATTCCTAGTTTCTTTAAAAATGTTTATTTATTTATTTTGAGGAGAAGGGTAGACGGAGGAAGAGAAAGAATGAACCTACTTGTGTGCAAGCAGAGGAGGAGCAGAGAGAGGGGGAGAGAAAGGATCCCAAGGAGACTCCACACCGTCAGCACAGAGCCCCACCTGGGTCTCCATCTCATGAAGCTTGAGATCATGACCTGAGCCAAAATCAAGAGTCAGACACTTACCTGACAGCCACCCAGGTGCCCCTTAATTCCTAGTTTCTTAAAGCTCTGTGTCATAGTCTGTTTGGGCTGCTATAACAAATTACCATAACCTGAGTAGTGTGTAAACAACAACAATTTACTTCTCACAGTCTGGAGGGTGGGAAATCCAAGATCCAGGTGCCAACATAGTCGTGTTCTGTCAGAGCCCTCTTCCTGGTTGACAGCCCCTACCCTCTCACTGTGTCTTTATTTGGCAAAAGGAGCCGGTGGTCTCTCTTTTATAAGGCACTGATCCCATTCATAAGAGCTTCACCCTCATGACTTAAGCACCTCCCAAAGGCCATCACCTTAAGTGAACTTTGAGGGGAAACAAGCATTCAGATCATAGCACTCTATTCTTTAGGGTTGCTTTTTCTTCTGGATGTCTTAATCTCTTTTACATTATTAAACAATCTTCTTTATTCCTAGTAATATTGCTTTTTCCTGAATACTACTTTCTCTTTAATATAGTCACTCCAATTTTTATGAAAATTCATATTCTCATGGTATTTTTTACATCCTTTTACTCTTAAACTATTTTTTTTCTAAATTAAGTTTGTGGTAGGCAAAATATAGTTGGGTCCTGCTTTCATCTCCCCTTTCTGCAATCTGGTAGTCTCTGTCTTCTAATTATGGTATTTAGACCACTTACATTTAATGAGATTATTGATATGGTTCGATTTAGTCTGTCATTATACTATTTGTTTTTTACTGGTCTCTTTTCTTTCTTTCCCTTTTCCTCCTTTTCTGCCTCCTTGGAGATCATTTGCTCATCTGAAAAAAAATCACCTCTTTTGTTGGATTATTAGGCATATACTGTTGTATTTTAGTGGATTTTAGGAGTTTATAGAATTTACCCTTTTTTTGTTGGAATTTACCTTTTTAATATCTCAGGCTACCTTCAGGTGATGTTATGCCACATCAGTTATAGAATAAAAACCTCATAACAATATAATTCCACTTTTCCTGATATTTGTGCTCCTGTGGTCAAATAATTTATGTTTACAATCCCACATTTTAGGGTCACTCTTTTTTTAAACAGTTAATTCTCTTAAAATAATACCAAACATCTTACATATTTAATCACCAAGTCATCCTTTCATGTTGCTTATTTCTTTGAGTAGATCCATATTTCCATGTGGTATCACTTTCTTGTACTTATAGTATATTCTTTAACACGTTTACTAGTGGAGCTTTGATGGTAAATTTTTCAAGCTTTCCTGTGTCTAAAAAGTCTTTATTTTTGCCTTCACGTGAAAGTTATTTTTAGTGGAACAGAACTCTAAACTGATAGACGATGTGACTTTTACTTTAAGTGGTGTCAGATGTTTTTTTATTCCTATAACTACTCTTGAGCTTTGTTGTGGAATGATGTTATGTTACTTGCAAATTGTTTAATCCTTTTAGGCATTGCTTTTAAGATTTGTTGGGCAGTGATTTGTCTAAAACTAATTATGTCTTATTACTGAGGCAAAATCTTCTGAGTACTCTTCTCAATGTATAATGTTGAAGTTGTCTAATATGGCTAGTGGGAACAGTCACTACTTATGACCCAATCTGAGCACTAGGCAATGTTACCTGTAGTCCTTTTGGGCATTTCTTTCCCCAGCCCCATCAGGTTCCCTACTCAAATGCACTGATCAGTATTCACCAAATACTTTAGGGGACCCCTCTGCATATGTCTGTGGTTCCCTCTCTATACAGCTTCCTCCTCACTGGAATTCTGTCCAGAGGCTTTGAGCTGCATTGGACTACCTTGGCTCAGGGAGTCAGCATGGCACCTCCTAGGTATCCCTTCCCTAAGATGTGGACTGGAAACTCTCAAAACAGTAAACTGGAGCAAGCTTAGGGTTTGCCTACTCTGTTTCTTCTCCTCCCAGGGATTATGGTCCTTTGTTGCCTGAGTGATGGGTTGTGGCATGTGAAAATTATCATTCCATATACTTTGTCTGTATTTTGGTAATTTCAGGTAGGATGTTATAAAATATGTCTCAGTGCAGATTGACAGTAGCTACACTTATAGTTAGTAAGATAAAGCTAATCCATGAGAATTTCTATTAACAAGAGATGAATATATTCAAATCTCTCCCTATATTTTAGCAGTGTTGTAAGGCAAAATTAGAAGGCCATTTGTTGATCATTGAATCAGAAGAAATAAAACCAGACTTGAGCAATCAACCCAGTGCCATGGTGTCAAGAGAGCCTGATGCACCCATCCCCCATGAGAAGTCTCTACAACCCATCAGCAGGTGCAGAGTCCAAGAGCAAACCCCTCTACTCGCCTCCAGTCAGTGTTTGGGTGGACACTAATAACTTTTCTTTATGAAACCCTCCTTTATGCTTCTATGGCTAACCAAGATACCTGATAAACACTTGTTTTCAAGTTGTTTTCATATTTAGATGCTTCCACATCCTTTTTCAAGTTGCCTTCAGGTTCTGATGGCCCAGAGCTCCTTAAGTAATTCACATATTCTTTAAATTTTCTGTGTCAATCTCATTTTAACATATGGAAACAGCTTGATTTACTTAATTTTCAGATTTCTCAAGTGCTGGCCATAGTTCTTAAACTTGTTCATATATCCACAATTTTCCACTAAAATTATTTTACTGTATATCCACTTAGATGCACAGATATATTTCTCTCTCCTGTTTTCAATATGCATCTATTCACCATTGTATACACAGCCCCAAGCTAGTACTTAAAGATTATGAAATAAATGTGTAAATGTTTTTTGTTCTTTTGCATACTAATCTGTAGGCCCACATTTCAGAATCTCACTTATCTCCAAAATCAAGATTCTTTATTCTTTTGACAGTGTTCTTTATAATTATAGTTTGGTCACTTTTCCTTAGAATCATTACTAATTGTTTCAGAATACTTTATACTAACTGTATGTGAATATGTTAGCTGAATACTGTGTTTTATCCTTTTCACGCTTTTTATATGGAAAAGTTCTTTCTTTCCCTGAAACTAAAATGCCTTTAACGGCTACTTTGTATAAATTGATCTCTCTGATATTTACTTAATCCTAGTTATTTCCTGCTGCCTCTAAAAATAATTTAAATCTTCCTGTTAATTCAATTCCATTGTATGTTTATAAGCCTTCCTTGAATAATACACAACATAGTTTCTTTATTTAGGATCTTATTGTTTGTGCCACCTTCCGTCCACTTTGAATGGATTATGTCCTCAGAATTTCAGGTGTTTTTTTTTTTTGCCAGACTCTAAAAGATATAATTTGAAGCTTCCCCATCCATTGCTTTTATCTCCTGTTTTCTAATATAAGAAATAATAGCACGCTGAGAATGACTTTATTCACCATATCTGAACTATACTGTTGAATAGTCTTAAGTTTTCGTTGTTTCCTCATTGAACACTGACAAAATGACCCATTTCAGGGAGGGAGGATTCCCTTGGGAGAATCTGAAGGATTCGTCTGCAGAACAGACGTGACCTGCTCCTATAATATCCAAACTTTACCCCCCCCCCCCCCGCCATACACCGAAGCATGTATTTACTTGTACTGTTAATTCCCAACATTTTGGTGTTTTCCTCCTTTATAAAAATATGTCGAACTCTTTTTTCCATTGCGCATCTAGAGTACTGTCTACTCAAACTCTGTGTCTATCCATCCTTCCATTGTTCCTTAGTGGAACGCTGCCTTCATTCCCGGTGGTCATATGTCCTATTACAGGGCACGGTTTTAACCTCCTTTGCTACTAAGGATGGCCAGCGAGGTATAATTTAAGGGGATGAATGGAATGTGGGGCAAAGTTCTTTGAGATAGCAAACTAACTGACGTGAATCCATTTGGTCTTCCCGTTCTCCTCCTCTCCTCCGCCTTCCTGTCTAGAAAATATACTTGATGGCCGCTTAAGGACAGACATTAGACAGTAAAAATGGCAGAACAAAGTTGGACTTTACATCTCTAAGGACTTTAAAGAACGTCATCCCAGTCCTGGACTGTCCATGTTATACCAGTAGAAAAGCAAATAAACAATGTGTTTAGGCTACTGAGGCTGGTGGTATCTGATAATGATAGTCAAACAGAGTCCTTATGCAAACGTGTTCCCATGGCCGTGGCTTTCTATTATGCTCGCTGTAACTTCTGTTTCTCACATGAAACTTGTGTTGAGTAATCCATATTTTTTGTCAGAAATGCTTCGCATAGTTCTGACAAACTATTCTGTACTCTGTAGGGTGGTGAGTTGAGTTTCCTAATGTCTCTGAGACGATGCACTCATAATTCAAACTTAGGTCTGACTCAGAAACCCAGACTTCAAGTTCTACTCAAATGCTTCACATATTCACTGCATTTTATTACATTCTATTGTATTCTATTTCATGCGATTTAACCATGTGGCTTAAAATAACATAGCACAAACAGCTTCACGCTGACCTCGCCTATATTTAATGTGCTTACCTTTATCAATGAGTCCAGAGATGCTCAAATAAACTGGGCAGAACGTTCTGGAAAGGCGATCTTAACTACACGTGGTCCCCACCCTGCACAACCACGAATAGATTGTTTTCCTTCTCCCACCTGGTCACAATGCTATGACCTAACTTTATGAGCAGGTCAATGTATTTTACCCACCATTCATCGGGAATGACTTTTAAAATGATAATCACAATATATCCAGTGAATTTTTTTTCTTTATGCTAAAAATCTATTGTTCTTATTTATAAATGGCATATAAATACATCATTTTCTAGCACCATCAGGTAGAATGTTATATATTGTAACTGAAACTCCCCCACTTACTACATATCTAGTAATAATGCACATCCATGCATACAATTACCCATATTTTACCAAACTTTACTTATAGCGATTCCTAGCAGCATTAGCTAAATCAGCACCATCATCCCTCACCATATTATTTTATTTTATTCTTATAGTACTTTCTACATCTTCCATAGTAAGCCTTTGTCAGTCTGTCTCTCCTATGAGATTTTAAGTTCTAAGAAAGCACTGACTTTGTCATATCCATTTCTATATGTTCAGCATGTAGGACAGTGACCGGCACATAATAAGTGACTATTGCTGATATGCTCATGAAATGAATCATTGCAAACATCTGGAAGACTGTATTTAACAAGTTTCTTTTGGTGTAAACACAGTGAGCTCCATTTTATCAGTAACAAAAGTAAGGTGGAGAAAATTGAAGACTCTTGCCCCATTTCAAATAAGAGATAAGCGGAAGCTTAGAATTTGAGCCCAAATCTCTGTCTGAAAAATCTCTGTTCTTTGAATTGTATTGGGAGCAGAACTATCCGGAGAGCCTCGCTGTTAATGTTCAAAGAGCCCTTTCCTTTCTCAGCTGTTTATCATGCTATTCACACTCCTTTAGTTGTGACATCTGGCATTACACAACTTTTCTTTATCTCTTGCTTGATATTTCATCATTAGTGCCTCTTTCCACCCTCTTTCCTCTCAACCCTGAAAGGGTTATGAAAGGTGCCTCCCTGCAGGCCCAGCCGGCCCCCCACATGCACCGCTGTGAGCTTCCCCTTCTTTTCTTGACAAATGAACTAAATTTGTGAGGTTTGGACTTAAGCCTTACTTTAGCTTGGCATTCTCTCCTTTCTTTGACTATCTATAGGAGCTAGGTTTTTGTCTTGTTTTGTTTTGTATTTTTCTTCTGGTCCTCATTCTCCTTCATCTGATCTATGTATGGTCTGTATTGTTTGATTCTGTAGATGATACCAGACACTTAGCTTTTTGAGATGGATGGATTTATTCTCTATCTTCGGAGTTATTTTCCATGGCCATTTTATAAAACCAAACTCCTCCACACAATCAGAGCATTGGTAATGCAAAGAACACGTCTCCGTTTCCGCTCTGTGGCCTGGAGATAACCGCCATTAGCTGTCTTACCTTTTATGGCAATTGTTCTGCCATTTTGATGCATGTGTGCCTCCCTTGGCATCTTGTGGGTAGGGCTGCCTCCACTTGTTTTGGTGGTCTCTCTCGTATTGTAGATGTGTTCTTAAACTGCGGTTGGTTCCCTAGATTTTTTTAAAAAACATTAAGCTTCCCATCTGAAGAGCGTATTCTTAGCTGTAATCTGCTTTTCTGATCACAGAGTGGCCTTCTAGGGTTTGCTAGTCTGTCTTAGTCCATCTGCTTTCAAATTAAACAACGTCCCCTGAAACTGTGACCTTGTGAGTAATTACCAAGAACAGGCTTCATAGCCGTCATCTTAGTCACTTAAACAAAAAATCCTCCACCTCTGAAGGAAAGAAAAATGTCCTCTAAGTAGCACCTATTCTCTCAGAAAGGCACGCAGCATCTGGATTAAGGTGTCTTCTTTCTTAGGAGGTGAATATATATCACTTCAACCTAATTCTTCACCTAAAACTGTTCCATAATCATGCATGCCTTTTCTCCTTGAAGAATGTGATTCCTACACATCTGTGTCTGCCTAAAATGAAAAGCCCACCATCTGGAGTCACTCGAGTCCCCTAAATCTTGCCGAACATCAATGTGCTCTCTCTGCCCTGTTTGTTTGTTTTCATGCTGGACCTCATGGTCCCCTCCTCCTCTCTTCAGCCATAGCTCTCTCCTCCCAGGGGTGCCCCATCCCAGCTCTTATGTGGCTCCCACCACTGAAAAGCTGCCTGTCCCTCCTCCCCAGCACTCATGCTAATAGTGTATTTAGTTCCTCTGTGCATCCTTTTTTTTTTTTAACTTAAAGGATTTCATAATTTGCTAGTACATTCATCACATTTTAATTCTCATTGTTGAGTGACTGAAATATCACAATGTAAACTATTTTGACACAGTTATTTAACACCCAGAAAGGAAAGTATATGTCCATATATCGAGATAGATAGATAGATTGACGACATATAGATATATGGACAGATACACACACACATATGTATATACACACACACATTATATATATATATATGGAATATATATATATGGAAATTATATATATATGGAATATATATATGGAAATTATATATATATATGGAAATTAGAATGCATATTTATAAATAATTCCTAAATATCTAGGGGAAAATATAAATAATTTTTAAATCTGAAATATATTGAGAGTTATATGAAAAAATGTTTTGATCTACAAAATGGATAAGTAACAACATTTTAGGCTATTCTTCATGTAGGTGATTAATGTAAGTTATTTGTGCAAGGAAAAAATGTATGTACCAACTGAAGGATATAGGTCAGGGTGGATTGGGGGAGAAGTATAAACCAGAAACCTTTCCTTTAAAGATGTTTTAAAATTTAAATTTGAGTTTTTTAACATGCAGTATTTTTTAATTACTGCACCCAGTGAAAGGCTAGAACTTACAACCTTGAGATCAAGAGTTATACGCTCTATTGACTGAGCCACCCAGGCACCCCTAAACCAAAAATATTTTTGGCAGTGATTGAGCTGATATACGCAAGGACATGTGCCTCTGTGCATCTTCTACTCCTCAGCTATTTCCCCTCTGACCATGAGGTGGTTGCAGAAGTCACTGCTTCCTCATGGTCCCCTGGTGGTGCTCCCAGATCTTTTCCGGAGAAGCCTCCCTTTCTCTAGCTTGGCTGAAGAGCAAGGTTAATCGCCACTCTCTCTCTTATTTTGGCTCTCTTGTCTCCACACCTCTTTTTTTTTCTTTATCTCTCTTCAGCTTGCCCTGATTCTTCCTCTTGTTCAGGGCCCCCACTTTGCAGCAAGAGCCAAAGCTCGGGAGAAAATGCTTGACTGTATCCAGTCAAAGCCCTCCACAATTTCCATCCTCACCTTTGCAAGCTCCTCTTTCCAGCTTGCCTCTCAACACTGGGCTCCAAACCTCACAGTCTTCGGGCCATTCCCCCCTAATTCCGGCCCCAGGATGGTCTGTTCAGTTTTCAGGCCCTCCCACCCACCTTTTAAGCTCAGTGGATCTGGGTCTATTGGCCATTTTAAAGAAGTGGAATGTGGGGACAGACTTTTTTTTAATATTTTGTTCCATGATCTGCAGGATCACAATCTAAAAACTAAGCAAACCTTCCAACAATGGCGACCGTAAGAAAGCATTTTATTTGCAATTTGTTAGAATACAGAGCTCAGGGTAGTACAGATTTCTTCCTTCTTTAAATCAATGTAATGGAATTGGTAAATGAGCAGGCTTAGTAGTAAATTCTACAGCCCTTGACAAACTTCTGTTTAATCCCTACAGCTATGGCATCAATTGGGTCAAGGAGTAATATTTCCAAATTTGCATTTCATTTAAAAGAGAGAACACATGCCAGAATTTTCTCGTACATCTGCTTTCCCAGCCTGATCAGTTCTGCAGCCTAGGATTACAATAAGGCCCAATCATATGAGAAAAACTCAGGGAAGCTGTTCACTCTTACTAAGCTGTAACTTTTAGAAATTAGTCTTTAGGTACAAAATAAAAAGGACAAGAAAAAATAATTTTATTTTACATATCATGCCACATTTCCCCCTAATAATCATGTTATTTTCAATCCTTTATGGTTATTCAAACAGGCTTTTGAAGATAAGATAGACGTACATTCAATTAGACAAAATTTCTGAAATCTCCTTGTAATTACTTTATTCTCACTTCTTTTATATTGTTTCTTCTGCCCTTTTGATGTGTTGAAGACTCCTCTTCCAATTTTAATTGCTAGTTCTAAATTCATTGTCACTATTGGGTAACTGCTACACTGAATCAGCTGTCTCCAGAGGAGAGAGAGGTAATTCAGATTATCTCTGCTATTTAAGGAAATACTTACCAGGGAGCGAATTCTACTATCATGTCTTATAAAACATGATGCTTTCATGTTTGTAAAATTGTAAACGTTAAAGTTCAGTTTATTATGATTATCACCCCAAAATAATCCCTTTGGGAAAGCAGATGATAAATTCTCCTGAAACTGTGTTCTATCATTAGTAACAATGGGATTTCTCCAGGATCCCCCTTTCTTGTAGCAAGTATGTATCACCTTCCACATTTTATACAAACCACATATAAGTTACATGACGCGACAGGTGGATATTTCCTCTATTTAAAAGTTTTAACAAATTTTAGGACAGGTGGGTATTTCCCCATAATTTATTTAAAAATTTCGAAGTCACTCTTGTCGCAGCATGCAGACTGTCCCTGATCTCTTGAATAAAGTGGTGATTAATTTCTGAACAACATACAGGATCTGACTTCAGCCCAAAGAAACGGGCGATTATTGATGTGTCCAGCTGCGCCATCATGCTTTCTAATGATCTTGAGTCTATCAGTTGATTTCCAGACACAAAATTAGGCTCTCCAAACAAATGCGTGGTCACATTGAACGTGGAAGGCCTGTACTGGGGATGAGGCTTTTCTCTGTTTTACACCCACGTGTCCTGTGAACCACCTTTCCCTTTCTCTGTCCGCTCTGACCGCCCGCTCCATGAGGAGTTCATTTTCCCCAAAGAGTGCCTTAGATGACAGTCATTAGAAAGATGTGAGACTTCTTCCAGCTCTGCCAGCTTTGAGGCTTGGTTCAATCGCTGTCAATGAAGGCATGATTTAGTGGGTGGACAAATGAGTATCAGGAAGAAGGATTAGACTTTACATCAGTTTCCTAACCAACCTCCATAGAAGCTTGTTATGCATCTCAGCTGATCCGTTTGATTCCATGTTTGGAAATTATCCCTGAGAATAAAGGGGTATTGAAAATCCTCAATCCTAAGACATACTCAGGCATTTTAAAAAGAAGAGCTATACAATTTCAGCATTATTTTCCCTCAATTCCAAAGTTATGTTAGTCTACCATTATGGTAAAAAATAACTACTCTTTTAATGCCAGTGAGGGAATAGTATTAATATTTAATGAGGTAGAGGTTTCTGGGTAATGATAAACTGTACGTTTTCTAGTAACCCCTCAAGACTTTTAGAAAAGCCATAAGAGGAGCAGAACTTTCAAGAAGAGGGCACTCACTGCAGATATGGAAGGATGGATTGCAGACCAAATAAATAACCCTGCTTCCATAACAGGGTAGGAGAAAAACCTTCCTCCCCTCCATCCTCGGTGTCCTGCAAACCCCACTCTGACTTACTGATTTCACGAGTGGTAAGAGATGCCTAAAAACACCATCATAGTGAGAGTTGAGGAATGATAATAAACTCAGTTTTAATGCCCGATAACTCAGCAAACAACAGCAAAAAACTTAGTAATAACCATAAACTATAAAGAGCCACTGTTGGCCTAATAGCCCCCTGCTATGAGAATTACCTTCAGAATGATCTTTCCATGGGGGAAAGAAGGCTCGCATGTTTCTGAGCCTGTGAGGTTGGGACACTCACTCACCTCGAGAAAATTGGACAAGTGGAGTCACTGTGAGCCAATGTTTCTGTTCTACTGGACAGGAACTGGTAACCAAGTGTTTGCTAGAACTCTAATTTTCCTGGTATGGGTCTGGTTGAAATGAAAGAAAGACTAGATTTCTGTAGGGTTGGAAATGGACTAAATTTGTACAGGGAATTCTTCATTAAGGAAATGCATCGTTCCTTTGGGGTCGGGGGGACGCTTTGCACACACCCGGGAACTTTGGTATGTGCGTGTTTGAACACACAGCTGCAAGAAGCATGTGTTTGAACACGAGAAACAATTCTAGGTTTGTTCTTTCTAGAACCAGAGGTCAACATTGGATATACCACTGTTACAAACGAGATATTTGTTGGAAGGATCTGAAAATAGGGGTAAGCTTCTCACTCTCCAGCTTCAGGAAGGGGAGTACAGTGCCTTAGTACGGAGGAGACCAAGGATGGAGACAGTGGTCCAGGTGTTTTGGGGAGGAGACATGGTCAAACATGGAGCAAGCTCTTATTTTCAAGAGAGTTCTCAAAGCGGATTATTTTGTGGGTATTTCTGAAGCCTACAGTCAGGACGCAAAGTGTGAATACTCTTTCTGTCAAGATTTATTTCCTTCTAGAGATTGGATCTTATTGGGAAAAATTATTAACTAAAGACTATTGTTTGTCTAGATGTGGTCAATGGATAAAGGACCTATTGAGGTTTGTCAGGAAGCATCAGTACGAGAGAGTTACTATATCAAGTTACAGCTGCCTAGGTCAGAATAAGGCTTACTATTTTATTTCAGAAAATGGCTAGTTGAATTTCTGAATTGGTTTTTTGGTATGTGTTAGCCTTAAGGAAATGTGCAACAGTCCATACAGGTTTAATTGGACATACAAACTGAGCTCCAGTGAAAAGCTCACAGATGATTACATTTCTACACACAGGAATTAATTGTCTTGTGGTTCTAGTTGACATTGGGGGAAAATTGTATTATACTTTGTCTCCCTTCCTAGGTTTCTAAGTTGTGAAAATGTAGACTCTTATTTCATTCTTTTGCTGGTGATCTAGTTGTCTGGAATACAAAATTGAGAATGCAGACATGGCTATTGAATGTATGCAAAATAAACGTATGTACATCACACACACACACACACACACACACACACACATACATGGATACATATCTATGCCCATTTTTATGTAAAAATCTCTGCAGCAATAATGTGATTAGGGAATTTCTTCTAATAGTATTTCAACAGGAGGAAGGAAATACAAATCTGAATGTAAAATTTTAATCACATATAACCCATAGGGTAAGACATACGAACCTAGAGATTATGTCTTTATTTTTTTGTAACCTGATCCCTGAACTTTAAGTATTCTTGTAAGTTTTTCATGGTACAATATAATTTATCTGTGTGGCACAGTCTTGTGTGGAAACGTTCTGTGACATCTTTACTTCCTGATAATATTTTTGTGTGTGTGATTTCAGTGGGCTTAAATTGAAGTAATAAATATCAACCCAAGCATCTCTGAGAAGTCATTCAAAATTCAGAGTTTTGTAATGGGTCGTGCAATTTCTAAAATGGTTTCTGATACTGGATTTTGGTCATACTAGAAGCCAGTTGTTGGGGAAAAGCTTCATGGTGTCATGCTTCTCTGATCTATATGTATGCACCTAGAAAATCCAAGGGAGTGTGTGGTGTGTGTGTGTGTGTGTGTGTGTGAGAGAGAGAGAGAGAGAGAATGTGTGTATTCAGTCAAAGGATGGCTCAGAGGCCTCAGGAATGGAACAGTTGCTTACTCCTGCCCCAGCGCAAAGGGGTGGCCTGTGGTGTGAAACTGACACTTGGCTGAAGAATATGAATATGGACAGGGTGGACGTTTCTAGGAGAGAGAGAAAAGGTCAGAAGAGAAATTGCACGCAGTAAACTAGTGCACAACCACACTACTCAGTGACAACATGCAGGAGGAGGACCTAGGCTCAGATCGTGGGTTCACGTCGAAGAGAGTTGTGCATTCTCTCTGCCTGAGCTCTTCTCCCCTTGCAGACCTTCCTGTCTGAAGTTCTTGCCTGGGTCTGTGCTCTCATGTTCTTTCCCCATGTCTGGCCCATTTCCATCTGTCAGCTCTCCCCAGGAAGCTATTCTCTGAAAGCTGAATCTAACTTGATCCCCTCTAACCTTCGTCCCAAACACACATCCAGTTCCTCATCACTTAGACCACTGGATCCCTTCTTGTCACTGTCATTCTTGTCTAGAGCCAAGGCAGCTTCTTAGCTTCCAGTGACTCCTGAATCCATTCCTCCAGCCTAAACATCTCTGGTGAACTCCAGAATCAGGCATCCAAACTGCCCACTGGACATCTCTGCTTGGATGTATAGTAAGCATCTCAAATTCAACATGCTAAAATGAGCAATTCCTGCCACTCTGTTTTCCAACCTTTTCCTTACTTAGTCTTGCTGCCCAAAGTTTTTGAAACCAAAAAGTCTCGGGTCATCCTTGGCTTCCCTCCCCTTCTCTCCTCCCGTATCCTGTCCACTGGGTAGTTCTTTGTTGAAAACAAGGGTGGCTGGTCTTAGCCCCCATCGAGATTCTAAGTATGATGTATAGATTTTAAATCTCTTTCTAATGGAAATTTGACAAGTCCTATCATTTGCAACTCAGTTCTCCAAAACTGTTTAATGTGATAAAATTTGAGGACCAGCCTGTTACTGGTTAGCACATGAGTTATACATTATTTTTAGCATTTAAAATATTCCACATGGCAGGCTTATGTTGAATTAGGTTTTAAACACTCAGAGGGAATTACATACTTTAGATCTCTATATATTTTGACAATATGTATGATTTTAAAATGATATAGCCTTCAGAAATTGTGGGGGCAAACACTGTTACTATATGAATGAAATTACCCAGGTTATATAAAGTGAGCATGTAGTATGCGTTACAGATGTTATAATCTCTCCATTGCAATGAGGTCTTGCTTTGACATTATTTCTGTTAGAGCCAAATTGAGAATTGGATAATTCAATCATGTATCTTTTTCAAAGTTTTGGGTTACTAAAATATCCCATGATTCTATTTTCCATCCCTAAAACAGTAATAAGACAAGTGGTCATTTTGGGAAGATATTTGTCTAAAAAGATATAACTAACAGAACTGTGGAATTTGTCTGGATACTACATTCACTTGTTTAGGGTAAAATGTACAACCTTTTCCAATGGCAGTGCAAGTCTGTCTTTCTTTAATAAATCTATATGCAGACATTAACCACTTGTTAATATAATTTATACCTTTAAAGGGTAGCACTCACTTGCAGCTCTGTGAGTGTTTTTTGTTGGTAGTTTAAGGACTTATTATGGATGATGCTCATAAAACACCCCAAATGAGGCCAAGGCCTTAGTTTCCCTATAAAGTGTGAGTTTGTTTCAAGTGGAAACGGATTAGCGATGTACGACAGTTGTCCTTGAACCCAGGATTTCCAAGTGTCCTCACCTTTTCCATGGTTCTACTGCGGGAGAGTAAGGAACAACCAACCCCAAGATTAAAGTGCCTTCACTGGGGCTCCTATCTGCTTACCCTCTTGGGTATTATAGATAGTTTAGGAACTGGTTCCTTATTTCAAGGGAAGACTGAATAGTAACACTAACACCAATAACAAATATGTACAGTGTAGTCTTCCAAAGGCTTATATACATGTACATATACATCTAAAGCCCTCTTCTGAAGGCTTTTGACCCATGAACCCATTTAATCTTTGCATCAACACTTTGAGGTAGGCAATATCATTTTTACCCACTCTACAGATGAAGAAACTGAGTCCAAAGAAGTTTGTGACACCTCACAGATCCACTCATTTACTAACGGACAGATCTGGGTTTCCAAGGCAAGTTGACTGGTTTTTACCATTTTCCCAAGTTTCCGTTGGGCAAGGTAAGTTCTGGAGAAATATGACGTTAGTTCACCATGCTGTCTGTATGCTTAAAATTTGCTAAGAGGAGTGTGGTTTTCTGATTATTTAACTTGATAGAAGGATATAGTTAGAAATTCTGGAGAAATGCATATTCCTCAAGCAACTGTTTTGAAACCTAATCATTTTGTTGTCTAACGGGTACGCAGTGACTCATTGTTGAGTTTAAGTCACAATTTGATAGCAGACAATTTGAGATTAAAGTTGCTACCAAGTTGCCCTTAGAAAAGTGACTCCCATGAGAAATTTATGGTTTAGATTTCAGTCCTGTAAAAAATCGGATTTCTACCCGTTTTTAGAATAACTGACGTGGCCAGTGTTCATCAGCTGCCTGTAGAACCATGCGCATCTGAGCTCAGGTCAACCTGGGCCTGGGGAAATCACTCCAGACTCTTGAGAAATATTTTTGTTTGTGGGTTCCTTTCATTCACATTTGATTCACAGAACATACATGTTTTCTTCTTCCCGAGGGAGGTAAACTATTTATTCCCTCTCAGGAAAATATAGTGGCTGAGAAATCTTAATTCATCAAATATTTGCATCCTTAACAAATGCAAACATGGGAAATCTTGCAAATAGCAACTGGCCAGAAATAATACACAGTCTTCACACTTGAGAACTTAGTCTAGAAATTCTTTGTTGTAAAGGCATTTATAGATGCACATTGAGGATTTTATTTACCCTCTATGAGCCTTGGAAATTATTTAGGCAATGTTATGTGTTAACTTTTGTCAGAAAACATCTTCCCTCTACAGATCGATCGATCGATCTAATTATATATAAACATATATAATTATGTGGCATACTGTGTATGATACGTAGTATATTTTATACAATATTCAGAGTTCTCTTATAGAAATATTTCTACAATTCCTTTTTTCCCTTTCTTGGCTAAAAAAGATTTTAAATGCTTTTAAAAATAGACAACGTACCAATATTTTTAAAGAGATTTAAACATCACAGACTGGAATAATATGATATTGCCCACGGAGCAGTTTAAGGTGCTTGATTTATAAAGAAATAAGTATTGAAAAGGCACCAAGCCAGAGACTTTCCAGAGCGGACCGTCCCCCACTCCTGCTTCTTTTGTAAAGAGGGAGAAAATGAGGTCGATTGGTACCTTTTGATAAATTGCCTACAGTGAATCATGGTGAGGGATAAAGTGTTTCTGTTTTTGTTTTTCCTTGAAAGAGGTGGCATTTTAACTAATAGGCGTAACTTCAAAGCATTTAAATATAAATAAAGTGAATTTGCACATAGAAAGAGAGAAGAAAGGGAGAAGACAGGAGCACCAAGGGAGTTTTTACATTAAAAAGAAAAATTCGCCTGGGTAAAATGACTGAAGCCTGAAGTGTGGCTACAGTTCCTTAATGGGAAAAGCAGGTTTGAAGGAAAGTGGAAACAGGAGTCCAGAAATGGTCTCATCAGTGAAGTGAGGTGGCCGCTGCTGAGAAATGAACCGGCGGGTGGATTTTAGCACTAAGGGGAAAACTTCCCATAAGCAGGAAATAAAACAGATTTGCCAGAAGTAAGCTTTTTAGAAATGTTTACCAAATGTACATTTAATAATACAAGCTGCATTGATTTTATTTTGTTCATTTGTATGGAAGAAAGGCTTTCCCAGTGTGTTTGCTAATACAGAGCAATAACATAAAAGCTGATACGCTTTTAAACGTGATCAGACTTGGGGCACCTGGGGGGGGGGGTCAGCCAGTTGAACTTCAGACTCTTGATTTAGGCTCGGGTCATGATCCCAGGGTCATGAGATCCAGCCCCATGTTGGGCTCTGCGCTAAGCATGGATCCTTTGAGATTCTGTCTTTCTCTCTGTCTCCCTGTCTCTCTCTCCCTCTCCCTCCCTACATCCCTCCCTCTGCCCCTCTCCCCAGCTCATGCATGCTCTCTCTTTCTCTCTAAAAATAAATAAATAAAAATAAATATAATCAAACTTGCTCTCCTCAAAGACTATATGCTCAAATCTATGGCAGATCATGGACCTTCAGTATACAGATATTAAATTATTTATTGTTTTTGGCAAAATAAGAGGAAAACAAGTTTCAGAAGATAATCATACGACAAAACATAATTCGGCCACTTGTAAATAAGCAGATCCTTATGTAATTTGAACTATGGAATTAATTCCCATCCTAGACATGATAGCAATATACTTTTCAGTGGCTATGTCTTATTTTATTAAAAAAAAAAAAATATATATATATATATATATATATATATATATATATATATATTCATTCCACGTTAGGAATCTTTGTCTCTCTTACCCTGGTCTGTTCTCAGTTGTGTTGGGGAAAATGAGTTAATTGGACCCGTTACCCAAAAATCCACTGAAAAGGTTTTCTGAAGATGAAAGAGATACACTTTTTTTCTTCTGTAAATAAATATAAATATACAGAAATCCTCAACATTTCTGGAATGGTCCTTGAGAGTACAAAAGACTGAGCAAGACTTTGGTGAAAACATTCCTGAATGTTAAATACTGAGGAGCTGGTGTACCAGTAGTCAGTTACCAAGTCGAATACTTTGCATTGACCCATGTCATAGGCATTTCACTTCTGTCCCTTCAGAACCTCAGAGAGGCAGCAGGTACAACAGTTGATCCTCTTCCAAGTATTATTCCCAGGACTCTGGCCCCAGGGAGAGTGAGTTAAATGAGGTCCTGCCCTGGTGAGGCCAGCATTCCCTCAGGATAAAGAGACCGCAAGCAATACCATGAATCCAAGACACCTAAAATACATGTCAAAGTGATTTAATATTTAAATTAAAGATTAGGGGGGCGCCTGGGTGGCGCAGTCGGTTAAGCGTCCGACTTCAGCCAGGTCACGATCTCGCGGTCCGTGAGTTCGAGCCCCGCGTCGGGCTCTGGGCTGATGGCTCAGAGCCTGGAGCCTGTTTCCGACTCTGTGTCTCCCTCTCTTTCTGCCCCTCCCCCGTTCATGCTCTGTCTCTCTCTGTCCCAAAAATAAATAAACGTTGAAAAAAAAATTAATTAATTAATTAATTAATTAAAGATTAGGATAATTTTAAGGAATTTTGTTCCATTCCTATTTTAAATAATACAAACCATGTTGTCCACTCCCTCCCTGCAAAACAAACAAACAAACAAAACCCAAAACAGGAGGTAACAAATCAAGGTGTTTGTAGTGTTTATAATGACTCCCTTGAATATCAATCAATCTTCTTTAAATTGATGAAAATCACATCACACTCCAACTTGGTTCAAACCATGAAGAATCAATAGGAGTGTCATGTTTTTGTAATTTATGTTCATATCTAATATTCTATCCTTAAGAAAAGAAATAGCCTTTCCTAGCATTCTCTGCTTAAATCTTAAAATAAAACTTTCAATGGAATTAGCACAGTTTGCACCCTGTAAGCTGGACACTTGCTAAGACTCAAGAAGCGGGACCAATTAGTTTAAATATCCCTGGCGCTAATTTAACTTCCTCAAACTGAACGCAGGACCTGACAGGAGATTGAGACAATTGGTGAATAAAAACTGGCTGAAATAGTCCTATTGGAAAAAAAAAATCTTGTAAGAAAAATTGAAGATGAATGATACCTTTGTTTTTATTTTTCTATTTTAGAAAGAGGATGAGAACGAGCAGGGGAAGGGCGAGGGAAAGAAAGAGAATCTGAAGCAGGGGCCACACTCTGCATGGAGCAGACGGGGCTCAAATTCACAAACCATGAGACGGTGACCTGAGCTGAGGTCAAGAGTTGGATGCTTAACCAACTGAGCCCCCCAGGCTTCCCATTTTTTTTTTAATTTTTAAAAAGTGTTTATTTGAATTCCTGTTAGTTAACATACAGTATAATACTAGTTTCAGGCGTACAATACATGATTTGTTTTTAATGTTTATTTTTGAGAGAGAGAAAGAGAGAGAGTAAGCAGGATATAGGCACAGAGAGAAGGGGACAGAGGGTCCCAATCAGGCTCTGTGCTGACAATATGGAGCCTAATACGGGGCTCAAAGTCACAAACCTTGAGCTCCGGACCTGAGCTGAAATCGAGAGCCCGATGCTTAACACACTGGGCCACCCAAGCGTCCCTGAATGATACTTTTTTTAAATTGAGAGAAACGTAGGCTCCACTCAACTACAGACTTTTTCTATTGTTATTCCTTAAGATTAATTCCTCCTAATAGTAAGATTTCAAAAGCTGATGAAATTAACAAAGATTTAAAGTCCAAGTGTGTGGATTAAAAGCTCCAGGACCAATTTCCGTTCTAGCCCATGATTGAACTCCGTTCATTATGAACATCTATCTTCACTACTCTTAATAGGGAACATGAGTTCTCTTCCCTTTGATGGCTTTTTTTTTTAACTTTTATAGCAAGCCTGAAAGCTTGGATATAAAGCTCTGAAAAGGTTGGATATAATACTTGATGGATTTTGGGGACACTATGCTCTCTCTCAGTTTTTACTTAGAATTAAATCTAGGCCAGAAATAGTTGTCTTTCATATTTTTCAGATGACAAGAAAGCAGGATCTAAATAATGTGTGTGGGTGATTTTTCTCAGCATATTCAACGTCCATGTATTGTGAAATATCTGTCCTATGCAATTTTAATTATCTTGCAACTAATTATATATATGAAATAATTTCTATTTAAAGCACAGTGCCTTACTAGGTCCTGTTAAACAGAGCGTAGGTCTCTTTCTTGCCTCCTTATGATACACATAATACTCAAGCCACAACTTCACCTCATGACACAATTTTGTAACCAGTTAATGCCTGTGGAGATCACTTATCTACCCCTTCATTTATGGCTTTCAGGAGTAAAACCTGGAGAACATAAATGTCTGTCTTTGTTAGTCTTTTATTATTACCTGTCTTGTGAACCCTGCTAAGATCCTTCAAGTGTTCATCATCACCAAGCTCTTGCTTGGTCTTTGAAGGGCAGTAGTTCGTGACAAGGGCCCGTCGGGGATCATGGATGGCAGGGGAGTAATGAAAGTGTTCATATTTTCATTCAGGTTCATAATGTGTGTTTGGAAAGTGAGAAATGAAATTGTTTCCATACAAAATAACAATATTAACATCTTCTTGGTAGGTTGAGATACTGGCAAGATAGGCTTTAAGGGGTGCAAATCAATGATTTCCAGCTAGGGGTGCTGGGGTGGCTCAGTCAGTTGAGCATCTGATATCAGCTCAGGTCATGATCTCTCGATCCATGGGTTTGAGCCCCACCTCGGGCTCTGTGCTGACAGCTCAGAGCCTGGAGCCTGCTTCCGATTCTGTGTCTCCCTCTCTCTCTGCCCCTCCCCTGCTCATGCTCTCTCTCTCTCCCAAAAACAAATAAACATAAATATTTTTAAAAATTATTTCCAGCTGGGAGGGGGGAAATATTTGATTTTTGTATTACCTGAAGGTGGTCTGGGTTACAAATAGCAGAGAAACGCTGATCTGGATGGTCTGTGCTTTGATATCATGATAAGGACTCTTCAATATTATGTTCAATTGAAGAAAAATGATTTACTCCAGAACTTTTTAATTTCTACTAGTGATACCATATATCATATTTTTTTTCTTTGTTTTTCCTTCCATGGTAAATTTTCCTGAATATCTCCTGGTCCATTTTAAAAGCATGAATGTTCTCATTCTGTTTGCTCATATTCCTCCCCCTCCTCCTCCTCCCCATCCTCCTCCTCCTTCTTTTTCTTCCTCCTCTTCTACTAATGGAAGGGGTGTGTTTGGGATTAACTAATGAATTCTTCTCTAATTTACCAAATGTATTTAATGTTTTAAATTGCACATCTGTGTTTAATTCTGAGATATGATACAGAGAACAATTATACGTTGTTTCTGCCCTATCAGGGCTTTAATAATTCGGTGGGGTGACAGACAAGTAGCCACAGTAAAGGATGTGTGGTTTCGAGCTGAGTTACGGTTCTCCGAGAGCGTAACGCAAACCCGACCCAGCCCTTGACCATGAGGCGCTGGGTGGTGGGGCGCTGGTTGGGATATCCCCTCTGAAAAGCCTTTCCTGTACCCGTGACATTTGACCTGGAAGCGAAAATAGTCAAACCTCTTAGCACAGAAACTTTGTTTGTAAATAGAATGTGTAACTAAAGTATATATTCTTTCATTTCTAAACCAGAAATCATCACCAACTTACCATAGATGCTCAGGTTTTGAAGTTTCAATTTAAATGAAGAGCCTGGAAATAATCCCTTAATTTCAGAACAGCAATAAGTGTAAACATTTTGAAATATCTAGACAGTAAAATGAAAATACTTTCGTTGTCAACGAGAAGCACAAAGTTATCACTTCTTTGGTTTGCTGTCTACCTAACTGAAAGGAATACTGAATTTTAGGTAAAGGTTAGTGAAAATAAGTGCGTAATTATCTCCCCCCTTCAAGTTCACATGCCTCTTGAATTCTATCCACAGGCCTCTTCAGGTAAACAATCTGACACAGAAAACTTAATGATTCCTTTTAGCTGAGTTTACTTGCCTATGGGACTTCCGCAATTTTGATTCAGTATTTAGACGGTTACCTTGTATGCAGCACTGGGATATTCTGAATAGTTTTATTCATCTTTATGTTTGTACTTGGAAGAGTGATATATATAGAAGACAATATAGAGGTCCAATACCCATGCCATTAAAATTCCTACACAAAATATTTTTGTCCTGGGGTGCCTGGATGGCTCAGTCAGTTAAGCATCTGACTCTTGATTTCAGCTCAGGCCATGATCTCACAGTTCCTGGGTTCAAGCCCTGTGTCAGGCTCTACACTGACAGTGCGGAGCCTGCTTGGGATTGTCTCTCCCCCTCTCTCTGTACCACCCCCTTTGTGCTCTCTCTTGCTCACTCACTCACTCTTTCTCAAAAGAAATACATAGACTTAAAAAAAAAATGTTTCCCCCAGACAAATTATAGAAACTTAGTTGCCACGATGATCAAATTGTAGGGGAGACATCCAGACTATATTTTATCGTAAACTCGGTGTAGTCAATTGAAAAATAACTTCGTTTCAAAAGTATTATAAGACATCAGGTCATCTGATAAAGAGAAGTCCTGTTTTATTACTGAAGACAATTCTTAGGTTATTTTAACCGTGTGACATGTCAACGTAACAAGTTAAAAGTATTCATTATTAGAACCGCATTTATTGAGATTCTGTAAAGCACTGAGTGCTACGTTCGATATTTTAAACCTCACAGAATGCCAGGCCAAGATGAAGGAGCTATTTTACAAAGGTGGACACTGAGGTTCGCAGTTTTCTGGCTCCCATGGTTATTCTGACTCTTGGTGTAAAGGCATTTAGTAGAAACCATGCACTGAAATTAATTCTGTTCAGGGGCACCTGGGTGGCTCAGTCAGTTAAGTGTCCGACTCTTGATTTCGGCTCAGGTCATGATCTCACAGTTTGTGGGATCAAGCCCCATGTCAAGCTGTGTGCTGCCTGCTTGGGATTCTCTGTCTCCTTCTGTCTCTCCTGCTTCCCTCTCTTGCTCATGCTCTTCTCACCCCCCTTCTCTCTCTCTCTCTCTCTCTCTCTCTCTCTCTCTCTCTCTCTCAACAAAAAAGAAAAGAACATAAGCTGTAAAACAGCACTTGACAAGGTACAAAGCTCCTTCTCCCCTTTCTCCCTGTACTTTGGACACAAAAGCCTCCGGGTGGAGAAGATCCTTATGTTGGTAGAGTCTTCAAACACCTGGGGGATGTGCTGGTTCCATTTCAAGTTCCCTATAGTTAATGTCAACATTTTGTGAGTACTTGAAAGAACAGCTTTCAGAGAGAAGTTTGTTGATTTACATTTATGTAAATTTAGTTGATGGACTTTGTGGTTGAGACCCTCCTCTGAATTGCCACTCTCTGTCTTCTCTCCTACATGAGAAGGCTGGAAGTGGGGGACTAAGAATGGTGGCGGGAGGGTGGCTTCTCCCCCCCACTCTGCCTTTCTCAGCCCCGCAGTACTCAAGCCCTCACGATAGACAGTTCTTTCTCTTTCCCTCTTTATTCATCCTGCCTGGTAGGATATCCCGTCAATTCTCTGGGATAAACATCAGTCAGAACCTTGCCCGTGGGCCCCAAGTTGACATATGTTACTCCATAATTAACTTTTGCTCTTTTGGATGATACTTTCTTTAACCAAACGTATTAACCCCCACCTCCAACTGTTCTTTGTTTGAGTAAATGTGCCTATCAGCCTAGTCTCAAAACTCATATAGTAGGAATCCTTTAATTTTTTTTTTTTTTTTTTTATTGCTCTTTCCCCTCCAAATATCCGTCCACAATCCTGGAAGTTCTGCCACCGAAAGATCTCTCAACACGTGAATTCTGTCCATCTCAGCTACCAGCAACAGACTCACTTCTCCTCAAATGCATGGATTTGAAGACCTGTTAATACAGCACCTACCCAATAGACCAGATACTGTTCTAGCACCAAGAAATTCAACACTGAACAAAAGCGATGCCAACTTTCATGGGGTGTACAATAAACGTTTATTGATGACCTTCTATTTGTATCATGCATAACAATAATTCTATTGGAGGGAAAAACACTGCAATGGTGTTTTGTTCTCAGTATCAAGTTCTGGTATTAATTATTCTCATTTCTTGGAATGTGAGAAGGTGGAACCAAAGTACTTTTCAGTTATCTCGCTGACTCTCACTGACTAGGTTTCAGGTAGGTTGTGATGAATTATTAGCACGTGAAACAACCACGGTACAGACACTCACAGCTTTTGAACTATTCTTTAAGGAATTATAGCTCTTGACTTGATAATATTAGTGTTCTCTCTGCCCTGATTACTTGCATTATATGTCATTTATAATAACCATCTTTGTAATATTCCTTTCTCTGTCGATTACAACGTGATTATTTTAAAACAACTTGTATTGTTGCATATTCTCAAACTGTGATGTTAACAAAAAGGTTTTAGGTTTTCAAATGTCAGTCAACCTAGAAAATATGCCAGATTTCACTGCTTGAGATCAGAAAAACGAGACAAAAAAGTAAGATAAACTTTTCAAAAGTTGTCTAAGAAACTTAGACCAATATTTTACCAGAGTTTTTTTTTTTTCTTTTTTTCTGGCAACTAGGTAATTTAACAACCATTAGGATTTTGACAAATGTGTTTTGGGTTTTTTTTGACAAATTTCTGAAGCTAGTAAATTGGTAAGGTAAAAACTGTTATTCAAGACTGTATATGCTCTAATATTTTGTTTTTTACTGAGTTTCAAAATACTTTGGTTAGTTCTGGAAATGATGGAGCAAGCAATAGATTAATTCTTAATAGATGATCAAGGAGAGTTCCAAAGCTTAATGTAATTGATATTGTTGAAATGAGGAAAATACCAGAAATTCAATTTTTTAGCTGTGTATCACTATGTGAAGTATAATTTTAATTATCAACCTTCTGTTTGCACAGTCCTGATGAAGATTGTGTTTTCCAAAATGCACAGGACCTTGACATGTATAGGATCATTAAAAGTTCCTCATATAGCAAACATTTTTCATTTTTATTTGAACACATATTTTCATAATCTCTCGTGTTACTATTTTCATTGATCAACTTGTTCGTCTCACAGGGTTATCTTTTGGGGGTGATTTGCTACTTTAACAAAAAGTGTATCCGTTCTAACTGCATCAATTTACATGAAAATACAACTTTTCTAATTTGTAAAAGAGAAAAACGTGCTCGGAACTTCAGCAACCCGTGTCCTAGGATGTCAATATCAAAACGTGAAACAGAATTCCTCTCCCTCCCTCAATCCCTAAGTAGTATTTGTATTGTTATTCATCATCCATTGCTCTTAGATGCCTTCACCCAGTGCCTGGTGAGTATTGACAGCGTCATAATTATCTATGAAATGAGTGAAAACACCAGGCACTGACGTTATTTACACTTCCAAAGAACTTGCATTTACTTTGCCAAATGCACAGGACACGATTGTAAGAGGGGGGTTGCGTATTATTTCATGACTTTTAAACCAAATCGCTAAAGCACAACGCGGTCAGCGATGTAAGTCACTTGATGGGACACGATATCTTCGCCTTTGTTTAGTCTTCTTGCTACAATCCTCGCGTGGTGCTCAACAAATTCAGGAGGCCCAAATAGGAACAGGTTTCTTTCTGATCAGTATTCATTTCTGCTCACGTTCTATGTTTTTTTTTTTTTCTCTTTACGAATTGTGTGTGTGTGTGTGTGTTGTTGTTGTTGTAATTTTAACCAACAAGAATTATGGTGTTAAGTTCTTGAGAGCTTTCTCTCCAGCAGCTACTTTATGGCCCTCCCTAATTTGGAGGACGCCACCCTGCTAGAAATGGTGAAAAGAAAGCTCTTTGGTGCTTCCTCCCCCTGCTGGCTGAGTTCCATATTACAGTCTGAGGTCTTTGTATTGTAAATACATCTGACACAGAAGGCTTCTAGGACCCACGGGTACGCCCAATTTTCTCTTGGTATTTGTTTACTTTCAAGTTCTTCCTTCATAAAAAAAAAAAACAAAAAACAAAACAAAACGGGTTTAGTGCTATGGTCGCCTTGTTTGCCTCTCGATTCAAACAAACCTATGTTAAAATAGCATAATAATAGAAGTCTCAAAAAATGTGACGATGGCACGGGCGACAAGGGATTGTTAATTTTATTAACTTAATAATTACATTCTGATTATGTCAGAAAATGTCCACATTTTAGACTTGTATGTTTATGTGTGCAGGAGTGGAACAGGATGCCTGGTGGCTGGTATTTGCTTCAAAATACCTTATCAAAAAATAGAGAAAAGAAAAAATTGATACTTGGATCAAAGGTACTATAACCAAATTTTGAAAAAAAAATTGATTCAGAGGAATCGGTATATGGGATTTCTTATACCAGTCACTCTAACTTTTTGCCTACCTGAGTTTATATTTCAAATTAGAGTATAAAACATGTACTTCAGTGTGATTATTAGGAAACATCAACAGCTCTTCCCAAGTAGACATAAAATTCGTGTGCATCTGGGACTAGAGAAGTAATTTAATTCTTCCCAAAGCTGGGAATATAAAACATACAAATAGCAGAGATATGGTCTTGGGTTTGAGGGTAATTTGGACATTTTGCTAGATTTAAAATGCCCCAGACACGAGCCATTCCCTCAAAGTCGGTTCGCAGCTACATTGTGAAGCCAGATTAGAGCGAAAGGAGCCTCTCTTAGGAGCAGAACAGGAAAGCAGGAACAGAACGCAGGACACCAGGCCTGCAGAGGACAGGGAAGGGGGTACAGAGTGGCTACAACACCCGGGGAGCTCACATCAGACCCCAGGTCACAGCCAGGGGGCCCTGCTGCCTATTCACCTCACTCGTGTACAAATTTATAATTTGTTTCCATGTTACACATTATGGGGTTTAAATATACATTTCATCCCAAGACGTTCATTTAAACAAATCCAGAGCAATGCAGTCCCTCTTAGAGTGACTTGCAAAGGCTCCTTGCAAAGGATTAGAAGTAGCATTTGCTTTCAAAGATGTGGAGGCTGGGATGCCTGGGTGGCTCAGTCAGTTAAGCATCAGACCGTGGATCACGGCTCAGGTCATGATCTCATGGTTTCTGAGTTCGAGCCCCACATCTGGCTTTGTGCTGATAGTGTGGAGCCTGCTTGGGATTCTCTCTCCTCTCTCTCTCTCTCTCTCTCTCTCTCTCTCTCTCTGTCTTCCCCTCCTCTGCTCATGCGTCCCTTTCTCTCTCAAAATAAATAAAAAAGAGAGAGAGTTTGAGAGAGAGAGAGGGGAGGGGCAGAGAGAGTGGGAGAGAAAGAATCCCAAGCAGGCTCCGCACTGTCCAGCAGGGAGCCCGGCTCAGGGCTCCATCCCACAAACTGTGAGATCATGACCTGAGCCAAAATCAAGAGTCAGACACTTAACTGACTGAGCCACCCAGGAGCCCCTCCATCATATTTTTGTCCGCATTACGTATATGTCTTAAGCATTGCCCTCAACTATTCTGCCTTGAATGGAGTCAAGCTCACAAAACACCTTTCTCAAGCCGCGGAGGTCTCTCTGTTAGATTTACTTAGACAAAGCCAGGTGTAAGCAGCCTCTTGTCGTCAGTAATAAGTACACTGATATAGAAACTGCTTTTCAGAGTAAACGCTGCACTTTTGTAAAGTGTCTTGTATATCTAAAAGCCTTGGATGTCTATGACTTGCAGAAGCTTAATTAGAGTTCTATTTGGAAGAACTGGAGGACATATTTTAATTAGATAGCTTTAAAAATATTTCTTATTCCAATCTTGCACTCACACAGGATTCCTCAGGTGCTGTGTTTATAACTTGCATCTAAGTCAGAAAACAGGAGTGAATTCGAGAGCACTGACGTGACGGGTAATATGAAATGATAAATTCTGCTTCTTTGGGTTGTTACCATCAGCAGCAGCTGAAGAAAGAGAATGTAGGTACCTTCCTGTGAGTTAATAATGATTTCAAAATAAAGGAGTTTCAAAATCTTTTTTTCAAAAAAAAATTTTAATGTTTTATCTAATTTTGAGAGAGAGAGTGAGAGAAATAGAGTACGAGTGGGGGAGGGGCAGAGAGAGAGGGAGACACAGAATCGGAAGCAGGCTCCAGGCTCTGAGCTCCGAGCTGTCAGCACAGAGCTTGACGCGGGGCTTGAACTCATGGACTGTGAGATCATGACCTGAGCCGAAGTCGCACGTTTAACCTACTGAGCCACCCAGGTGCCCCTGCTTCTTCTTCTTCTTTTTTTCATGTTTATTTATTTATTTGGGGGGGGGGAGACAGGGTGGGGCAGAAAGAGAGAGAGAGAGAGAATCCCAAGCACCAAGCAGATGCAGGGCTTGATCCCAGGAACCAAAATCAAGAGTCAGATGCTCGTCCAACTGAGCCACCCAGGCACCCCTTTGCTTCCTTTTAAAAAACATATAAATGTAAAGGTCAAGAGATTCAGGTCAGGAAAATTGAGTTAATCCTTCAATTTTGCATAACTGAAAAGTTGCTGGGAAAATAAAACGGTAAATAACAGAAAATAAAATAAATAACTGAAAATAAGAACACTTTTTAAAAACTGAAGGAAAAAGTGACATTGCTAAACAAGCTTAAGTTAGAAGTCAGCATTATTCATTTTTTAATTAACAGAAGAAATGACTCAAAGAAATTTCTGAGCTGACAAATACACGCGTGAAAATTTTGTGGTAAATTATTTTCATATGATGTCAGTAAGTCTTTCATGATGAAAGCAAGAGGGATTATTTCTAGGTGTTTGAAAATGCAGTGTTCAAAACCTGTTCTGTGCATGTGGGTTGTGTGTATACATTTGGGTCAGAGCAGCGACTGATAACATCGCTGGGGCTGAATGCCAGAGCAAAATATTCAGTATTTTGAATTTGAGGCAATTACTCCAGAAAGGAGATAAAATCCGAACTCCCTCATGATGGCAACTTTATTTCTGAGGCACAGATTAGTTTAATCCTCTTCTCTGTTTTGAAAATATTCGAGGGGCAACTGGCTGGCTCAGTCGGTTAACGCTCAGGTCATGATCTCACAGTTCGTGAGTTCGAGCCCCGCGTCCGGCTCTGCGCTGACAGCTGGAAGCCTGGAGCCTGCTTCCGATTCTGTGTCTCCCTCTCTCTCTGCCCCTCCCCCTCTTGCACTCTGTCTCTCTCTCTCTCAAATATAAATAAACATTTTTAAAATTTTTTAAATTTTAAAATTTAAAAAATTTTAAAAATTAGAAAAAACTAATGAAGAAAACTCTGTTTATTGCAAGAGGTATTTTTTTCTTTAAAAAAGAATAAAACAGACTTGCTAACTGCAATCAGCCTGGTGTTAAGAGGATGATAGTCTTGAGAAACTTTTTCCTTTGGTGTTCTCCAATTAAATGCTGATACCTGCTTAATCATTTAATGTCGAGGAGGTCAAGATTTGTCTGACCAACACAGGAAGGCGACTTTGAGGATAGAGAGCTTCTAATGTTAAATCACAAAATCACAATCCTTGAGGACCAAAATGGCTCCTAAGTAAGTAATGGGAATCTTTTTGTGAGAACTACAACATCGAAGGAGTAGCCTACGTTTTTATTTAAAGGTCTCCTTGTTAATGGATCCACTAAGAAAAGGCTTTTCAATTATAAGCAAGTCATGGAGGGGCGCTTGGGTGGCTCGGTCGGTTAAGCAACAGACATTGGCTCAGGTCATGATCTCATGGTTAAGCAACAGACGTTGGCTCAG
This sequence comes from Acinonyx jubatus, assembly GCF_027475565.1. Classification (NCBI taxonomy): domain Eukaryota; kingdom Metazoa; phylum Chordata; class Mammalia; order Carnivora; family Felidae; genus Acinonyx; species Acinonyx jubatus. The sequence goes on along the minus strand of NC_069382.1, from coordinate 4,372,743 downwards.
GTCATGATCTCACGATTCCTGAGTTCGAGCCCCGCATCCGGCTGTGTGCTGACAGCTCGGAGGCTGGAGCTGCTTCGGATTCTGTGTCTCTCTCGCTCTCTGCCCCTCCCCCACTCATGCTTTGTCTCTCTCTCTCTCTCTCTCTCTCTCTCTCTCTCAAAAATAAATCTCTCAAAAATAAATAAACATTAAAAAATTTAAAAAAAATAAGCAAGTCATGGAATATGCACATAAAAGCACCACCAAGAGAAAATACCCCCTCGAATTATGTGTTAGAGTTTGGGAGTCTGGGGTCTGGAGGGGATTCTTGGTTAAATTTCTATCCATCCACCTCAGTGGCCGTTTGCACTGGCAGATCATTTCACTTCTCCGTGCCTGGGCGGCCTGGGCGCCCTGCGCTGTAATATGAGGATACGGGCGGTGGGATACCCCCCGGGGTGTTGTGAGTATTAACTAAGTTAATATATGTGAAGTACTTAAAGATCTGACACATAGGAAGTACTCAGTAGCTGTGAAACCCACTTTTTAATGATGCATTCCTGTACCCGGGGATATTTGTACCAAGGGTACCAAGTTACTTGTAATTTGGACCAGGTACCAAGTTATTTGATGTTGAGTTATGCCTGTGTTGAGAGATGTTGGCCCTTTTATATTGTAAATACAACTCTTCAGTTGCCTGTTGCCCTGACTGCCCACTTAGGGCAAGACTCTTCTCCCTTTTTGGCATTAGGCTTTTGTGGAAAGTGAGTAGACCAGCCCCACCCCATCTGCAGGTGAAACCCTGCTACACCATTTCTTGCCTTTTAGTTTTTCTCTGTACGATTCATCTAATGCTCGGTAGATTTTATTTAACTGTCAGGCACTTCACCTCAGAAATTGGTGTCCATTCGGTTTCTGTATCTCCAGGACCTCAGCCAACACTTGGGGAATGCGTGTTTTTGTATGAATCACACAGGTTTTGTGAATGAGTAGAAGGCAATAAGAGATCTAAGGTATTAAAAGTCCCCAAAAGTTGGGGCCCCTGGGTGGCTCCGTATGTTAAGCATCCGACTATTGGTTTGAGCTCAGGCATGATATCTGTTGGTGAGTTCAAGCCCCGCGTCTGACCCTACGCAGATAGCTTTGGAGCCTGTTTGGAATTCTCTGTCTCCCTCTTTCTCTGCCCCTCTTCCCCCCCCCCCCCGCCCCAACTCACCAAAATAAATAAATAAACATTTAAAACCGTTTGCCAGGGGCACCTAGGTGGCTCCAACTAGTCAGTTAAGCGTCTGACTTCAGCTCAGGTCATGATCTCACAGTTCATGCGTTCAAGCCCTGCATCCGGCTCTGTGCTGACAGCTCAGAGCCTGGAGCCTGCTTCGGCTTCTGTGTCTCCCTCGCTCTCTGCCCCTCCCCTGCTCACACTCTGTGTCTCTCTCCTTCAAAAATAAATAAACATTCAAAATTGTTTTAAAAATTAAAAAAAAATAGAAGTGCCCAAAAGTCAAGAAATCTCAAGAACCGAAGACTATGCTGTCATTTTCCTCTATTAATTCAAGTTCTAGTAAATGTTTACTTATTTGTATGCTGATCACTGGACGAAGGGGTTGCAGACATTTCGTTATCTGACCAGTGTTTATGACCACACGTGATGCTATGGAATCTATTACTAGTTTAATCTTTTCCTGAGCTGAGTCTTTGTGAATTGATTTCTGTGAAAGTTTTCTTTCTTTTTAATATGTTCTGCATGTTGCGGGCAATAGTGTCTCAAAGCCAAAAGCCTACCTCTTTGCCTCCTCAACTGGAGCGGGGAGTCGTGGCATGTCAGTGAGAACAGGGGAGCAGAGGAGGGGCCCCACCCAGCTCTGCAGGGAGAATGTCTTCTTCAACAGGGAGCTGGGATGCAGCCCATAGAGTCGTGTTGGGAAAAGCGTAGGGATCAGAATGCTAGTGCTCGGGGTTGCATGGTCAGTGTATCTAAACCACTTAATCTCTTTCTCCGGTTCCCCATCCATGGTGCCCCTGGAAACGGTGTAAGGAACAGAGAGTGAATAGATTTCATAAAAATCTATGGACTCAGTGGCCATGCAAAGGTAATTATTACCTTTATAAACATATTCTCGTTCTCCATTTCTGCTGAGTCTCCTTTATTGCTTTTTTAAGGTCTATAGATTTATTTTGAGAGAGAGAGAGGGAGGGCCAGAGAGAGAGAGGGAAAGAGACAATCCCAAGCAGGCTCTGCACTGTCAGCACAGAGCCCGATATGGGGCTCAATGTCACAAACCGTGAGATCTTGACCTGAGCTGAATTCAGGAGTCAGTTGCTTAACTGACTGAGCCCCGCAGGTGCCCCTGCTGAGTCTCCTTTACCATATGAGCTTAGATCACGAATCTTGGTCTGCTGTTAAATTTGGCAAGCCTGGCCTTGTCTATATCTGGGCTCACCTGTATGAAAATATGGAAGGGTCAGCTGAATCGAATTTCAGGAGAAAAAGAAACTTTCCCTGGATGGCAAGATCATCCCACCCTCTGCTTGTGATGCCTTTTATTTGTTAACATGAGACCAAAGGTGCCTCTTGTTGTTTTTGGTTTGTTTTTTTTTTTCTCTTTCCATAATGGAAGCTATAGCTAAAACCGCAGATATTTCTGGGGAAAGGTAACCCCGTATCTCAAGTTCTCCAAAAAGATACAGAAGTCTCAGCTCTTCTGAAGACAGCCAGCTGGGGAAGACCAAAACTGAAGACATCATGAGGATACGTATGGGAAGGAAAGAGTAATGAGCAACAGGAAATGGGGGGAGGGGGTAAAGGTGGGCCATCTAAAGGTGTTGCCTTATCAGGAAAAGTACCATGTGAGCCAACTCTTGGGGAGGCCACTGTCATGATTTTTGACCTCCTACAAAGGAGCTAATTCCCCCTCCTTCCCTGTGTTCTGCCCCTTTCCTGTGCTGCGCCCCACACACCGCCTGCCCCAACATTCAGTAGAGGACACCGTTATATCAAAACCCTCATGTGCGTTCATGCGTTCCTTCAGACGGGATTTGAATGTCTGTGAAGTATCGGATGCTGGGCTAGGTGCTAGGGACCCCGAGACAAATTACACGGACAGGATTCCTGACCTCTTGGAGTTTCAAATCTGGCAGCAGAAACAGATGTTAGCATTCTCGGCCAACACCTCACGTGCTCGGACGCGGGTCCAAGCACTTGGTCTGCAAGGACTCCTTCTGTCTTCACAGGAGCCTTACGGAGCAAATCACGTTCTTCTTATCATCACCCCCGCTTTACAGACCAGGAAACTGGGCCACAAAGGGTTTGTGCACCTCGTTCAGATTTATGTTGCCAGTAAGCAGAGGGACCCAGGCAGGTTGTGCTCTTAAGCTGTTCCGTGGGGCCTCAGATTTCAAGAAATACTCAATAGAGCAGCCTCACAAATAGATATAATGGGGCATGTTTTCTGTTGTGGGAACAAGTGTCAGTAGCTCACTGTGGGTGAACAGTTACATTTTGATTTGAATATTTTATTTATTTTTAAATGTTTATATTTGAGAGAGAGAGAGAGAGAGTGCATGAGCAGGGTGGGGCAAAGAGAGAGGGAGACACAGAATCCAAAGCAGGCTCCAGGCTCTGAGCTGTCAGCACAGAGCCAGATGCGGGGCTCGAACTCACAAACCGTGAGACCATGACCTGAGCCAAAGTCCAAGGATTAAGTGACTGAGCCACCCAGGCTCCCTGATAGGAGTATTTTAAGATGCAAAGTAACTTTATGTTCTATATCATCAGATCTTTGCAAGCACCTTGTGGTATAGAAAAGGCAGATTTGTGAACTACAACACAGCTGGTAAAGCTAGAAATGCTGTTTCCTGACTCTAAATCTACTATCCTTCCTCTGGTGATTTTATTTTGTCTTGCCTTTAATTTCCAAACAGTACGCGCATTATGCCAGTACCAAATGAATTAAGTACAAAAGAAGTCTTGGGGATACCTAAGGATTAATCTTTATGAGAAACGCGACCGCAAGGCAGAGAAAGAATATGCATCAAACCTCAAAAAAGACTAGCTAAATATGTTAGCACTTATTACATTTGCGGATCTTGTCACAAGTGTCCTTTCTGAATATAAAAATAACAAACTATAAGATACCTTTAATGACTACTTTATAAAGGTAGATCATTGATACTCATGAAAAGAGAAAAAAAAATGAAAAGAAAAGAAAATCATCCTGCCCAGACTCCGATTGTTGACCTTACAACCAAAGCATACTAAACACTTCATTTCAAAAGCATATAAATCAAGTGGAGTGACAAGAAATTCTATAAAACTACCTGCTTTGCATAAACACCCAGGAACCACTCTGGTAGCTGTCCTGCTTTGTCAAATACAGAAAGCCCTTTCATTTCCCTCCCCCCGCCATATATTTATTAAAGTAGACATTGAATTTTAGTTTTTCAAGTCTTTCAGAATTATCCTGTTAGATACAGGTTGATAGCCCTCCGGAGTTGCTTCTTTTTTTTTTTTTTTTCCCCACTGATGAAACGAATGCCAAAAAGTACTCCCGTGTAATATAGATCAGCAAAAATAATGAGCAAATTCTTTATGCCAGACCCTAAGGGTAAGAAGAAAAATACCATCCTTACCCACCAGGAGTTCACACCAAGGAAGAGACATAAATAAGCAAACATAATTTTGCTGCACTATGATGAGCACTGGAGGCGGAAAGAACGAGGGTTTTAGGGGCACCTTGTTTGTCCGAGTCGAGTGGTCACGGGGGATAAAGGTCGCAGGAGAAAATGGCACCGACGACCTACAGAGGAGGTCGGGCTGACATGGGAGGATGAGCTCGTATGATCAGCCAGGGGAGGACAAGGTGGCTGAGGGTGTTGGGGGTTGAGATGATCCAGGGTTTTAAGCGATGGCAAGTTCAACGCCAGGGCAAATAGCATAGTTTTCACGGGGAGATCTGTAGGTGGGCACGTCCGGAACAGACAACATGCGTCACACTAAAAATTCTTAGTCGTCTTCTCACAGGAAGTCGGGTGGAGGATAATTTGAAACATGAAAGTGAAATAGCAAGATGTTTATTTTTAAAGGATCGCTCTGAAAGCATGGAAGATAAAGGCTGAGAGGAAGGACGACCAACTTGGAAAAGAAACACGCATCCATGAGGAGGCCTCTAGGTGCGCTCGCCTGAAACCTTGGCTCACATCAGAGTCAACGAAAAGGAAATACTTCTGTCAGCTGGCAGTGCGCCGGGCACCTGTGCCCCAGAGTTAGTTCTCTCGGCTCTACGTCCTCACTGCACCTGTTTGTCTTTAGACCAGCTTCCCGTCTTGTTGCAAGCAGGTTGAGGGGTGTTGCCCTGACACTGAGAACCATGTGGAGTCGGATGCTCTGGGCTGACCATCTTGTGCTTGTGCCCAAGCCAACTGTGGTAGAAGGAATGGCATTGCCACCCCTGGCTGCGACACACTGGGATGTGCCTCTGCACCCAAGGATGAGGACAATTCTGTAGCGACGTGGCTTCAACGGACACTAGAAGCAAATTAAGATTGGGGCCAAGGGGTGGCTCAGTCGGTTAAGCGTCTGACTCTTGGTTTCAGCTCAGGTTGTGATCTCACGGTTGGTGAGCTCCAGCCCTGCATCAGGTTCTGACTGTGTGGAGTCTGCTTGGGGTTCTCTCTCCCTTTCCCTCTGCCCCTCCCCTGCTGCTTTTTCTTTCTCGAAATATATAAATGAACTTAAAATTTTTAAAAATTGCACAAAAGCAAAGTAGGATTCTGTCAAAAAAGAGGGAAATGGGTGATGAATAGGAAATGGAGAATACCCCATGAAGTCTCTAAATTCGTTTGTGTATATATGTAAATACATATGTACATAAATGCAGTCTGAAATTCTTAGTTAACTAATATATATATATATATATGTACATATATATATATATATGCACAGATCTTTCTCTACTTACGAAGGGGTTATGTCCTGATAAATTCGTCATAAGTTGAAAATACCATAAGTCAAGACACATTTTAATAAACCTGACCTTCTAGGCATCATAGCTTAGCCTCGCCCACCCTCAACCTGAATGTGCTCAGAACACTTAAACTTTAGCCCACAGGTGTGCCAAACCATCTAACGCAAAGCCTAATTTATGATAATTTTCTATAATACATGCAATGTATTGGATACTGTACTGAAAATGAAAAACAGAATGGTTGTTTGGGTGCAGAACGGTTGTCAGTGTGTTGGTTGTTGACCTTTAGCGACTGTGTCCTTGCCCTTGCCGGGGATCCATGGCTGTCCCCGCCCAGCGTCTCGGAAGAAGATCTACCTACCCATATTGCAAACCACCTGCCCAGGAACAGACCCGAATTCAGAATTCCAAGTACGCTTTCTACTGAAGGCATAACTTTCGTACCATCACAAAGTCAAAAAACTGTAAGTTGAACCATTGTCAATTAGGAACTGTCTGTATCTGCAGGCATGTGTGTATGTGTGTGTATGCTACACACATATGTATACATGCAGTTCACAGTTATTAGGACGACGCGTATAGTCCTGTCCTTATATACACTCTATAGAGTCATACATATGCTACATATAGTCATATTGTATATGTGCGTGCACATATACACATACTGAGTTTACACAGTTAGTTATGGTTTATATATAGTAACCAATCACTACAGTGATAGAGGGGAAGACCAGAGCCATTCAAACAATTTTCTTTTCTTTTCTTTTTTCTTTTCTTTTCTTTTCTTTTCTTTTCTTTTCTTTTCTTTTCTTTTCTCTTTTCTTCTCTTTTCTTTCTTTCTTTCTTTCTTTCTTTCTTCTTTCTTTCTTCTTTCTTTCTTTCTTTCTTTCTTTCTTTCTTTCTTTCTTTCTTTCTTTCTTTCTTATTTTTGAGCAAAACTCATCTGGTACAAAAGCAAACTCACTCCCTCCGTCAAATCTGTCACGTTCACTCCACCTTGGTTACCCTTCAGTAGTTACCCCTCGAGGTTACAGTAACATTAATTCAAGTGCATCTCCTCGTCAGTACTGCTTGTCATGAGCTCTAAGTAAGTACGTAAATAAGTAAATAACAAAGAAATAAGTAAACAAATAAAACCTAGGACGAGAGAAGGAGACTACATGAGATCTCTTTAGGCAAGTTTACCAGCTGGTCTTCCTAATTCTTACTGTGGGATTTCAGCCAAGCTATGAGACTTTAGACTGTTCATTTTTATTATTGAAATGAAGAGGTTTGATAATGTTGTGCTGGGTTTTCTCACTCAGGAGATCTTAGGAGTCTGGTCCACGTAGGGCTAACCTTAGAAAAAGTTTCCATTATAACAAGTGAGTTTGGGAAGCAGTGGGAGAGGATGGAAAGTCAGGGTGGGAGAATGACTGGGGTGGGGAAGGGACAGAAGCCAGAGGCTCAGCAGGCTTACAAGTGACGTGGGGACCCAGGGGGAGCACGCTTCACTGTGGTCCTGGCTAAGGGTGTGAGCACAGCTAATTCCTGGTGCCCGGATGCCTGGAATGTTTGCTGTACCTTTTTCTCTTCCTGGAAGTGATGTGTTTCCCGATCCCTTGGCTAAAATAAATCTACTTTGCTCTTTGCCAGTGTATTCACAAAAGGCCACAGAGGGTCGTTTCTACAGATTTCAATATCTACATAATGAGACGAGCACAAAGAGATGAGGCCGAATCTGACCATAAATTGCGAAATGAACCACTGGTGTTAAGCAGCGAAATTAGCCGATGCAAAGGAAAAGCCGATGCCAAGCCAGTGTTATCTCCCCAGGGCCACAAGATGGCTTGTCAGTGTTACATTTGTACCCTGTAAACACAATGAACATATTTCCTGATTTATTTTAGTGGAGAATGGGTTCATGGGGAGAAAAGAAAAAAAAAAAGCCAAATATCTTTCTTGTGATATCCACAGAATCAGTGAACACGTTTTTTGAGTCTCATGAGGAAGATGGCATTGTCATTCACCTCAAGATAAATCTATTATATTTAAGACTGCAAAAAAAGAAAAAAAAAGCTGCCAATGTGAACATGTCAAGATTTGGAATTTTATAAATTCTTTAAGAAATATGAAATTTATCTTGGCTGTGGATATGTATATTCGGAAACCTTGAAGTAGTGTGTCTAGAAAATTCATTTAGACATAAGGATTTCTCTTACTGAGCAAAGGCACCCCCGTGGAGAATAATGGAGTGGATCCACTCACATGTAACAGTTTGAACCCTACTGAGAAGGAAAAGTACTTACTGACAATTTTATCTTGTAAATTAGCAGTTAACCATATGTATAGATTATAATTAAAAAGTAATAGAATTTAAGACTCTGGAAACGTTGGGTTCATTTAATCTATGCCTCTGCCTTTAGGTCAGAGCATGTATGGTTTGGCCAAAGCAAAGATCTCCAAGGACATTCCTTGAGGATAATTAGTTATAATCTGAAGTAATTTACTTCAATGCTAAATCTAAATCACAGCATGTCTATACGAAACAAAAAATCCCTGATGTAGGAGCATAAGACCCTTGTCCCTTTACTATTAGGATCTGTCTCTACTCACAGAACACTTCATCCATCTGTTTTTGTTTATTTGCTTGTTTTGGTTTGTTTTTGCTCAACATACTTCCAACATCAAATGTGTGGTTTTTTCCCTACTTCAGGGAACAATTCTCCAAATCTCCAGACAGCAGCAGGATGTCCTATCATTTAATTCAAGTCAGACACTTAACTACCTGGAGTTAGCATCAGATCCCACAAGGGCTCAATCCCACAAGGTTGCCCCTACGTGAGATGCCAGTTGGACATCTGGGCCACCTACTGACTGACCAGCTAGAAGTCTGGGATTCCTGTGACCTCCTCCTTGGGTCTGATAATTTGCAAGAATGGGTCACAGAACTCAGGGAAACGCTTTATTCACATTTACTGGTTTATTATAAAAGATCTAAATAAAAGCCAGATGAAGAGCCACATAGGCGAGGTCCAGAAGGGTTTCAAGTTCTTCTTGTCCCGGTGGAATTGGGGTATGCCTCCCCGCACCCTGTGGGCCCTTGACATGTCCACCAACCAGAAAGCTCTCTGACCTCATTGTTTAGAGTTTTTATGGAGGTCCCATTACATGCACATGATTGATCAAACCATTGGCCATTGGTGATTGACTCAGCCTCCAGGCCCTCTCCTCCCTCTAGAGATTGGATGTTCTAGCTGAAGGTTCCAACCTTCTAATCACATGGGTGACTCCTCTGACCACCAACTCCTGTTTCGAAGGTCTATAGGGGTCTGTCCATGGAAGGTCACCTCTTCAGCATAAACTCAGGTATGGTTGAACGGCTGCATGAATAACAAAAGACACTCCTCTCCCTGTAATTACTCAGGAAATTCCACAGGTTTTAGAGGCTTTGTTCCAGGAATCACATGTTCTGTATGTAGATTTCAATTTCTCCACATCTTCACCAGCGTTTTTATTTATTTTTATTATTACAGTCATCCTATTGAGAGAGTATCGTTTGGGGGTTTTATTTGTATTTTACTAATGACATGATGTTGGGCATCTTTCCTTTTTTTCTTTTTTTAAACTTTTTAAAAGTTTATTTATTTTGGGGGCACCTGGGTGGCTCAGTCAGTTAAGCGGCCGACTTCGGCTCAGGTCATGATCTCACGGTCCGTGAGTTCGAGCCCCGCATCGGGCTCTGTGCTGACAGCTCAGAGCCTGGAGCCTGTTTCAGATTCTGTGTCTCCCTCTCTCTGACCCTCCCCCGTTCATGCTCTGTCTCTCTCTGTCTCAAAAATAAATAAACGTTAAAAAAAATTTTTTTAACGTTTATTTATTTTTGAGAAGGGGAAGGAGGGGCAAAGAGAGAGAGGGAGACACACAATCTGAAGCAGGCTCCAGGCTCTGAACTGTCAGCACAGAGCCCAAGATTGGGCTTGAACTCGAGGACGGGGAAATCATAACCTAACCCAAAATGGGATGCTTAACTGACTGAGCCACCCAGATGCCCCAGGCATCTTTTCATGTTTATTGGCCATTCTGTATATCTTATCTAGAGAAATATAGAGTCACATTGCTCATTTTTCAGTTTAGTTCTTTGTCTTTTTATTCCAAGGTATATTAATATATTCTGGATACAAGTACCTTATCAGATATATGATTATAAATATATTCTCCAAATTTGTTATTGTGTGTTCACATCTTGATAGTGCCTTTTAAAACAACATTTATTGATAATGATGAAGTCCTTTTTTTCTTTTTTACTCTTCCTATGTTTTCATAAATATTACCTAACACGATGTTAGGAAAATTGCCTCCTATGGTCTCTTCCCTAAGATTAAAAAAAAAAATCATCTCTTGCATTTAGATTTTTAGGTATTCATTTTTAATTTTTTTAATGTTTATTTAGTTTTGAGAGAGAGAGAGAGAGAGAAAGTGTGAGTGGAGGGGGGGACAGAGAGAGAAGGAGACACAGAATCTGAAGGAGGCTCCAGGCTCTGAGCTGTCAGCACAGAGCCCAACGTGGGGCTCACTCACGAACTGCGAGATCAGGACCTGAGCCAAAGTCGGGCGCTTAACAGACTGAGCCACACAGGCGTCCCTAGATATTTTCTTTATTTTGAGTTATTTTTGTGTGCAGTAGAAGGTAGAGGTCCAACATCTTTTTTTTTTTTTTTTTTTTTTTTTTTTTTTTTTTTTTTTGCATTTCTGTAGCCAATTAGCCCAGCATCATATGTGGAAAAAAGTCTATTATTTTTCTAGTGAAATATCATGGTAACCCTAATGAAAATAAATGACCGTGAATCTTATTTCTGATTTCTTTTTTCTATTCCTTTGACCTCATGTCTGTCTTCTGCCAGTACTAAGCCATTTTGATTACTACGATTTTGTAGTCATTTTTATAATAAGTAGTTTTCTTCCAACTTTGTTCTTTATTTACAAGACTGGCTCTTCTGGGTTTCTTGCATTTCCAACTGTAGGATTAAGCTTGTCAACTTCTGCAAAAATTGAAACTGGGATTTTATAGACATTGAATTAAATCTTCACATAACTGTGGGGTATATTGCCATTTTAACAATATTAAGTATTTTGTGTCATGAACATTGGATTTTTCCATTTATTTAGGTCTCTAATTTACTTCCACAATGTGTTATAGGTTTAAATACACAAGTTTTGACCTTTCTTGTTAAGTTTATTTCTAAGCATTTTAATCTTTTTGATGCTATTATAAATGGGATTATTCCTTAATTTCATTTTCAGGTTGATCATTGCTAGTGTATAGAAATATAAGTAATTATATTAGGATATATTAGGACAGATCCTCTGTCCTACAACTTTCTTAAACATGTTTGTTGTATCTAATAGGACTTTGTAATTTTAAGGACTTTCTATATCCAAGATTATCAGTTCCCAATAGAGATAGTATAACTCCTTCCTTTCCAGTCTAGATGCCTTTTATTTCTTTTTCATGCCTAATTGCCCTGACTAGAAACCCGGGTAAAATGTTGAACAGAAGTGACAAGAACAGAGATCTTTGTCTTTTTTTCTGATCTTAGGGGAAAAGCATTCAGTCTTTCTCCATTTAGAATGAAGTTACCTATGAGTGTTTCATAAATGCCCTTTATCAAGTAGAGAAACTTTCCTTCTAATCCTATTCTGTTGAGTGATTTTATCACGGAAGCATGTTGGATTTTGTCAAATTTTTTTTGGAGCTTCGTAAGATTGCATTAATTTTCATGTTAACCAACATTGCATCCTTGCATAAAACTCACTAGTTGTGGTATATAATCCTTTATAGATAGTGTTGGATTCAGTTTGCTAATATTTGTTGAATATATATTTATAGGAAATATTAGTCTGTAAGTTTTCTTGTCATCCCTTGGCCTGTTTTTGTTTTTGTTTTTTTTTAAGTTTATCTATTTGTTTGAGAGAGAGAGTGAGCAGGGAAGGGGCAGAGAGAGAGGGAGAGAGGGAGAGAATGCCAAGCAGGCTTCAGCCGTCCACGCAGAGCTCTATAGGGGCTCCAACTCATGGAACCATGAGATCATGACCTAAGCCAAAATCAACAGTCACACGCTCAACCTACTGAACCATCCAGGCACCCCGTGTTCCACCAATTGTTTGAAGAGGAATCCACACAAATTCTTCACAAACTTCTTCATAAAATAGGATGAAAAACTTCCCAATTTGTTCTATGAGGACAGAATTACCCCAGTTAAAAAACAAACAAACAAACAAACAAAACAGGAGTGCCTAGGTAGCTCAGTTGATTGAGCATCTGACTTTGGCTCGGGTCATGATCTCGCTGTTTGTGAGTTTGAGCCCTACAACACGTTTGCTGCTATCAGCATGGAGCCCACTTCAGATCTTGGATCTCCCCCTCTCTCTGCCCCTCCCCTGCTTTCACTCTCTCTCTCAAAAATAAATAAAACCTTAAAGAAACTGGAGGAATTTACTAGCAAAGCTATCTGGGCCTGAGGTTTTTCTTTGTGCTAAGTTTTTTGGTGAAAAATTGAATCATATTATTTGTTAAAGGTCATTCAGATTTCTTCCTTCCTTCCTTCCTTCCTTCCTTCCTTCCTTCCTTCCTTCCTTCCTTCCTTCCTTCCTTTTTTAGTTTCAAAAGCATCTTATTCTGCTCAGGAGGCAATAACAAATTACCATAGACTGGAGAGAGTTGACAAGAAACATTTACTTCTCATATTTTTGGAGGCTGGGCAGTCCAAGATCAAGTCACCAGCAGATCCAGTGTCTCGTGTGGACCTGCTTTCTGGCCTGTTGATGACTGTCTTCTTCTTTTTTTTTTTTTTTTTTTTTAATGTTTATTTCTTTTTGAGACAGAGAGAGACAGAGCATGAAGAGGGGAGGGTCAGAGAGAGAGGGAGACACAGAATCTGAAACAGGCTCCAGGCTCTGAGCTGTCAGCACAGAGCCCACTGCGGGGCTCCAACTCACAGACCACGTGATCATGACCTGAGCGGAAGTCGGACACTTAACCCGCTGAGCCACCCAGGCATCCCACGACTGTCTTCTCATTGTATCTGCACATTGGCAGAGAGTAGAGAGAGAGGCGGCCAGCTCTCTTTGATCCTTTATAAGGACACTAATCCCATTCATTACGGTTCCATCTTCATGACTTAATTATCTTCAAAAGACCCAGCTCTCAATATTATCACACTGGGGGTGAGAATTCCAACATATGAATTTTGGGAGGACATAAACATTCAGTCAAGTAGTGTGTGTCTTTTTAGAAATCTGATCATTTAAGGACGCCTGTGTGGCTTAGTCAATTTAGCATTGGGCTTCGGCTCAGGTCATGATTTTGAGGTCCATGGGTTCAAGTATCCTGTTGGGCTCTGTGCTCACAGCTCAGAGGCTGGAGCCCGCTTCGGATTCTGTGTCTCCCTCTTTCTCTGCACCTCTGCTGTTTTAACTCAGTCTTTCTATCTCTCAGAAATAAATAAACATTAAAAAACAAAAATTTTAACAATAAGAAATCTTATAATTTAATCTGGAGTATCATATATGTTGGTATAGAGTGAGTGAGTGAGTTATTTATTTATTTATTTATTTATTTATTTTCTGCAAGTCTGGTAATCATATCTCCTCTTTCACTCCTGGATTTTGTAATATGAGTCTTTATTCTTTATTTTCTTGGTCAGTATAGGTAAAGATTTGTTGGTTTTGTTAATCCTTTCAGAAATCCAATTCTTGGTGTTTTTTATGTTCTCTATTCTTACTCTATGCCCTAGTTCATCCATTTATACTCTAATCTTTATTATTTCCTTTTTTCTTTTTTATTTTGGTTTAATGTCCTTTCCTTCTAGTTTCTTAAAGTGTAATGTGTTGTTGATTTATTTTAGATCTTTCTTTTAATACAGGAATTTGCAGCTACAAATTTCCTTCTAAGCATGTTTATCTTTATTCACTGATTTTTTTTTTTTTGAGTGAGCAAGACCAAGTGTGGGAGAGGGGTAGAGGGGGAGAGAGAGAGAAACTTAAGCAGACTTCATGCCCAGCCCAGAGTCCAATGCAGTGTTCCATCTCACAACCGACTGTGAGATCATGACCTGAGCCAAAATCACAGGTCAGATGCTTAACATCCTGAGCCACCCAGGTGCTCCCTAGAATGTTGTTCAAGTTTTCTATTTCCTAGTGGATTTTCCCGCTGGATTTTTTATCTATTATTGAAATTGTGAAATTGAAGCCTAAAAATTTTTGCAAAATTATCCATTTCTCATTTAAGTTCTGTTTTGGCTGTATGTATTTTTCACCTCTGTTGTCAGGCATATATATGTTTACCATTGTTATGTCTCCCTGGTGTAATGAAAATTTTACGAATATTAAATATATTTCTTTTATTATTTTTATTTTACAAACAATTTTTTATAATATTACTACACCTACTCCTCTGGTTACTATTTGCAAGGCACATTTTTTTCCATAGTTTTACTTTTAACCTACTTGTGCTCTTGAATGTAAAATGTATCTCTTTTAGATAGTTTAGAGTTGTTTTTTATCCATTGTATCAATTTTTATCTTTCGATTAGTGCATTTAATTTATTTATGCTTAATGTACTTCCTGATAAAGTAGGATTTATATTTTCTGTTTTCTTTGCCTTCAATGTGTCTTATGTATTTTGTTCCTCTATTCCTCCATAATAGATATATTCTTGTGTGCTGTTTTAATTTTCTAGTTGTTAATTTTAGGACACATTTTTAATTAACTTTCTTGTCCTCATCCAGAGGATTACAATTTGCATTTTTAAATAATCTTATTTATATTAATAGCAACTTTATTTAAGCAATATGCAAAAAATGTATCACCTGTGAAGAGCTAACCTTCCTATTTGACATTCCTGTGTCATATTTTTTGTTGTTGAAAAACAGACATTTTAAATAATGTAATGTGGCAACACTGTGCACTAAATCTGCCTATATTTAAATTATCGTTGCTGCTCTTTGATTATTTGGTGACTTTCCTGGTCTCATTCTGTAAAGTCTAATTTTTTCATATGATGTCTCTTAAGTCTCTGTTTTGTTAGCTTAATGGGAAGTGGATGATTGGACAGCTACATCAGAATTATGAATTGAAAATATTGAAGGGCACCTGGGTGGCTCAGTCAGTTAAGCGTCCGTCTTCAGCTCAGGTCACAATCTCACGGTTTGTGGGTTCGAGCCCCATGTCGGGTTCTGTGCTGACAGCTCGAGCCTGGAGCCTGCTTTCGATTCTGTGTCTCCCTCTCTCTCTGCCCCTCCCCAACTTGTGCTCTGTCTCTGTCTCTTTCTCAAAAATAAATAAACATTAAAAAATTTAAAAAAAAAGAAAATAATGAAAAGAAATCTGGGCTTTGGTATTGTTAAAATTATAAATATTTTTGAAACCTTACTTAAAGATTAAAGTTTTGTTATTTCTCTCTTATTCATCTAATGGGAGTGTTTACAACTCTGCTTTAGCTTTTATTTTCAGCTTGTACAGAGACTCTTGGTCAGCCAGACATGAGACAATATGTTCTTAGGTCCTTCCTGGGCATACACAAGCCCTCTACATGCACGTTATCTCTTTGATTCCCAGGAATACATCATAACTTTTCAAACCCTTCAATGATCATCTGATTTCCAAAATAAATTTTTTTTTTTTTACTGCAAGCATTTTGTTTGCCATTTCGTGCAACTTTACTGTTAAGCAATCACCCCTGATTCCTTGTTCAACAGTTACCCTGGGCAGACGGTTTCTCGGTGAGCAAACACTCAGTCAAATCAAATAAATACAAGCTCTATGAATGAGAATTTTCCTGGAAACTGCAAGGAAGGTCAAATAGTGAAAAAAATCTGCGATTGGGGCCTTTTGGGGAGATCCAAGCTCATTTTACCCCCTTTAGTGACTTATTCACTACTGGGTTTCTCAATTACTTCGGAACTAGGGAGAGGGATATAGAAATAGAGAAAATTAAAATGACACAAAGCCCATTGCTTTTACCAAGATCTAGACATTTTTATTCAATAAATAATCTTCTAGTTTTTGCTGCCTTTGGTTGACTTCCAGAATTCTGAATAGTTGAATGTGACCATTTAGCCTGTGTTGTCATTGCTTTTATGAAGGAGTGGGATTTCAGAGGCCCTTACTCTGCCATTTCAGAAGGGCTCCCTATTACATTTTATTTATAGCTTTTATGTTGTTCAGCTGGGAACAGGTGTGAATGAGGTCAGACCCTGGGAAACAGTAGTCATCTATTGACTGTATCCTGACTATAAATTGGAATCACCTGTAAGTCCTAAAAAAAGTACTGATTCTCTGGTCACACGTATTTGCCTTAGAGGGAGGCTCAGACTGTAAGGAAAACTTTTCAGGTAAATCTAATGTGCAACTAGGACTGAGAAAAATAGTTTCAGGTAAAGAGAGCGAGGTTTGTAACATCTTAGACAATGGTTCCCCCCCCCCCCCCCACCGCCCCGGAAGGAGTAGAAGACACTCTAGGAAAGTTCCTTCCATGGAGGGACCAAAAAGAGGAACTTACAATAAAAAGCTATGTGGTTTAAAAGACTTAACTAGACAAAGGGATATGATTTAGGTCCTGGGCCTAAATAGTTATAAACATAGGTTTTAAAACAGGAAATTATTTTAATTCTCTAGTTCTCTAAGTACTGTTTGGGATCCACATAGCTCTAAGGGAGGAAAGGAGAAAAAAAATTAATAAAACCAACTGTAATGATCACCCCCAAGGGAGCCCAGATCCCTCTTAAACCTTAACATACCTATGCAGAACTAGAGCAGTACTCCACAATGAGGACAAAGGGCTCTAGCCCCCCGATGGCCGGGAGCTTCTCAAAATGGTCATGAAAGTGTGAAGATATTTGGGACAAGACCAGGAAGATAAACACAGAATGTTCAAGACATCAGTAAGCTACCTGATACCATTGCCGCTGTAGGAGACGGGGTATGGTGTGTGTTGAGGGATTTGAGGCATGTAATTCTAAAGGCATATACAGTAAGATGACATTTATATGATTTGGTGATTGACTGAAGGAAGGAGGTGACAAAAGTAAGGACTAGAGGGAAAAGTAAAACAAAAAGTTTAAGACTAGCGCATAACCATGTAAAGATGTCTCTTCTAAAAAAGGAAATTCTTCCAGGCATTTGGGCAGGAGAAACAATTCAAAAAATTTGAAAGGAAATTCAGGTTAGATTCAGACTTCAGGTAACAATTAATAGAAGAAGACAATGGAACAGTGTATAGAAAGAAAAAATAAAGGAACAGAAAAAGAAAGTGTGAACAAAGAGTCCTCTCAAAATGCTCGGGGTGGGCAGAAAAGATCAGCAAAAATGTGATTGTAATAATTCTTAATATTTCTTGGAATGAAATGATATTGTGCTAGTTTGAATATCAAGGAAAGAAAGTCTACACATAGCATTTTAAATAATGAAAGCAACCGGGGTGCCTGGGTGGCTCAGTCAGTTAAGCGTCCGACTTTGGCTCAGGTCACGATCTCGCGGTCCATGAGTTCGAGCCCCGCGTCAGGCTCTGTGCTGACAGCTCAGAGCCTGAAGCCTGTTTCAGATTCTGTGTCTCCCTCTCTCTGACGTCCCCCGTTCATGCTCTGTCTCTCTCTGTCTCAAAAATAAATGTTAAAAAAAATTAATAATGAAAAGCAACCTGTGGGATAACTAAAAATAAGTGTAATTTCTAAACAAATCAGAGATGGCAAGGAAGAAGCCCTTCTAGGAAGTGTTAGTAACAAAATGCTCACCTCTTTGACCATGTGAAATCATCACTTTTCTAAAGTGCTAAGATGTTGGGTGAAATACACACACTTCGGCTCATTGTTGTTAAAATTAGACTATAAACTTTCCAAATTGCCAGTAGGAAAATGTGTGCCCCTCAACACATGCATGGAAACAAAGAACAGAAATTACAATCTTTATAGGAGAAGTGACAAAATCAGGGAACATTAAAATCATATAAGGTGGCAAAATTAAACCAAGCATATCACCTTTATAAAGAAATATAAATGGGGGCACCTTGGGTGGCTCAGTCAGTTAAGTGTCAGACTTCCGCTCAGGTCGTGATCTCATGGATTGTGAGTTCAAACCCCATGTCGGGCTCTGTGCTGACACCTCGGAGCCTGGAGCCTGCTTTGGATTCTGGGTCTCCCTCTCTTTCTGCCCCTTCCCAGCTTGCACTCTGTCTCTCTCTCATTCGCAAATATCAATAAAAATTTCCCCAAAAAAAAAAAAAAAAGAAATATAAATGGAAATACATACATGAATATAGATATTTGGATATTACAAGGAAAAAGGGGGTGCTTGCATGGCTCAGTCAGTTGAGCCTCTGACTCTTAGTTTCAGCCAAGTCATGATCCCAGGTTCTCAGATCGAGCCCTGCGGCAGGGCCTGGAGCCTACTTGGGATTCTCTCTCTCCCGCTGCCCCTCTCCCCCACTCATGCTCTCTCTCTCTCTCTCCCTAATATAAATTTGTTTTAAAAAAGGAAAAATGGACCTGAAGTCACGTAAAATGTAAAGCCCAAATATATACAGCTTAGACAAAGTAACTTAAATGATTAAAAGGACAGGCAAAATAGTAGTGAATGAGAAACCCGTGATGCTGTGATCAGCCAGGACTAAGCTTAATTTAAAGGATGCTTTGAAGACAAAGGGTATCACCCTAAGTGTCAGGTCCTGACAAGAATAGGTGGCCTGTTCAAACTGAAGTAAGTCGAAAGGTGCTTGATGAGGGAAATAGGTGTTAAAATGTGGGCAGAGGGGAATCCAAGGACCAGTGTGTGTGTTACCTCAGTGCTAGCCGCAGCAGAGCCCAATGCCCTCAGGTGTAAAATCTGAGAAGGGGGGCAGTTAGATCTATGGGGAGAGACCAGACGTGCAGCAGGCCCACCCACAGATACCTTGAACTTCCAGACTCACCACCATCCGGAGCGACCCTCTGAGATGGACCCTGGTGAGCTAACCCAAACTCACATTCTTCCCTCTCTCCGATCTCTGGCAAAACTCAAATGAACAACAGAAGGTGACAGAGCCCAGTGAAGTCGCCCCCACAGACCACCCTCCAGTCAGAGAGCCACGGAGGATGTATGAAGAGCAGAGCCAAGCAGTGGTTGTTCAGCATCACCGTAAAATAGAGTGCACCGCACAGGGAGGGTACAGCCGTTGTCAACGTTTATGCCCACGTCATGCTGAAATTTGAGAAGGCAAAAGTAGGAAAGCTCAAGGATGGCAAAATCATGGTTGTATGAGAGAGACTTCCTATTCGTCTGTAACACATCAAATAGATAAAGAACTAAGATAGGATATTGACAACTGAAATTGAAATTATATTCGTTATTATACCCTGTTGACAGCATATTCCTTATTTCAAGCATCTGTAACATGTTTTACAACACAGAGGAAAATCCTCTCTGTTGAATAGAGGCCAACCCTGCTTGGCTGCTGGTGGCGTGGCTGTAAGCAACGGGTCACATGAAAATGGGCTTCCAAGAAGAAAAAGATGGGGGAAAATCCATACGACCCACCACCTGGAACATGGGCGATTCTCACAAACGAACAGCTGTAGGTGAGTCAGTGAAAATCTGCAAGCATCTAGAAAGAAATACAGTCCTCTATGTTTGGAAATCCAATATCAAAATTGTGCCAAGCCCATGATGGTTCTACCAATTTACACAATTACTGAGGAGAAGCACTGAGGCAGATGTCGATACTTGGGGAAATCGTGCACACCTGAGAAATGAACATCTCTAATGTTTTTCTACATTAATTCAGATTACTTTATATATTAGCCCACCAGCTTGTGGGATGAAAGCTCAGTGAGACGCACATCGAAAGAGTGATGATAAATGATACCAAATTAAAGCAAGACTTCGAAACGTTGGCTCTGCGGCTGTTTTGCATGTGATGATATACACAAGCGTGTTAATTTGTTTTGATCCTGCAGCACCCGAGCATGTTTTCCGCCCGCAATATTCACATAAAACGCATGAAATGGAAGAAAAGCACTTCAGGTTCTTTTTTTTTTTTTAGTTGAGTAAATTCTGACAGCTACGAGTCCACTGTAATTACTTAAAAGATCTTTAATGAGTGTACAAAAGCATATTGAACAGGACTCCAGAATACTGTGGTTATTTTATAAACCTTTCAGCAGGTCTAACTTTATGAAAGGTTAGCACAGTGATTACCTTTAGCACTTTGCAATTTGCCATCCAATTTCACTGATATTATGTTGTCTCTGATGATCCCCACACAACCCAAGTTATTGTGATGTTACTGTCCTTATTGTACCTGAGGAAGCCGGGCTTGGCCAAATTAGGGACCTAGCCGGAGGGAAACAGCAGATAGGCAACTGGACATCAAGGCCCTCTTTTTTTTATTTTTAAGGCTCCTTTTTTAATTTCAAATACCCACCCTCTCCTACTAGGCATAATTAACCAAACACGAGGATACCAGCTGTGGACAAAACATGACATACAACAATAACAATGAAAAAAACAAAAACAAAAAAACACCTTACATCCCTAGAACACTATATAGTTTACTAAATGCATAGGCATACGTGCAGCATTTTATATTCATATCAATAACGTGGGAAAGAAGAAGCTGGTGTTCTTGTGTAGACAGTTTTACAGGCTGGCGGGGGAGATAGCACCTTAACCTGACCCGGATATAATCCACTCTGATTCTTCTTGTACCCTCAGTGTCACTCCTGCTGTCTCTTTATCCGTGCCTTTCCTCTTGATTGAGCATGATGAGGGACCGTAAGGCGAGCTGAGGGGACAAGCACAAGCTCGCACCCCACACCTCGCCCAGGGTGGGACATGTGTGCTACTCCTCACGTGCTCCCGGCCGCCCAAGAACAAAGGAGAGGAAAGGATAGAAATGGCTAACTGACAGAGACCACAGCCCTGCAGGACATGAGTCTCCATCAGTTTACAAATGTCTTAGTAAATTACAAGAGAAAGACCATCTTATCAGGAGCCTCACCTCCATGAAACCTACAGACTCCGTTTCCTGGAGCCCCAACATCACCCCTCCGTAGCGATATGGGGGGCAAAGGCAAGAAGGAAATGGCAGGTAAAATTAAATCTCCTCCTAACCTGCAACCCTACGACAAATACTTCTGGCAAACACAGAAAGAATATAACATTTCTCTGGGAATGCCCTACTGTCTTAATGTTAATGCTTTGCTAGAGGGAAAAGCAACCTCAGCTTGACAATAGCTAGGCTTCCGGTGATCTGTGAGTCTTTAGCATAAGAAAGTCTCTTTGGAAACTTCCCTTTTGACTTTACTGCCCCCAAGTCCATAGTGTGTAACCAGCCATTCTGCACAACCCCAGTGCAGCCCTTTCTGCCCAAGGTCCCGTCCCGTGCTTTAATAAAATCACCTTTTTGTACCAAAGACGTCTTCAAGAATTCTATCTTGGCCGTCAGCTCCGGACCCCACGAACACCCCCATCACCCCAAAACCTCATGAGAGCTGACACTTTCTTTTGCACTGACTTGTAGCCTTCCTCTGCCACATTTTTGAGACTCAGATGAGGAGAGGGGACATGGATGCGTCATTGAGGATTGACACCGTCCCCAGCCCTGGTAAACCATAATTTCATTTATTTCATGAAATTTCCATGTCACACATCTTGAGCGACTTGTGGTGGTGGTGGAACGTTTAACTGAAGGAGTCAATTGCCCAGCATTTCCTGTATACTCAGGATTGTGCTTGGTGCCATGGGTGTGGCCGAAAAGTCGTTGCTATCCTTCACGGCAATACTACCATATTAGTCTCCCCCGTGCTTCGCTGGTTATTTCCTGCAGATAAAATTTGCTTTATTAACAGGACCAAATTTAGTACATTATTGACATGTTAAGAAAGATTAGGTGACACTGAAGTCTTTCCTAATTTTGGTTATGTAAAGAGTTAAGTACCAAAAAAGAGGTACCCACCCCAAACACAATGTCTATGCTAATAAGAATCACTCTTGATGGCTTTTACCGACTGCTAGCTCAATCCTTTGCTAATAGTCCATTGGTAACTCTTTTGCAACTTGAGATGCTTTTTGTAAAATAAATTCCACTGGGCTAAATTGCTGTTTCATTTTTGAGCCCAATCTCAAAATATCTCCTCAGATCTGATAGGCTTTATGGGAGAGCATGGCATTTTTTAAGCATTTACAATGAAAAATAGTTTGGATTAAATTTACATTAACTTTGCCCTTTTCAGCATTGCATAAATGTGCAAAATGCATTTAGAAGATAGTACTTAAAACTTGGGGTTTGGAACCTTATTTTTAAATGTAAATATTTTGGCTCATTTTAGTCCCAATTGTTCTGACTTAGCTCGAGGGTTTTTTTTGGGGGGGGGTTTGTTTTGTTTTGGTTTGGTTTGGTTTGGTTTGGTTTTTGTTTTTCTTCAGGTCCCTGAAGTGAGGTCCGCAGTTTCCCCGGTTCACTTGATTTGCAGACATTTGAACAGAGAAACCTATCTGACTAAGCACGAGAAGTGTCTTTTCCTCTCTGGCTCACATAGTGTAAGAAATTAAAATGATTTGCCTCTAGTTCTTCCTCCTGTCCCATTTCCCATCTCCTCCCCTGCCCCTTCCCCATCAGGAATACTTTGGAGAGGTTAGAAAGTAGGTTTAAAAAGTGGGAATTCAAAACAGGTTATTTCAGGAGGTACACACACTTCCGAACGTAGCCTAAAGCTCTCTTTGCTGGTACATCTCAGAACATAGCCTTTCTGTCCCCCTCGTCGCTTGGGGTGCTGGGAGAGCCGGGCTAATGCTGCACATTTACGCATCGGGGGCTGTTGCACAGGTAAGAAACACCCTTACCTGGACACCCCCTTTCCAACGCTGAGCTATGAACCCCAATCCCTCCCGGTGGCTTTCCAGGCTCTTTTTCAGTCTTGCAGTGTCAGGACCCTTGGGTCAGCCCTGTCCCTTTGCACTGACACTCCATGCCCCTGAACCCTTCCCCCCCCTCTTCCCTTGTCCAGCTGCAATTCCTATCCGCTCCCATGAACCCTCGCTGACCCTTCCTCTGTAGCCACGGTCCTGGTTCCCACACTGTCATCTCTCTGCACCTAATCAACAGGCCCATTTCCAGTTTTGCCCCCAACCATAGCCCCAGGCTCCCGCCCTCACACCCCATTCTAAAGTTGACCTTGGCTCACCTGCCCACACGTGTCCACCTGTCTCCACCAGCACCTGCAGGACAGATTCAAAGCCTTTGAGACGACACCTGTGCTGTGGGTCATGACCCCTCCCGAGAGTCCAGCCTCATTCTTACCATGTCCCATGCCCTTCCATGCTTTCGCTCTAAAATGCGTTTCCCATGAAGACGCCGCATCCCCAGGGAGGTGTCTGATTTTTCTCCCTTCCCACACTTCTTATGCCCCTGATCTCAGAGACCCCGTAAGTTTTGCCCCTAATCCTCACTCCGGCTTGCAGATGGACCACCATCCCCACTCTTGCCTGCAAACACTTTCCCTCTGAAGTGCAACTACTCCTGTATCCCATGGTCACCCCCTGCTTCGCCTATTGAGAATCTGGCTTCTGGCTCTGAGTGTGGCCGGGATGTTGTCACTCTTGATGAATTCAGCAGCCACACTCTGTCTCACACGGGCTTTCCATTCGCTGATGGATGGTCTCCCCAGACACGCTGGTGGTCCTTTCCCACCGGTCCTTTGAACAATACTGTCAGAGCTCCACAACTGTCCTTCCCCCGACTGAGAGGATGACCTTCTCTGACCACAACCTCCTTCCTCTGATACCCCTTCTTCAAAGATGCCACTTTGAGCAAATATTTACTGTCACCAAGGCTTCTGATCCATTGCGCGATCAAGCTCTCTCTATCCCCTACCCAGGTCAACACTCACTCCCCCCAGATCCAGCTTTCATACCCTGGTCTCTCATTCATATGGTTCCTCCCTGTTTACACACTTCCAACTTCTTTGTCTTCAGTCCATAATCCCTAAACTACATCTGTTTTTGCCAATTCTGGTGCCATCAAAATACCTGGAAACTGTTGGAGAAAAAACACACAACGGTGTTGGTTGCTTTCGTTTTATATTCATGACTACACAGTTTTACTCTGCCTTTCACCATTTGCCACAGGTAACCACCTGCTTTTTCTTTGAAACACATTTTTAAGTTGGCTCCTGGGACCATACACGCTCGTGGTTTTCCTCCGACCTCACTGCCCACTCCTCAACATCCTTGATTACACCCCACATCTCTTCTCGTTCCCTAAACCCTGAATCGTCCTAGGGCTCATTTCTTGGTGCTCTTTTCTCTTCTCCCTCTGTGCTCCTGCACCTTTGAGCCCATAGTGGTGCTTAGGCTTTACATACCATTTTCACATGGAACACTCCCGAATGTTACATCTCGAATCCCCATCCCTTTGTCCACCAGACATCTCCACTGGTACAGCTCATGGGCATCTGACTTGTCGAAAGCCGAGACACATGGGTGGGGTAGAGTGAACCACCTCCCCACCAGTGATGTGGGTGGGATTCAAGGCCTCCCCCGGACCCCTTTAACTGAACCAGAGCCCACGAAGCAACCAAATCTGGGCTTTGGCAACTCTTCAGCTCATCTGTCCAGTCTCTATCTCTGTACTCCCCATCTTAACGTAACACTTGCCTCCACAATTGCCTTTTTTATACCATTTGACACCCCTCTGAGAGAGCGAGGTCATTTCCATTGTGTAGATGAGGAAACTGAGACCCAAAGGACTTCACTTATTTGCCTGATGCCATGCAGCTCATTAGTGAGAGGGAAGAAGGAGGATGTGGCCCAGATCTGACTGCCTGCAGGCCCAGGGTTCATCCCACCCCATTGCCCTAGGGTGCTTTGGGGAGGAAGAATAGCGTCCGTGGTGTAGACTTTGTCTCAGGGACACACAGTGCTAGATGACAAGGTGGACACACCGACCCCAGGGATACCTTCCCTGGCTCTTTCCACACAACAGCCAAATGCTCTCATCCTCACCCTTAGTAATGAAGACTCCTGCCCCAGGCAGAGGACCCCCTCAGGTAGACCTGTGGATCGTGTGGAATGGCAGCTGGACCTTGGGAAAGAGATCGTCTCTTTGGGCTTCAGTGCACCCAATGGCAAAAGGAGCCGGTGGATGCGTGAGGGTTCTCTCTGCACTTCTCAGCCCTTTTGCTAACCCCAGAGTCCTGAGGCTGTTCTTGCGCGCATGCTGATGAATGTATGCACTGTCTGTCCTTAGGAAGCCCCAGAAGGTTCTGCAGAATCCTGCCCCCGACCCTCTCTCTGACCTCATCTCCTGCCACTCTGGCCCTTGCCTCAGCTTTCCAGCCAAGAGAGCTTCCTTGCTATTCCTCACATCTTTCTCGGCGCTCCCAGCTAGGCCTGCCTGTTGGACTATCTCCACTCTCTGCCTGAAATGCTCTCCTTGGATATTAATATCCCTCAGCTCTTCAATATATTTTTGTTCCTGTTCAAATACCATCTTTCTTGATAAATCTGTGAAAATGCTCTCCGAAAAAGCACTCCTATCATTTTGTTTAAAAATTTGTCTTCCTAGCATTTATTGCTACTGTAACTTATATATCTATTTGTTTACTTTTTATTGTCTGTCTCTATTTCTCTATTGCTCCATAAACATAAAGAGTTTTTATTTTTATTCTCAGCTATTTTGGGAAGTAATTTCAATAGCTTCTCAATAAATATTTGTTGAACGGATGAATAAATGTTATAGCCCCCACTGACCTTTACACTATGTGATATTAATGAAAATTAAATTGGCAGTTTGTATAGTCCAAACCAGAAGGGAGTAAAGAATTTTAGCACGGGGTCCAGTTAGAGAGCCATTGCAGTAACTCACCTGTAGATCGATTGCGACCAAAATAATGACGGTAGAAGTAATGTCATAGGGACTTTTTTAAAAATGGAAGACACACATTTTTATTTTGTTTTATTTGTGTTTTTACTTCATTCTCCATTTTCTACATTGAGAAGAACAAAATAAGAAAAGAGAAAAAAAGACATTATCTCCAGTGATGAAATGGAATAGCTCTGACTTCCAATCAACTATGATATATATATATATATATCCTAATATTGTAAATGTGAGTCAAAATAAAAGAGAGAACTTGAGACTTCGTAGCTAAATCGTCAAACCTCAGGCAGAATAAAATATATTTACTTAAAAATAAGGACCAGTGTCCTAAAGGTGATCTTTAGTTAAGAGTTGTCTTTAGGATATGGATGGACCATGAAAGAAATTTGTGCTGATCATCTTGAATTTCCACGTGACACTTCTGGAGAGTGAGAATTGCCTGATATAGAGTTTTCACACCATGGCCTTCAAGCTTAGGGAAGTTTCTATGGGCCCAGGAATGTGAAGGGAAGATATGTAAAAATTGAAGACATCAGTCTCTTACTCATGGGTTTTGCTATAAACCTTACCAATTTCTTGAATACCAAATACTGAGGGAGATACTCTTTTGTGTCAATGACTAGTAGATAATTCATGAAGAATTGTTTGTAAAAATCCTCAGTCGCAGTTATGAACTGTGTACCAATTGTTTGCCCTCCGTCAAACTGAAGCACAATCTTACAGTTACGGAAATGAAAACTGCATTAGAAAAACAGAAAAAATGGAGTGGATATACAACAGAAAACTACACTAATTCCATGGAACATAGGTGACTGGTCGTGGGTAATAATGGGTTTTAAAGCAGTGATATCTTTGGAGGACAAAAGAGGTCTAATTCTTAATGTTCTCAAAAACAGAATAGAACAATGGAACAGGGGGGAAAAAAAGGTTGGAGATAAAAAAAAAAAAAAGCTTTCCTGAAATAGTTTGTATCTGTAAATGGAAAGAACACTAAACATCCAATTTCCTACGGAGGTGGGGTACAGAATCACGGTAAGGAGTGAGGGAAGAGAGGAGAGCCTAAGTACTAATTTCCTCACTGTTCAGAGCAAGGAGAAAATCATATGGTCTAATGTTGAAATGTTCGCATCAAAAATCGTAGTGATTACAACCTTAATATTTTTCATAATTTTTGAAATCAGAGGTACCATATCATAGTTTCTCTTATTTTTAACAAATTTTGTCTGACACTTACAATTCATTCTTTTTACTACATCCCTATCCCTAATATAAATTCAATATATTTTGCTAAAAATTAAAAATTTTAAATTTTTAAATATTTAATTTTTTTCATTAAAGATAAAACTTTTATTATTTTATTTACATATGTTACATTTTTTATATGAGATTTACTGTCATATTGGTTTGCATACAACACCCAGTGCTCTTCCCAACAGGTGCCCTCCTAAATGCCCATCACCCACCCCCCATCAACCCTCAGTTTATTCTCAGTTTTTAAGAGTCTCTTATGGTTTGGCTCCCTCCCTCTCTAACTTTTTTTTTTTTTGTCCTTCCCCTCCCCCATGGTCTTCTGTTAAGTTTCTCAGGATCCACATAAGAGTGAAAACATATGGTATCTGATCTGGAGGGTGTTATGCTAAGTGAAATAAGTCATACAGAGAAAGACAGATACAATATTTGATATCTTAAAATCTTATTTTTTGTCTATTCATTAGTCTACCTATCAAGATATATGGATAAATATGTAAAATGATGTTTAACATATTTTAATGACAAGTGCTTCTGCACAGTGAGTTTTTGGTGATTTTTTTTCTCTTTCCCTTTTTTTCCATCTAATTTTACAAAATAATAAAAAAAAAGTTGTTGAATAGGATGGAACTAGAGAACTATCAGGAAGTCCTAGGAATGATTAAAGATCAGTCAGGAAAGCAAGATTGGTCTTGATTATTAACCCGGGGAATCTGGAGAGGCTCTATCCTGTTCCCTTCATCAATTTTCCTACTTAGTGCCCCAACACCACACTTTCTTACTTATTCTAACTGTAGAGTAACTCTTGAAACATTGCCAGTCCCCTGACTTTGTTCTTCTTCCTCCCTATTGTGTTGACTATTAAGCCTTTGCCCTTCCATAAATAAATAAATAAATAAATAAGAATTAGTTTATTGATATCCACAAAACAACTATTGGGATTTTGTTTCGGACTGCATTCAATCTATGGATGAACATGGGGAAAACTGACATCTTGACCATATTGACTCTTCCTACACATTGTTATGCACTATCTCTCCATTTATTAACATGTTCATTGCATGAGAGTTTTACAATTTTCATTGCCTTAATTTGGGGCAATTTTTTAAAGATTTTTTTTTTTTTTAGATTTTGTACTAAATTATTTCATTTATTTTGTGCTATATAAGTGATATTGTGTTTTTAATTTCAAATTGAGATTGCTCCTTACTGGTATATAAACATTAATTGACTAATCTAGTATCCTATAACCTTGCATTAACCATTTATTTGTTCCAAGAAGGTTTTACTTTTTTTTTTTTTTGAGATTTTCTACATAGACCACCATATTATCTGTGAAAAAGAACATATTTCTTTTGTCTTGTCATATATATATATATATATATATATATATATAGTCTAAAATAATAAAATAAAAGAAAATTTATTTCTTTTTCTTGTGTAATTAAATTCTATGGGAATTACAGTATGATGTTTCCAATCTTCGGGGGAAAGCCTCTAGCTTCTTACCATTAAGGAAAATATTAACTGTAGGTGTTTCATAGTTGTTTTCTGTCAACTGGAGAAGATGCTCCTCTACTGCTAATTTTCTGGGATTTCTTTTTTTTCAATCGTGAGTATTGAATTTTGTAAAATGTTTTTTCTGCATTGGCTAAAATGGTCATATGATTTTTCTATTTCAGCCTGTTGATGTCATGGGACAGGCCTTCATTTCAGAATGTTGATCTAGCCCTGCACACCTGGTGTCAGTCTCACTCAGTTGTGATTTATACTTCTTTTTACACGTTGATTTTGATTTGCTGATATCTCACTGAGAGTCTGCATCTCTGTTCAGGACAGATTTTGGTCTCTCATTTTTCTTTCTTATAATATCTTTGTCCAGTTTTAGTATTATGGTAATGCTGACTTTGCAGAATGAGTTAGGACGTATTTCTTCTGCTTCTGTTTTCTGGAAGAGATTGTAGAGAATTGGTATCATTTCTTCCCTAAATGCTTGATGGAATTCACACTGAAAGCTTCTGGGCCTGTGCTCTCTGTTTTGGAAGGTTATTCACTCTCTCTTCCCTTTCTGTAACAGAAATATGCCTTTTCAAATTGTCTATTTTTTTAAATTTTTTTAACGTTTATTTATTTTTGAGACAGAGAGAGACAGAGCATGAACGAGGGAGGGGCAGAGAGAGAGGGAGACACAGAATCTGAAACAGGCTCCAGGCTCTGAGCCCTCAGCCCAGAGACCAACACGGGGCTGGAACTCACGGACCGCGAGATCATGACCTGAGCTGAAGTCGGACGCTTAACCGACTGAGCCACCCAGGCGCCCCTCAAATTGTCTATTTATTGATGGTGTGCCTGGCTGGCTCAGTCAGAGTGGCATGCGAAGCTTGATCTTGGGGTTATGAGTTCGAGCCTCACATTGCAGGTACAGATTAATTAAACAAATAAATAAACTTTAAAAAAACACAAGTTGTCTAATGCTTCTTTTTTTTTAAACTGTTTAATGTGTATTTATTTTGGACAGACAGAGAGAGAGAGACAGAGCATGGGTGGGGAAAGGCGGAGAGAGGGAGACACAGAATCTGAAGCAGGCTCCAGGCTCCAAGCTGTCAGCATAGAGCCCAAAGCGGGGCTCGAACTCATGAACCATGAGATCATGATCTGAGTTGAAGTCAGATGCTCAACCAACTGAGCCACCCAGGTGCCCCTGTAATGCTTCTTATGTAAATTTCAGTTTCTTTCGAGGAACGGGTCCACTGTTATTAAGTTCTCAAATTTCTGGACATAGAGTTATTCATATTTTCCTTTATTATCCTTTTAACATTCATGGGATCGGTAGTGGTGGGCCCTCTTTCGTGTCTGATATTGGTAATTTACATCTTTGCTGTTTTGTTTCTTCATTAGCTTGACTAGATGTCTATCAATATCATTGATCTTTTCAAGGAAAAATCTTTTAGGTTTGTTGATCTTTATTGATAGCCTGTCTTCAATTTTACTGATTTCTGTTATACTGTATCCTTTCTTTTCTCGTGTTTATTTTGGGTTTAGCATGTTCTTTATTTTCTAGTTTCCTAATGTGGAAACTTAGATTATTGATTTTCAATCTTTATTCTTTTCTACTATGCACATTCAGTGCTAAACATTTCCCTCTTGGCATGGGTTTGCAATATGCATTTATAAGTATTTCACATTTACTGTCAAATAAAACTATACCACCTCAGAGGTGCTGTGGGTTTATCAGGTGTTCCTCATTCCTGCCTCTGTCCCTTATAATATTGCTGCCATTCTTTTCAGTAATCCGTAAGCTAGAATTACTAAATACATCGCTGCTTTTGTTATGACAAATTATCTGTTGTATCAATTAAGAATCAAATCGATAAAAGATTACTTTCCCTTCATTTATGCTTTCTCTCACACTCTTTCTTTCTTTATGTACTTCTATATAGCTAAGATTTGAGTTTCTGACCTATGTCATTATCCTTTTTTTTTTTTAACGTTTATTTATTTTTGAGACAGAGAGAGACAGAGCATGAACGGGGGAGGGGCAGAGAGAGAGGGAGACAGAATCGGAAGCAGGCTCCAGGCTCTGAGCCATCAGCCCAGAGCACGATGCGGGGCTCGAACTCACAGACCGTGAGATCGTGACCTGAGCCGAAGTCGGACGCTTAACCGACTGAGCCACCCAGGCGCCCCGTCATTATCCTTCTTTCCAAAGAAATTCTTTTAAAATAATTTGAAGTCGGTCCTACTGGCAACAAATTATCTCATTTTGGGTTTGCCTGAGGAAGTCTTTATTTCTATTTGACTTTTGAAAGACAATTTCCCTGGATACAGTCTTAATTCTAGGCTAGTCGTTTTGTTTTTGTTTTTCTTTTTACACTTTCTTCCTGCTTATTGGTTTCTGAAGAAAAGTCCCTGATAATTCATACGCTTGGTACTCTACCAGTAAGGGGTTTCTTTGTCTTCCTTCAAGATTTTCAACCTAAATTTCATTTTCTGCAGAATTGCTAGGCCTCACTGTGGCATTTTGGCATTTATCCTGTGTAGTTTTCTTAGATTTCTGGATCTGGGATTCGGTGTCTGTCATTAATCCCTTGAAATATTTCTTCTGTTCCTTTCTCCACTTCTTTTCCTTTTTGTCTTCCCACATGCATTTGTTAGCTCTTGGGTGATTTCACGGTTCTTAAATATCCTGTTCCGTTCATAACTATTCTTTTCATTTCCTTCATTCTTTTTTCTCTCTGCTTTTCAGCTTGAGAAGCATCATATTCATACGTTGAAGCCCTAACTCCCGGGACCTCAGAATGGGACCGGATTTGGGACGGGGCCTCTAAAGAGACAATTAAAGGTGAATGAGGTCATTGGGGTCAAGCATAGGGGTTGGCAGGTGTTGAGGTTTGTTAGAGCTGTAGCTGGCTAAGGCTAGATGTCCTCCGGGGTGATGTCATTCTGTAGTCCTGCCTCGAGTCCCCCCCCCCCCTTTCTCTGGGCCCCCGTCTCCAGACGGAGACCTTCACAGGTGCTTCTCAGCTTTCCACCCAGTCAGGGAGGGCAGGCCACAGGGAGATGCCCAGCTGCAGGGGAGGGGCTGCTTCCCTGCCCCCCGGGCCCCGAAGGCTCCCTCAAACAGGTGTGCCCAATAGCCTCCTTCGAGGGCAAGGCCTTTGTTGATAACAGCTCTCTGGGCTTATTTCAGAAGGGTTACTTTCCCCTCCCCCTGCTGGAGGCGCGAGGGGGTGATTCTCTGATCTGAGCACTTGATGGGGCTCCTGGCAGAAAATCCAGGCAAGGCGGGAGGTGGGGGTTCAGGGGGCCGGGGCAGAGTCCTGATCCCCCAATCCAGCCCAGGTTCAGGCTCCAGCAACCACCCCCCACCCCTTCAGTGTTCCCAACGAGCCCCAGCAGCAGCTTCCTCTCCAGCTAGGCCTGCGTCTACGCCCTCGCCTGTGCCTCCTGTTTGCGTGGTGGTGGTTTGTCCCGTGACCTTGTGTCTTTGGGGGAGTCCAGGAAGGACTGTAGATGCTCAGTGCGCGCGGCTGTTTTCTTCTTGCGAGGGTGACCCTGGGGATTTGCAAGCCCCTCATCTTTCAGACCAGAGGCCGGAAGTCCACGGCGCTGCCTTTCCAGGTAAGTCTGACCAATACTTGGTTTTGATTTCCTGCTGTTACCAAACCGGAAAAGGTGGCTGAGCGTCTGAGTGTAAAAGGTAAAAGGCTGATTCACACTGCAAGGTGTTTACGACATGAGGGAGAATCGGTAGCAGGGAGGTTTGCCCCCTCAAAGGGGGGACAGGCTCCCCACCCCCAGCCCCTGGAACCGGCAGCTGGACTCAGTAAGTCAGAGGCACTAAGGGTCCCTGTGCTTGAGCTGTGGTGGCAAAGCTCTGAGTAGCCCCCAGATTCGCGAGATTCTAATGCAGGACTTCTCAACTTTGACCACAACTTAGAATTTCCTGGAGATATTATGCAAATTCAGGTGCCCATAGGACACTCGAATTCAATTGACAATTATATCAGATTCTCTGAGGGATGGTGATGAGGTTTATCAGTATATTTTAAAGCTCCATAGATAATAATGTTTACTCTCCAGGGGAGAATTGGAATTACTGTTCTGAAATATTCCAGGAACAAATTGAAATTGTGGTGAGCATTCACCAAGCTTTAAGTTAGGTTTTTTTCTTTTTAATGTTTATTTATTTTTGAGACAGAAATAGAGAGAGTGGGGAAGGACAGAGAGAGAGGTAGAGAGAGAGAGAGGATCCCAAGCAGGCTCTCTGCTGACACCAGAGAGCCCAATGCAGGGCTTGAACTCACAAACCATGAGATCATGACCTGAGCCAAAGTTGAATGCTTCACCGACTGAGCCACCCAGGTGCCCCCTAGGTTTGATTTTCTTTTTTTAATTAAAAAAAAATTGTAATGTTTACTTTTGAGAGAGAGAGAGCATGAGCAGAGGAGGGGCAAAGAGACAGGGAGACACAGAGTCCGATGAAGGCTCCAGGCTCTGAGCTGTCAGCACAGAGCCCAACACGGGGCTCGAATTCATGAATCATGAGATCATGACCTGAGCCAAAGTTGGATGCTCAACCGACTGAGCCATCCAGGCACCCCTCCTAGGTTTGATCTTTTTTTTATGTCCGAGGCAAAAATGTTTGTTTACCCCATCCCCAGTGACATGCACGTGTTCTTGAGTGGAAACACACCACACACAAGCCCTTCTTGATAGCAACTTACTGGTTTTTTGGTTTGTGGTGATTCACTTGGAGAGGTTACATCCCTCAACTCCAGAGTAAAGCGTCAATGGTGGGGCCAGCCTGTGGGTGGTGACCTGAAATGAGCAAATGCCATCAACATGATTCTTTTTTTTTCTTTTAATTTAATTTCATTTTTTTAAAATTTACATCCAAATTAGTTAGCATATAGTGAAACAATGATTTCAGGAGTAGATTCCTTAATGCCCCTGACTCATTTAGCCCATCCCCCCCCCACAATCCCTCCAGCAACCCTCAGTTTGTTCTCCATATTTATGAGTCTCTACTGTTTTGTCCCCCTCCCTGTTTTTATATTATTTTTGTTTCCCTTCCCTTATGTTCATCTCTTTTGTCTCTTCAAGTCCTCATATAAGGGAAGTCATATGATTTTTGTTTTTCTCTGATTGACTCCTTTCACTTAGCATAATGGCATAGTTGCAAATGGCAAGATTTCATTTTTTCCAATTGCCGAGTAATACTCCATTGTATATACAGACCATATCTTCTTTATCCATTCATCCATCGATGGACATTTGGGCTCTTTCCATACTTTGGCTATTGTTTGACACACGACATAGTGGGATAGGTTAGGAACAGGCACTTGTTCCCAAGACATCAATAAATGTGGCAGAAGGACTCCAGAGACCCTGGTGGCTGACAATAAAATTGGAGGTACATGATTTTATGAAGGGGACCTCATAGTCTCACACACACACACACACACACACACACACACACACAAAAGCTGAACTGATACCTAAAGAATGGGAATATGAAAAGGCACCAAATGGTCAGCTGTCCAGGGAACTCTGTGCCAACGTTAGCACAGGAAGAATGGCGTCTGCGGGATGTACTTGTGCGCAGAGGGCGTGAACATGAGCAAAATAAAGGTAATGGAGGCTGCTGTGGGTAACATTCTGATGCCAGGCTTTGTTAAACCTCTTGTACCTTGTGGGAACCATCGTGGCAGTATGGAAACATCACACGGGCAGGTTACAGAAAGAGCCCGAGCCGGTGGCTTATCCTTAGTGTAAACCGTATGCGAACCCTCAATCTGACAATGCCTGGGGCAGTGGGAAGCTTGGGACTGGTTTTCTCTGGTTGCGAATGGACCTTAGTGGCAAGTGAGGGTGGAGGCTGGAGCCGGGAAGGAGCCGAGAGCACAGAACAGATGTCTTCCAGCAGTCCTGTCCCCCAACATCCCTCCATCTGTGAACAAGATAGCAACTGTGGGCTTGACTTTGCTTTTTTTCTTTTTAGCATCTTATCAACTAGCATTTCAATCTCGTCTTCTGGTTCTTCTTCTGAATCATAACCGTGATAGAAAATAGAATCCCCAGATCCTCGTGATGCCGGGTCAGACCTAAATACTCTCAGGGTGCTGCCCATATTATTTTAAAGGCAATTGTAAATGAGATATTTCCAAAATGCTTTCTTAAAATACTGCAGTTTTTGTCGACTTTACACCCAGGGTCGTCTTTGTCAAAACGCATCATCCTCCCTAAGCGACGAATGCCATTTTTATTTTATTCTCTGCTCCATACGTAACATAAAAATCATGCCTCCATCCCGTCTGAAAATATTGCCCCGAACGTAATAATAAATACTAAGAAAAGAGGCATCTGGTTAGTGAATTTGGTGAATGCTGGCTTAAAGAAAGTTAAACAGGTTTTTCTTTTTTCCCTTTTTTTAGTATCAATTAATTTTATCTTTTTCAATATATGAAATTTATTGTCAAATTGGTTTCCATACAACACCCAGTGCTCATCCCAAAACGTGCCCTCCTCAGTACCCATCACCCACCCCCATCGACCCTCAGTTAAACAGGTTTTTCTAATGTAGAACCACCGAAAGCATGTGTTGTGAATCATGGAAAGAACACCTATTAACCAGAGCTAATCATGTTAACTATATAGTTGTATCCATAACTATAATATATTGTAGAATATAATTTATATGTATTTCAATTATATTTTAATATATTATAAATACACTGATGACTATAAATTAAAATATATATAAATATATTTCACATATACAGAATATATCCCTGAAGTCATTGGAATCAGAAACCTGTTTCGTAAATTTGACAAACAGGTGATTACGTTTGAGAAATCCATCCTTCACTTGTTTCCAGGCATGAATATTTCCTTTACAATATTTTCAAGCTCTCCTAGCCATCATACCTTTACAACGGGAAGATGCTTAAACACATGTGATCATCTCTTTTCTCTATGAAGATTTGTGGCCACTTAGAGGCCACAGATCCTGCTCGTCACCACTGGGGTTCAAGCCACATGCTCGTCAGGGTTCTAGTCAGATGACCTCATGCTAGGGACTTCTGACTGTCAACACCCTTAATTCTCCGTGGAAGCAGCTGATAATCATGCTGCTTTAAGTGAGTTAGTAGCACCAGGGAAATGAGAAGAGTTGCGGAGGGAAAGAGTTTGAAGTTGTTCAGCGTTTCACCTTAGGCTGCTGCACAATGACGTTTTTAGGAAGTGCTTTAACCATAACTCACTATTTCCTCCTAATTCCCAACCACATTGATAACGGTGCATTGAAACAGCAGAGAATCAAAATCAAGGCTGAAGGAGAGGAGGTAGACGTTTCATATGGTCTCAATCAATACTGAAGATACAGAGGGAAAGAAAAGCAGAGGCTGGTTACCCACGGACGTGGACGGTGGGGCACTGCACCCAGGGGAAGGTGCATGCCTCCAGAAGTCCCAGATCCCCTCACATACTCACCCCTCGCCAACTCACGATTCCTCAGTTCAAACTTCACGCCGGTGATATGCCTTCAGGGGCCAGTTTATTTGGGCAAACTGATCAATGGGCTGTAGAAATCTTACATATGCCAAAGTTATATTAGGAAACGAGTTAAGATACTCCCATATCAATGTAAAGTCCATCATTAATGACATAGGTACTGATTGCTCGTTATGTGCTCACAGTCGAAATTGATGTTTTAATGCACAATCTTACTAAAATGTTAGTGCAATATGTGTGCATGTGTGTGTGTTCGGTTTCCTAGAATTTATAGACTATATTCAAACCAGATTCCTCGTTAGGCATTTAGGAAGTTTATAACAGGCCTAAGGAGTTAGGGCAGTAATAAGTTCATTTAAATCCTTTAGAGATCCTCTGTGTAAATACCTCCAACAAAATACAGTAATACATCTTCTTCGCATATAAAAATGTAAATGATAAACAGTGCATTTTATAGTCTGTGGATTAAACTATTAGGTGTCATTAGACTCAGTAATTTAGTAAATGAAAATGAGCTCAGAGTAGGTATCGTTTCTGATAGCAGTATCTGGAGTGCTTGGAACATATTGTTGATTCAATGGGAAAGGAACTTATCCTTTGTGATTTCAATTGTATGTGTTCAAATTTAAGGAGGCAGAGACGGAAGTCTGGAATATGAAGTGGGTTACAGAGTGTCCTTTTCGGTTGGTGCAGACTTTGTCCTCTTCTCGCAGGGCCAGTAGGGGCTTGCCTGCATTCTACTGTCCGTCACTACGAACTTGCCTGGTCTCCAGATTTCACGTACATGGAATCATACAGGACTTGTCTTTTTGTACCCATCTTTTTTCACTTAGCATAATGTTCTTAAAGTTCATCCGTGTGGTCGCAACTGTCAGAACTTCATCCTTTCTTACGGCAGAAGAATAACCCATTCTCTGTATAGACCACACTCTGCTTATCTGTCCACCCATCGATGGACCCTTGGCTGGCTTGGACCCTTTTGCTCTCATGAAGGATGCTGCTAGGAATGTCGGTGTGCAAATATCTGCTAAAGTCCCTGCTTTCAGTCCGTTTGCCTCTGTATCTGTTAGTGAAATCTGAGTCCTGTGGTAAGTCTGTTTCACTCTTTGAAACACGGTTTCCACAGCAATCTACATTTTACATTCCCACCCGCAGGCTATAAGGATTTTATTTTTTCTCCTCCCTCTTTCTCTTTTCTTTTCTATTATAGCCATCGTAATAGGTATGAAGAGGTATCTCATTGTGGCTTTGATTTACAAAGTCACTTCCCTAGTGATTAATCCTGCTGAGCATCTCTGCTGGGCTTGTCTGACTGTTTACATATCTGACCGCTGCTTTTGCTGATTCACAAAGTTTGTGTTTCTGGTTTTACTCATCTTGAGGTATTTTCTCATTTCCCTTAAGATTTATTGTTTGGCCCGTTGGTGGATTCTGTATCCCTTTAGTTTCCGTTTATTTATGGATCCCCAGTTTTCCGTCTGTTGCTACTTTCCCGTTGTATTCCACAGTGGTTGGAAAGGGCACTTTGCATGATTTCAGTTCATTTTTTAAGTGGTTACGGAGTTGCGGGAGAGCGCGCGCACGTGCACATGCGTGGGGAGGGGCAGAGAGAGCGGGGAACAGAGGATCTGAAGCAGGATCCATGCTGACAGCAGAGAGCCGGATGTGGGGTTTGAACTATGAGGTCATGACCTGGGCTGCTGGAAGTCGGATGCTTCAACGACAGAGACACCCGGGAGCCCCTGTATGATTTCAAATAAAAAAAAGTATATCAGCACTTGTTTTGCAGCCTAGAGGACATGTGGTCTGTTCTGGTGAGTGCTCCGTGTGCACTTAGAACATGGCGTGTTTTGCCGCTGCCTGTTGGATGTTTCCAGAAACCTGTACATCTAATTGCATACAGTGTTGTTTACATTCTGTTTCCTCACTGACCTGCTTGTTCCGTATTGAAAGTGGGTTCTGATGAGTCCAACTGTTGTAGAACTAACTCTCTCTCTCCCCCTCTCCCCCTCCCCCTCTCTCCCCCTCCCCCCCTCCCCTCTCTCCCCCTCCCCCCCTCTCCCCCTCCCCCCTCTCTCCCCCTCCCCCCCTCTCTCCCCCTCCCCCCTCTCTCCCCCTCCCCTCCTCTCTCCCCCTCCCCTCCTCTCTCCCCCTCCCCCCTCTCTCCCCCTCCCCCCTCTCCCCCCCTCTCTCCCCCTCTCCCCCTCTCCCCCCCTCTCCCCCTCTCCCCCCTCTCCCCCTCTCCCCCCCTCTCCCCCTCTCCCCCTCCCCTCCCCCTCTCCCCCTCCCCTCCCCCTCACCTCCCCCCTCCCCTCCCCCCCTCCCCCTCTCCCCCCCTCCCCTCCCCCCTCCCTCCTCCCTCCCTCCCTCTTCCCCCCTCCCCTCCCCTCCCCGTCCCCTCCCCCCTCCCCTCCCCTCTCCCCCTCCCCTCCCCTCTCCCCCTCCCCTCCCCCCTCCCCCTTCCCTCCCTCCCTCCTCCCCTCCCCTCCCCTCCTCCCCTCCCCTCCCCTCTCCCCCTCCCCTCCCCCCTCTCCCCCTCCCCTCCCCCCCTCTCCCCCTCCCCTCCCCTCTCCCCCTCCTCCCCTCTCTCCCCCTCTCCCCCTCCCCTCCTCTCTCCCCCTCCCCTTCCCTCTCCCCCTCTCCTCCTCTCTCCCCCTCCCTCCTCTCTCTCTCTTGAATTTGGTCAGATTTTTTCCTTTGCCTATTTTGGGACTTTGTTGTTAGCCACATGCAATTGTTACATATTCTTAATGGATTGCAACTTGTAACAGTAGATAATAT
The DNA here is from genome assembly GCF_027475565.1 of Acinonyx jubatus. Taxonomy (NCBI): domain Eukaryota; kingdom Metazoa; phylum Chordata; class Mammalia; order Carnivora; family Felidae; genus Acinonyx; species Acinonyx jubatus. The sequence goes on along the minus strand of NC_069382.1, from coordinate 4,333,862 downwards.
ACTTCTTTGTCTCTTGTGTCTTGTAAACTTTTACTATTTATGTCTTTCCCTATGTCTGTATTTATCTTTTTTACTTAAAATCTGTTTTGTCTGCTAATATAATTCTTTGCTTTTGTGACCGTGTCCATAGAATATCTTTCTCCCTCCTTTTATTTTCAAATGTTTTGTCTTTGCATCCAAATACTCTCACACAGTATATAGATAAGTGAGATTTTTACTTACTCTGTCAATCTCTGCCTTATTTGGAGAGTTGAATCTATTTCATTTTAAAGTAATGTTGATAACAAAAATTCACTTATACCGTGTGGCTATTTCCTTATGTGTGTCTTAATTTTTTCCTTTTTTTTTGTTCTATCTTCTGTTATTCCCTTTCCTCATACGTAGTCAGGGTGTGTGTGTGTGTGTGTGTGTGTGTGTGTGCGCGCGCGCGCGCGTGCATGCGTGTGAGATCGGTGGTTATCTTGGGGAAGCAGTCCACTTGGTCACCGTATATCAACCTAGTTCCAATGATACCAACTTAGTGTCAAAATTATGCAACACTCTGTTTCTGTACATATCTATCCCTCCCCCTTATATTGTTATTTTCACTGCTTACATCCTTCTGCATTGCATGCCCATTAATATCGATAGAAACAATACATTGGTTTGTGTGTTTGCCTTTTAAATCAGAGGACAGATGCTGGTGAGGATGTGGAGAAACAGGAACCCTCTTGCACTGTTGGTGGGAATGCACACTGGTGCAGCCACCCTGGAAAACAGTGTGGAGGTTCCTCAAAAAATTAAAAATAGATCTACCCTATGACCCAGCAATATAGCACTGCTAGGAATTTACCCAAGGGATACAGGAGTGCTGGTGCATAGGGGCACTTGTACCCCAATGTTTATAGCAGCACTTTCAGCAACAGCCAAACTATGGAAAGAGCCTAAATGTCCATCAACTGATGAATGGATAAAGAAGATGTGGTTTATATACACAATGGAATACTACTTGGCAATGAGAAAGAATGAAATCATGCCATTTGCATCAACATGGTAGAACTGGAGCGTATTATGCTGAGTGAAATAAGTCAGTCAGAGAAGAGGACAGGCACCATATGTTTTCACTCATACGTGGATCCTGAGAAATTTAACAGAAGACCATGGGAGAGGGGAAGGAGAAAAAATAGTTTCAAACAGAGAGGGAGGCAAACCATAGGAGACTCTTAAAAACAGAGTACAAACTGAGGGTTGATGGGGGTTGGTGAGAGGGAAATGGGTAATGGGCACTGAGGAGGGCACTTGTTGGGATCAGTACTGGGCCTTGTATGTAAGCGATGAATCATGGGAATCTACTCCCGAAGCCAAGAGCATGCTGTATACACTGTATGTTAGCTAACTTGACAATAAATTATATTTTAAAAATATAAATAATATAAATTAAAAAAACAAAAATCAGAGGAGAAATGAGTTATAAACCCCAAATGCAATAATATTAGTTTTTATATTTACTTAGGTGGTTACCTTTACCAGTGTTCTTTATTCATCCATTCGTCTTGTATTTAGTTACTGTCTAGCATTCTTTCATTCCAACTTAAGGGGCTATATTAACATTTCTTGTATGGTTGGTCTACAGGGAATAGAGTCCCTTGGTTTTGCTTATTTGGGAATGTTATGATTTCTCCCTAATTTCTGAAGGGCAATTTTTATTTCAAATTCTTTGTTGATGGGTTTCTTTTTCCCCTTTCCACACTTTAATTATGTCATCCCACTGTCTTTTGGCCTCATGGTTTATTAAGAGAAATAAGCTAGCAATAACACTGAGGACCCTTGAGATGAGTCACTTTTGTGGCATTCAAGATCCTCTCTCCTTGTTTTTAAGTTTTTATTTAAATTCTAGTTAACATACAGTGTGATATGAGTTCCAGGTGTACAATCAAGATCCTGTCTTTGTCATTGTCTATAACGTGTCTTGGTGGCTTTTGATTTAGCCTGCATGGAGTTCATTTGAGCTCCTTGGATTTTCATTCATTTCATTCATCAAGTTCGGAAATTTTCATTCATTATTTTTTCAAATGGTTCCTCGACCTCTTTGTCTCTTCTCACAGGTTGGTCTACTTAACGGTGACCCACAGAACCCTTGGGTTTCATTCCATTCCTCCACTCTTTTGTCATTCTGCTCTTCAGGCTCGATTATTTATCTTTCAGTTCACTGATCCTTTCTTCTACAGAATCAAATCAGTTGTTGAAATTTGCTTATTAATTTGTCCAGTTGTTGTACTTTGTAATGCGAGAATTCCTATTAGTTTCCTCTTTATGATTTTTACCTCCTTATTGATATTCCCATTTTGTTCATCCATCATTTTTCTGGTTTACTTTATTTCTTGCCTATGGTTTTCTTTAAATTTTTGAAAATATTTAAAACAGTTGATTTAAAGTCTTGGTCTAGTAACTCCAAGGTCTAGGGTTCTCCAAAGATGGTTTCTGTTCATTTCTTTTTCTTCTGCATGGGCTGTCTTTTCTTACTTCATCGTATGCTTTGTAATTTTGTGTTGTTATTGTTGTTGAAAACTGGACATTAGAATATTATTCTCTGGTAACCCTGTAAATCAAATTCTCTCCCCTCCTAGATGTTTCTCTTCTTGATGGCTAAAAGCTGACCCCTTTGTTCAACTAGTGTAATGTTAAGATAAAGGCTTCCTTCAATCCAAGAGCAAAAAGCTAAGCGAAGCAAAACAAAACAAAAAAACCCAGAAGACAAAAGTATTCTTCTACTCTTTGTGGCTTGACTTTGTCACTTGTGTGGAGGCTAGAGATCAGCTTAGGGTCTTCTCTGGTCTTTTGTGAGCACACATCCTGCCCTGGGTATATCTGTGGTTTTCTAAACTCCCACAGTACCCATGGGTGCTTTTGGATGTCCCAGTATCCCCAGAGAAATTTCCTCCAGGCCTCTGAGTCAACCGTATGTCTTGACCATTATCTTCTGCCCCACATAGCTGTGGGTCTTTCTTTGCCATACAAGTGTTTTTGAGCAATGTCTGTCATTTTCTGCCCCCAGTGGGTTCTGTGTTCAGTGAAACAGAAACGGAAGGCTTGCATCAATCATTCCGGTAGTTTCCGGACTGATTAGGATAGACAAGCAGAATGAATTATGGCTCCCTCTGAAGCCAGAGACCAGATTCCCACACAGGAGCCAGGGAGGGAGGTGGAGCAAGGGCAACTAAGGTGGCACCAAGCGTTCAACCATTTTCAAGTCCTCTCATCCTTGGTTCAGCATTTGTCTGATTGCTCTGAGGGTTGGGCTGTTTTCCAGAGTCCCGACCCTGTGGGTTCAGTTTCTGTGCACTTCTTCTCTTCTCTCGTGGGGGAGGGGAATTTGGAACCATCCAGTCCTCCATTTTGCCACAGTCACTCCCGTTGACTTCACTTTTTTTTTATGTCGCTTCACTTTCAAACCCCAAATATCACAGTTTCCATGAATTCCCTGGATTCCTTCCACTTTCCCATGTTTTTGTGTGTATACAGTCAGATTGATCTAATACTCTTAGTGACAGCAATTAACATGATGAACATTTCTTCACAATAACAGGATATTTATTAAATTTTCATGGGCTAAGCAACATCTATCTTCCTGGAAGATTGCAGGTAGTTTTGAAAAAAAAAATCAGATATTTGGCAGTAAAATACATAGTTGGGCTTGTCTTTATAAATCTGGTATGATCTCCAGCATAGAAATAATCTGAATCATTTTTGTTTGCTTTTTTTTTTTAGATATAATTGATATATGCCATTATATTAGTTTTGGGTGTACAACATAATGATTTCATATTTGTATATATTGTGAAATAACCATCACACTAAGTCTAGGTAACGTCTATGTTAATATGCTTTTTTTAGCATTCAGGAAAAAGAAAATGGTCTCACTGTGTCTTTCTATTTCTTCCTGTCCCCTGTCTTCTCTGCTGGTGGAGTGTATGTAGACATATCCATGAATAGATGTACACACACACAGAGATACATGCTCCCCTACACATACATCCAAATATTTTATTGAATTGTTTTGTTTCATGAAGGGTGCTTGTCTTTATAACTTTTCTTGTACACAGTGTTTTAATTTTGCTTCTACTCCATATAGTACAATTTAAAGGTAGCATGAAGGGTAAGAAAGAATATATGTTGACAAATCACTAAGCTGTGACATAATAATCTGATATCTAGGCTTCTGTCTGTCAGATGCAATCATAAACAAAAGATAGAAAGAAGCAAGGGATTGCTTTTTAAGGAAATTAAATTGTCTTGAGAATATTTCAAAAATGTGACTTGAAAGGGCATATACATGACATAAGTATTCTTCAGATTTCTATTCATTCCCGAATGATACCAGGTGAGATCAATTGTGGTGATGTTCTTGTCTTGTGTCTAAATGCTCATCCAGGGAATAAACTCCTATAGAGCAAAGGGCCTTGCTCAAATCCCCAGAGCACCTGCTTGGCAGACTGTGACTCAAAGCTTTCTAAGGTGATTCAGCCCTTCACCGCACCCCCTGGGGCTCTTACACGCTAGATGTAAGGTTCCCTTTTGTGTTGTAAGACTTTTCTGTGTGATAATTAAGACAGCGACTAGTACAACATTTTTAGGCATCTGCCCATACACATAGCTCCTGAAGTGATGACTGTGGATGTCTTGAGGTTTTGTACATTCTCTCAGCGGGCCAAATGTCAAGACGCGAAATATCAAAGTTCTGGATTCATTGGAACAAAGGGAGGAAAAGCCTGCCACATTTGGAACTGAGAAATGGAAATCCGGTACCGACAGATAAAAGATGCAGAGGTGTCGTGTTTGTGTAGGTGGCTTTAAAGGCATTTTGCCACAACTAGTTAATAAATTTGCATATGCTTCTTCCAAAGTCTCTGGATTTAAGTAATTAGACATTAAGATTCTTATCAAGTAGCATTTTGCATTTTGTTCTGTTTCACGCTGTTTATGCAGAAGCCAATGGATATTTAACCTTTGAGAAACCTGCATTAAATCAATATTACATTAGTGTTTTAATGGCATTAGCTCAATAGCCATATGCCCAGATATTTTCTCCATTCAGAAAGTTAGGAATCAGTAAATAAAAATGAGATAATTAACCATGAATACCTGCTACTCACATTTTATGTGTACAACATTATCTCTTTCCATTCAAAGCTTGACATTATTACCTATCATTCAAGAAATGCAAACCCACATTCCATATATTGCATAGCAATGGAGCTCTTGTGGTGACCTCACATATGTTTCCATGGTAGCATATTCATCTGAAAATAGCACAACACTTTGATTTATACATGGTCAAAGATGGACTCCTGAATGATGCTCATTGAAAAGCCTAATTTCAAAAGAAATTCTTAGGTTGGAAATTTTGCAAGGCAATATTATAAACTAACACGGTGTTTATATTTTTAATGATTATGCATTTCTACTTCTGAATTTGAAGTAATATTTTCACCATCCAGATGCCTTGCAATTCAAATATTTACCGGCAAGGTAGATATTAGCACCAGAGTAAAGGAATAGAGTTTTGGCAACTCGCCATTCCCATTGGCTGCCTTGCCAACTGACCCCAAGGGTGTTAGTGTATTTGGGCTGTAGACTGGGCAGCTTAAATGATATAAAAAAGTTATTTTCTCATAGTTCTGGAAGCTGGAAGTCCCCAGATCATGGCCTGGTTTCCCCTGTTGGTGAGGACTCTTAGCTTGCGGACGTAGCCTTTCCTGTGAGCACCTGCAGGGAGAGAGAGAGAAAGCGTGAGCTAACAAGCAGGCTCTGGTTCCTTTTTAAAAGGACACTAATCCTATGAGATCAGGGCCCACCCTTAGAACCTCCTTTAACCTGAAGTAGCCCTAAGTACTTTCTTAGGGGCCTATCTCCAAACGTAGCTGTACTAGGTTTTGGGGCTTTAGCGTATGAACTGGGGAGAGGGCCACAAACATTCAGTGCCCAACAGCAGGCCTCATTAGCCCCATCTTCTCAGGGTGCTGGTATCTGCATTGTCCATTCTAACAGTGGGATAGATTTGTACCTCCTGAGATCAGGCGGCATGTTGGGATCACTGGGTGATTGGTGTCACCATAGATCATTCAGTTGCACCAAAGTTAACTTTTAACTTCAGCAAAGCAGTAATAAACTAGAGATGAATATTGATTAAAAAAAAAAAAACACCAAAAGCAAAACTCTTCTTCTGCGGTAACATACGAGTAAAGGTAAGAGAGTAGATGTTTTCCTGTGTTTTGTGGGAAGGCTTTCAAGCGCCCAGGACTATGAAATTGGCTGGAAACTCCAAAACCTCAGCATTCGCTTTGACCCTTCCCGGCTCCTTCTCACCTGCTTTGCTTAGTGAATCGGGGCGGTCACATTCACTGACCCCAGGCCTGACCTATTTCTACAGGCAAAAGACGTGAGGAAAGGGATGCCCATTACATAACCTTACAATATCTCAGAAGGATCGATACTTTTAACTCAGAGTCTGGATTGTTGAAACAATTTAAAGTTATTGTTGTCAGCAGAGACCCTTGTAAATCGGAATAATGCTTACCTGCAGCAGCATAAAATAATGTAAAGTACTCCACATGGGTTCTGAAAAACTCTGTATTCTGCAAAATCATGGGCTAGAACACAGGGTTTATGAGGCAAAAAAGGTCAGCAACAACTCTTTTAAGCCCTTGGGGACTCCACATCCAGAGCCCTAATTAAAGCAATAATGATCCTCCGGTGAGTTCTAGCCCTTTGCATGGGCATCACCACTCAGAGCCATCACCCATGCATCTTTACAGGCCCTCAGAGTTACGGGGCTTTGAAGACATTGACTTCTAGTAGAGACCATGTGATCAAAATGAAAACTCCAGCTCAGGGGTAACCTTCTTCATCAGTTAGTATTTGAATACAGGGAGAAATTTCCTTGCACCTTCTCTGTCTATCCTTACAGCTTCCCGGGTAGCTTATGCTGGAGAACGAAGACTAAGTCACCGATTTCTTGTACTGGAGTAGGATGCTTCTAGCAGATTTTGCATGTTTTTTCCTTCAGGTCTTTATATATTGCTGATGTTTTTATCTTTAGTCCTGATCTGACCTTGAACCATAATCCCTTCAAATTGTTAACGAGCCAGGAGACAGTGTAGATGAACCCGCAGGATGTATACAAACTCACCTTATTTTCCTGTGTGTAGAAGTTAATTTCAACCAAATAACAGGGGCACGTGGGTGGCCCAGTTGGTAAAGCGCCCGACTTCAGCTCACATCATGATCTCACGATTTGCGAGTTGTGCTGACAGCGTGGAGCCTGCTTGGGATTCTCTCTCCCTCTGTGCCCCTAACCCGCTCGTGCCCTCTCTCTCTCTCTCTCTGAAATAATTAATAAATATCAAAGAAACAACATAGGCAGCAGAATAGACTGTATTTGGGTGTATGATCAAAAATTAAAAAAAAAAAAACAGAGACACCACGTAATGGAGAGACCACCCATTACCTTATGAAGATGGTCTATGCTTCATACAGCCCACTGTCCCAGAAATTAACACACACACACACACACACACACACACACGCACACACACACGCCTGCAATCCCTGTTTCTCTATTCAGTGACTCACTCTCAGCTTCTTCATATGTGAACACTCTTGCCTTCTATCCCCCTTCTTTAGATTTCATAACCCTTCAGGCTCTGCCCTTCTGCATGAACCATTTCTGTCCCACCAATTTGACCTCTTTCTACACCTTGAAAGAGGTTGTACCCCAGCTCTGCACCAGCTCCCCGCTAGGACAGAGCCTCTGACCACATGGCTGAGCTTCTGCTCTTTGGCGGGAGAAGAGAGTCGGTTCGCGATCAGAGCAGGGAGTTTAGGAAGCAAAAGGTGGGCACTCACATTTGGAGAAAGACATTGAATTCTGAGTTAAGGAGGTCTTGTACAATTCGAGTGACAAGACATACTTAAACCTTTTGAATTGCTGAGAAAAAATTTCTGGAAAAAGCATTCATTCCTTTTAATTCCAGCCAAGCGTATATGTGAAGGAGCCAAGGAGGGTGTCTGAGAATAGAGGGAGAGTAGGAAAGACCTAAAGTACAGGGTGCCCCAGGGATGTAATGAGAAGAGTGGAGCCTGCTTCTCACTTGGAATGCTACCTGAGCATCATGTACCACAGGCTGAAGGAGAGGGTGCTGTGGTCTGAATGTGGGTGCCCCCTCCAATTCATATCTTGAAATTCTAACCCCAGTGTGAATACTGGGAGGAGGGGCTTCAGCGAGGTTCTACCTCATGTGGGTGGGGTTCTCACAAATGGGATTAGTGCCCTCAGGGAAGAGACCCCAGACGGACCCCTTCCCCCTCCCACCATGAGAGGACATGTAAGTCAGCCATCTGGACCCAGCCACGCTGGTGCCTTGATCCTGGACCTCTAGGCTCCAGAACAGTGAGACTCAGCTCTGTGTGCTTGAAAGGCCCCCCAGACGGTGGCACTCAGCTGTGGCAGCCCCAGCAGATGGGGGCAGAGAGTGGCCTCACCTGCCCTGGCTTCTCTCTGTACTGGTCGCAGAAGACAGTGCTCTGCTGATGCTCCCAGCCCTTTCCTTCCAGCCGGCTTCTCAAAAGTGGTCCCGTGTGAAATTCCACACAGAAATGCCTCCCTAGTCCTCCTGACTCCTTACCTTCCATTCTGATTCCTGAAAAGTCAGCTAAGGTATCTGATCTTCCCATTCTTTTACTTCTTCTGCCATCACTTACAGGACTTTACTGTTTTCTTTTGTAAATAGGAATCTTAAATTGCGTGGGGCCCTGATTTTAGAATATAGGCCTGTGTTCAAGGTAGGGTTCAAGATCCCTTATCATTCCTTGTGATTCCATTCCAACTTGTAAATTCCATTGCTGGTTATTTTTTCCAAAACAAATTCTGTTCATGGCGGAGAAGGGGACACGTCTTCCGTAGGTTGTACCTGAATACACCTTATCTGTTCTCCTCTTTTCTCTCCACTGGAACTGCCATCCCTCCCAAAACCACTTCCATCCATGGCAGGACCGTTAACATAATCTTCGTTTCTGAGCTCCACACCACATATCATGTTCTATCTACCCCTCCCACAATGCCCCCTTCCAAAATGCATGCCCATGCGGATTCTAATGGGGTCATGTACGGTGACCCAGTCTTCTTCCTTCCACATATATATCTCACAAAATATTTATTCCAGTGGATATATGCAGCAAACAACCTAGACATGAAAGTTCAACAAAGTAATAGGTGAAGGACGTAATATAAATAATTTTATGTGGAATTATTGGTGTTCAATATTGACTCATTACTGAAAAAACCTAGAAACTAAATCCTTTTGTAGAGGTAACCACATTGTTGTATAACCAACTCTGTGCACAAGGGTACCTGAAAGTATAAAATGATTTCATGTAGGTAGAAGGATAAGAAGGGAAAAGAGAGTTAGGGCCATTTAGAACAATCTAGCAAAGCGTGAGCTTTAAACATGGTATCATGGTAGTAAGGTCTGAAAATAACCCTTAAACTACTGAGGACTTGAAGAAAAGTGAAACTTGAATTTACACAGTGGATATTGAACATTGGGATTTTCTTGCCCAAGGGTATGGGAAGAATAATGGGACTGGGGGGGGGGGGAGTTTCCTCAGTGGATAGTGTAAATCCTATAACCTTCATGAAAGAGTTAAACCCATGAGATAACAAATAATGACTATTTCTCCATTGACACAAAGCCTCAATTTCACTTCTAAATGGATGGGAATATTGTAAAGAATAAAATGGTTCCATCTTTCACATTTGTTTTTGTCCAGCTGTGAAAGTTTTCATTTATAGTTTCAGATCTCTAGAAACCTCTAGAAGGTAGTCTCCTCTTAAGTATTTCTCCCCATTTATACTTCATCTGAATTAAGACAGACATTGACTCTGTTTCCATCAGCTCAGAGAGCTGAGCTGAGAGAGTTTAAGCTCTGGAATTAGAACAATGGTGTTCAAAGCTTGGCTTCACCACTGGCTGGTCATTAGGTCCTACATATGCTTCATCTTTCTTTTCCTCAGATTTACATACCAGGTCAAGAGCAAGACACATATATTTCCATAGAAGAGAAATAAAAGTATTTACCTCAAAGGATTTTTGTGAGGATTAGAAGAGGTCCCAGATATAGAGAGTTCTTGGCACTCAGTAAACACTCATGAAATGATGGGTGTTACTATTACCTAAAATAAAGCACTTCAATAGCATCAAGAAAGCAATTACTCTTGTGCCAAACCTGAGGAGCAATGTGATTCAAACAGTTGTAACTAAGTTGTGGGTCAAAAGGAAGAAATTAAGTTTCTGTTTGGCGAAATAATTGTTGACTGGGTCAGGTAGCATCAGGAGACAGAAACCAGGAACCCGTGCCGATGTCCCTAAAGAAAGGTAAAGTCTCCGTGGAAGCCCCAGGCCCTTAGCACAGACTGAAAGGCAAAAAGCAAATGTTCGAGGTGAACGATCTCAGCCAAGACTCACATGCACCAAGAAGCATTAAAATATAGATGCTTTAATACAACTTGTTACACTTATCATGTCTTTCAATTTTCATAAAATCCTATGGACCAGGAATTATTCAGTTGGACTGGGGGAAGAAGTCAGGTTCCTGAAGGATAGGCGGGCCAATTAATGCTGGGAGGGCACGCCAATATGCTGGGTGACCAGTAGTCTACCTTCACTGCTAGCTCCGGGTGGAAAACAACACAACATGGGGCGCCTGGGTGGCTCAGTCGGTTAAGCCTCCGACTTCAGCTCAGGTCACGATCTCACGGTCCGTGAGTTCGAGCCCCGCGTCGGGCTCTGGGCTGATGGCTCAGAGCCTGGAGCCTGCTTCCGATTCTGTGTCTCCCTCTCTCTCTGCCCCTCCCCCGTTCATGCTCTGTCTCTGTCTCAAAAATAAATGTTAAAAAAAAAAAAAGAAAACAACACAACACACAGAGGCTCAGGATGGGTGGACATTCAACAGTGCTGTTTTCATAATTTGTTACATACTAACTCAATGGAAAAACAATTTATATACTAACTCTATAAAAAAAAAAAAGGCATTCTAGGCATTTCCATCAAGGCTGTTGTGGGCTGTTACTATTTTCCTTGGCATCTGTCTCCTCTTCTCTGCCAGGATGTTTTTCTCTGGGATTTTCCCCTCATTCACGTGTCTCTTTCTCACTGTGATTTTTTTTTTTTTTTTTGCTGTTGCTTTTTGAGTCTCTGCAAGCTCTGTATTAATTTCTGCTCCTGCCCATTTGCCCTCAGTTTTCAAATTTTGAAATAAATGGCAAAAAAAAAAATCTCAACAAACATCTGCAAGTTATAAAACAAAACAAAACAGGGGCGCCTGGGTAGCTCAATTAATTGAGCCAACTCTTGCTTTCGGCTCAGGTCATGATTTTCACAGTTCATGGGTTCAAGTCCCGCATTGGGCTCTGTGCTGACAGTGCAGAGCCTGCTTGGGATTCTCTCTCTCCCTCTCCCTTTGCTCCTCTCCTGCTTGCTTGCTGTCTCTCTCTCAAAATAAATCCATAAACTTTAAAACAAACAAAAAAATGGACATATAAATATGGAAAACACATCAGCAGAAGTTAAGAAACTCAAGAGATGGCTCCAACAGTAGAGAAATGATGGAGGATGAAGCCAGTGAACTGAGATTAGAGTAATTCACCCAGTCTGAACCACAAGGAAGAATTAGGCTGAAAAATAATGAGCAAATCCTCAGGCCTGTGGGACAGTAAGGAAATATCCAGCATTTGTTTCTTTGAAGTCCTAGTAGGACAGAAGAGTGTGCAGTTGAAAGGTTTTGGGAGAGGGCACCTGGGTGGCTCAGTCGGTTGAGCATCAGACTCTTGATTTTAACGCAGGTCATGATCCCAGGGTTGTGAGATCGAGCGACATGTCAGGCTCTACACTGAGCATGGCACCTGCTTAAGATTCTCTCTCTCTCTCTCTCTCTCTCTCCCTCTCTCTCTCTCTCTCTCTCTCTCCCTTTGCTCCTCTACCCCACTCACGTGCTCTCTTTCTCTAAAATATAATAGAAAATTTAGAAAGGTATTGGGAGAAATAGTGACTGAAACTATTTCAAATTTGGTAAAACATACAAATCTAAAGGCTCAAGAAGCTGAGTAAACCTCAAATAGGATGTACCCCCCACATACACACACAGACATGAATGAGGGAAGACACATCCTAGTTAATTTTTTTGAAAACTCAATACAAAAAAATCTTGAAGGTTGCCGCCAGAAATGAGGCATTACCTGCAGGAAACAGCAGTTTGAAGGACAGCAGATTTCTTGTCTGAAACCATGGAAGCCGGAAGCAGGTAGCACCTTGTTTTTCCTGTGTCCATTGCAAATTCAGTATCTGGTGAAACTGTCACTCAGAAATGAGATGGGAATGAGAACATTCTCGCATAAGGGAAAAAGAAAAGAATTGGTCCCTAGCAGACCTTCCTGTTCTTCCAACAGGAAAGGGCGTTCTTCCAACAGGAAAGAAAGAGTGAAAGGAATCTTGGAGCAGAAAGAAGGCACCGCATGTAGAGCGGAAACATGGCTGTATGCAATAGAATATTCTCCTCCTGATTGTTATAGACAGTATTTCATCCCTGAGACAAGAGTCACAGCCCCGTCTGATACTCAGCTCAAGCCTTTGCTAGGATTTTGATAAATGGAACATAGGTTCACACAAAACCTGAACACAGATTTCTATTGCAACTTTATCCACTCTAGCCCCAAATGGAATCAGTCCAGATGTCCTTCAACAGGTGAATGGTTAACTAAACTGTGATATATCTGTAACATGGACAACTACTTAGCAATAAAAATAAATGCACTGTTGATCCACCAACAACTTGGATGAATCTCCAGAGAAATACTGAGTGAAAAAAAGCCAGTCCCCAGAGGTTATGTACTATATGGGTCCATTTATATTACATTTTGAAAGGCAAGGTTTTAGGAAAGAATGACAGCTTAGCGGTTGACAGAGTTTAAGAGTAGAGAGAAGAAAGGAGAGTGTGTTAACTATAACTTGTTATTTTCTGCATTTTCTGATGGTTTGACGTAGGGAGGCCTTACTGACTCTGGAAAGATGGCCCCTTCCAGGGCAAGCAAACTCCTAAAGAGCAAACACCTTGATTAAATGCACCCTTTGTATGCAAGACAACCAATCCAGCGCCCCACACCCCCTGATGACTTCCCTAATTGGGCCCTCACACCCCAGGCCACTCTCCAACTGCCCCACTCACCGCAGGGCAGGTGCAGACAACTCACAGTGACCCCTGTGTCCTTGAGCCCACTGAAATTATTCAGACCAGCCCATCCTGCACCTGCTTCCCCATCCTCAGCTGTTCCTTGCAGTGGAAACCCCAGTGAAGCTCCTTGCTTCCAGTCCACTGCTCCCTATGCTGCTGGCTGGCCCCTGTGCCTCCCGATGTGGCCCTACAGGGGCCTCCTATTTCTAGAAATCCATGAGAATATATTTCATCCATCATGACCATCATTTCTAGGTCTGTTTGTCGCACCGTGCCTCTAGAAAACAAGTCTTTGGTACATTTTAAAATAGGAGGTGGTTGCCCTGGCCAATGCCGGCAACCTCTGTGGTATCGATTCAGTTTCTTAACTGTGGTGGTGAATGCATGATGCGTTTTATGGAACTCGCAAACAAGTGCCAGGAAAACTTGGGGAATCTGAATAAGACCAGTGACCACATCACTGTCAGTATCCAGGTTGCGACGTTTTACTGTAGCATGCAGAGTGTTTCTGTTGGCAGAAACGGGGAGCAAAGTAGAAAAGGATTCTCTCTCTAGATCATTTCTCACAGTGGCGTGTGAATCTGCAATTACCTGGAAGCAAATTTTAAGTGCACATGTTTGTAAGGCCACGCTATGGAGTTTTATAAAATAATAGAACTTGTTTAAATAATGTGGTCTAAGTACAGTTTCATGACTCTAAAATTCATTGGGTAATTATAGACACATTTGTGGATGGGAATTAGGTTTAGAAAGATTTTGCTTAGGGAGCTGTCCAGAAGCGTCACTATTTGTTTCTTTGGTTTAATTATTATTTGCTTAATTAAAAATGGCTCTCTGCCCCTCCCCCGTTCATGCTCTGTCTCTCTCTGTCTCAAAAATAAATAAATGTTAAAAATGTCATCAGTTGTCTGCGAATGAGCAGCTTGTTGGAGAAATTTTGGCAAAATAACGTTTGAGCGAAAGATGAAAGACAGAGGCAGACGGAAACTTCTGTAATGATAGGAAGGGCACGTCCTATTAACAGGGAAGAAAAAAAATCTCAAAATGAGCCAACCTGAAAGTGAGTAGGGTCGTGTCTTGGGGAAAACGGGTGATGCAGGCTCGTATTTCCCAAAATAAAAACACATCTCAGGAGAGAGCAGGAAGATTCCAGAGGGAAACAGGTTAGTGTCCTCAGAGGAGAGCTAACGTCATAGAGCTTGTGAACTACTGGTGAGGACTTGGCCCCGCCCGTCCTGCCACAGAACCACAAATGCAGGCTCAGGTGACAAGAGACTTGACCGAAGAGACTGGGGCATCGGGAGGAACGTTCAGGCCTGGAAATGTGCAGGTGTCTCCCAGATCCGGTGGAACCGGGCACCTGCCATGGGAAGGATGCACCCTGCCAGAATTCATGGAGTGGCAGACGATGAGCAGCGTTGGCCAGGTGGTGCACCTCGGTTCTGGAAGTGTTTTCCCGGAGGGGCGGGTGTGTTCTAGGTGCCAGTGCCCCGGTGTGCCCCAGTCCTGCAGCCCGTGGGGCTGAGAGCCATGGCTAACGGCCGGCAGGTTCAGGAGAGCAGGTGTTTTGCTGGCTTGCTCAGCGAGCAACAGTTCGGCTCTTCTTATATGAGAAGAACAGAAGGAAGTTTGGAGGGATGTGTCTGGCCTTGTCCTAGGCCCGCAAGGGGCCTTTCTGAATCTTACTAAGTTGGACAAGGGAAGGCAGCTCTTTGCAACAGGTGTTTCCTGAAACACAAAAGGCAGAAGGCGTCTCTGCATGGTCACTGTGTCCAGAGACTATGGGGCTCAAGGAAAGGTCAACAGGTTTCCCCAGAGCCTGGTTCCTAGTTTTTACATATTGGACTACCTCACTACCCGGGCTGCTGGGAAGGACTGTCCTGCAGGGGAGGCCTTGGGGACGGCAGGGAGGGACTAGAAGATGCAAAGGAGGGGCCCCTGCGTGGCTCAGTCAGGTAAGCAGCCAACCCTTGGTTTCCACTCAGGTCATGATCTCATGGTTTGTGAGTTCAAACTCCGCCTTGGGCCCCACGCTGTCAGTGCAGAGCCTGCTTGGGATTCTCTCTCTTTCCCTGTCTCTGTCCCTCCTATCTCTCTCCGCCCCCCCCCCCCTCTCTCTCTCTCTCTCTCTCAAAGTAAATAAATAAAAGAAAATGCAAAGGAGTTACAAAATAATGACAGAGATGGTGAGCTTGAGGGGGACAGCAAAGTCTAGTAAGCCTTGCACCGAGAGGGAAAAGGTTACAGGAAAAAGGCAAAAAAGCTACGGTGCTCTTGGACGTACGGAAGTGCATCCCATAAGTGGGCTTTGCGACAGACGGTGCTTTGGTTCGTGTTTTTCCCCCCACGTTTGGCTTCTTATTCTTTCCTGAACATTAGGCTTTTGTGGTGGTTGCTATAGACCGAAAGAGTGTGTCTTCCCCAGATTCCTGTGCTGAAATGCCGATTCCCAAGGTGACCGTCTTAGGAGGTGGGGCTTTGGGGAGGTGAGAATATGCCATGAGGGTGAAGCCTTCATAAATGAGGTTAGCGCTTTTATAAAACAGACCCCACAGAGCTCCCTTGCCCCTCCCACCATGCGAGCAAGTGGTGAGAAAATGACCTTCATCAGACGCCTAATCCGTCTACGCCGCGATCTTGGCTCCTCCAGCCTCCGAAGTGTGGCAAGTAAGTCTCCGTTGTTTTTTTAACAGCTACCCAGTTTATGGTATTGAGGTTGTAGCAGCCTGAACTAAGAGAGTGCTGCTGTTTCTCTGTATCCACCATGGGGTCCCCCCAGAGCACACACTCCCCGTCCCCATGGTTCAGAGCCACTGGGCCCAGAGAGTGTAGGGGAGACTCAAGGGGGGTGAGGGGCAGTTCCCCCAGGGCTTCGTGCTTTTGCTAAAACTGAGGAAAGCAGATCTCAGACTATCTGGTGCACACTTCCCCCACATGATGTTCCAGGCGGGAGAGCCGTTTCCTAATAAAAGTGACGGAAGCTCAGTCACTTTGACATTTCAAGCTAGACTGTACCAAGCTCCAGAATTGTGATAAAGGAAATTCTTGTCCTGACAGGCAAAAGGGATTAAATCAACAAACTGGAAGGGGACGGGAGGAAGGCAGTAATTCTCTCTGCTGCCTTCTCAGGCTGTTCCCTCGCTAACAGTGGCATGCACTCTTTGCCATAGTTCTGCACATTTCATTTTTGCAACACGAACCAAGCATTTTATGAGGTGAGACGAACTTCTCTACCTGCTTTATTTCTAATTTTATTAGCGTTTATTTATTCTTGAGAGGGAGAGACAGAGTGTGAGGGGGAGAGGGACAGAGAGAAAGGGAGACATGGAATTGGAAGCAGGCTCCAGGCTCTGAGCGGTCAGCACAGAGCCTGATGCGGGGCTTGAACTCATGAACCGTGAGATCATGACCTGAGCTGAAGTCGGACGCTCAACCGACTGAGCCACCCAGGCGCCCCCACCTGCTTTATTTCTAACTGAAGAAATTATTTGTATTGGAAGGGGGGGCATTTGGGGGGCCATGGACTGTTTTCTGCAAAAAAAAAAAAAAAACCACATACAACACATACACACACAATACACACATACACATGCACAC
The DNA here is from genome assembly GCF_027475565.1 of Acinonyx jubatus. NCBI lineage: Eukaryota > Metazoa > Chordata > Mammalia > Carnivora > Felidae > Acinonyx > Acinonyx jubatus. Next base: position 4,317,002 of record NC_069382.1, on the reverse strand, counting down.
ACTTACAAATTATTTGAGTGATCATCTAATCACCTGAAAACAGTGCATAGACCCAGGTTAAAATCCCTTCCCTATAGTATTAAAAATCTCAACTTCACTTGCCCATCTGGAAAATTTTCTGAAATGATTAGGAATTTCACTTTTTTTTTTAATGTTTTTAAATGTTATTCATTTTGAGAGAGAGTTAATGTCAGGGGTGGGGATGGGAAAGGACAGAGAGGGAGAGAGGGAGGGAGGGAAGGAGGGAGAGAGAGACAGACAGAGACGGAGAGAGACAGAGAGAGAATCCCAATGGGTTTGGATCCTTTGGGATGATGACCTTAGCCAAAATCAAGAGTTCGAGGCTTAACTGAGCCACCCAGGTGCCCCAGGATTTTTAATATTTTGAAGGAAGATGTTTTATAATGTGTTCACAATTCTTTGTTTCAGTGAGTTAGCATTTTCCCACTAGTACTAATTTCACATCTACCTTTGAGAAGCACCTTAGTCTACTCACCAGCGTGCTAGCAGGGGCTGTGGCTTGGACAGGTCTGTGGTGACCCCCGCGTCTCCTTTCTTTATGTAAGCATCATCATACCGATGACCAAGGCTCCCATGAGGGCTGAATGAGGTGAAGTGCACAATGTGTAGAATGAAGGGACTGTGCTGCGTGATGTCTAGTGACCTCTTCTAATCGCATCTTCTCATTTCAAACAATGACAGTTTATAGCATTTCCCGTTCATAAACGGGCTTAGCCCTGTCACCTCCTTGACTGCCACAATCGTGGCCACCCCGGTTACACTAGGTCGCACCTCAGTGTTTGCAGTGACAAATGGCTGGGAACGATTTCCACATCTCTTTGTTAATGGTACTGGACCTACTCAATAATAATAACAAATATTTGTGCTGACCTTTTAAATTTCAATAGTGTTCTCCCATCTAGTACTTACTATGCTCTCAAAATTACCTGGGACGTGGGCGGATATTATTGGCCTAGTTGTTGCAAGGAAATTAAGAAATTAAGACCAAAGAAATTTATAATGGGAAGTGACTTTCCCCAATCCTCACAGCCAGCTGGTGGATAGGGAGAATTTGGAGCTGGGCCGGCTTACTCTGCATTCATTTCCTTCTGCCTCTACCTTTCCGTGACGCCAGCTCTACCCAAAAGCAGGCTGAAGCCAAGGTTCTTCCTCCAGAGTCTCTAATCACATGTTCCACTCAGCTGCTGGAATATTCCATTTATTTATTTACTGTTTGTTTATTTTGAGACAGCAAGGAGGGGAGGAGAAGGGGGAGAAGGAGGAGGAAGAGGGGAAGAGGGAGAGAGGGAGAGAGGGAAGGAGGGAGGGAGAGAGAGAGATGGGGAGAGAGAGAGAGAGAGAGAATCCCAGGCAGTTTCCGCACGGTCAGCACAGAGCCCAACTCACCAACCCTGAGATCATGACCTGAGCCGATATCAGAAGAGCATTGTTGTAATAGATGCTGTTTGCAAAAGATTTTGCCCTTTCACTAACAAAGACACAGTTGGCATTTGTAACTCGGAGCGTGTGGGTTCGCATTCACACGTGCATGCGTGTGAGTTGTCACACTTGTCACGACTGGGAACACACTCTTGGAATTTGAAGGAAATTCATGGATTTGGGTCTAATCAGAGCATCTGGCTAAATTGAGGGGTGTCTCCTTACTGAGAATAGAAGTGTCTACTTATTTTCTGCTGCAAGGCTTGTTGGTAAGCATTGCAGTATTGGGGGCCTGGGTCCATCTGACGTCAACAGTAGTCCCCCCCAACTCAACTTCTGCATGCACTTGAAATCCCCTTCTTCAGTTAATTTCCTGAGAGCCCCCAGTATCAAGCTGCTCACTCTGATCTGAATTAGCTTCATAAACAGAGGTGAGAGGAAAGAGGAATAAGTCAGTGCAGAGATAAACTCTGAATTGCTCCCGAAAAGCTTCTTTGAAAATGATTCCAGTGACAAATTGCTCAATTCTCCAAACTATCGGGGAGACTGATACAAAAATGTCTTAATGGACATGCAAAAGTTTTTTCATTACCTTTGGTGTGAGGTCACAGGCCTGAGCTACAGATTCCAATTTCTCCTCCCATTTGAGGACTGTCCCGTGGGGATGTGTCTTCGAGATCCATGTAATTACTGTTTAGATGGACGTAATACCTATCCTCAGGCCCTATGGATGGCCATTCTCCTAGAACACGTGTAAGCATGGTTCCAACGTGTCCTTCCCAGCACTCTCCAGTGTTTGGCACTGCATTCCCCACCAGCATCCTAGAGATCTGGGCTTGTGTCCATCCTGTAATGGCAGCTCTAATGCTCAAGGTCCCTGAGAACAGGCCAGGCTCTAGGGAATCCCACCGCATGCCATACACAGCTGACCCGCTTCTTAGGGAATCCCTGTCTATTTCCAGGGATGCTCCATGTCTTAAAGGAATCGTGTGCCACTGAGTGTAGATTTAGCACTCCCCTGCCAGATTACCACTGATTACTTCTTGGCCTCGATCATCCTAGTGAGCTCGGGAAGGGCGACAGAGGCCCTGCGTTGACTGGGGCGTCCACTTGCTGACGGTGAGTCTGCACCAAGGTGAAAACGCTTCAGCTTCCTGTTGTGGGGGAGTCCACTGAAGGACAGATACTCTAACCGAGGGGTCACTCTCTGCTGCTCTGGTTAACGTGTAGCACAGGCATGAGAAGAACAGACCCTCAACCTAGATGGAGAGTGACGACAGTCACAGGGAGACTGGATCCTGCATGTCTTCATCCAAAGATCCAATACAAATGTCCCCCAAGTATCCAAGGCATTGCTGGGCCCTCTACACTTCCTGAGAACAAGGCAGTGTCCTCTGTATGAGCAAGATGGCTGGTCTTACTGTCCTCCTGGGTCTCTTCCCCAGCAAGCGGCAGAATGGTGGCTGTCTCATTTCCGCCACACAGCAATCCCGGCTAGGAAGATCTATCTTTTTATTGTTTTCCTCTCGCGGAAATTCAATCTCACTCAGCATTTTCTTTAGTCTGGTATCAGAACTGACAGCCCTGTACGGGAGTAGAATGAGAGGTAACGGTGCTGGTGCACGGATTTCTATTATCTCCTAGCCCCCTGGGGCCCTCCTCCCACCGCCTGCTTCTTTACCTTCCGGAAGCCCAGATTCACAGAGGGGGCTGTTCGCAAGACAATTAGCAAATCCCTGCAAAGTTCTCCACTTCAGCTTCTTCCGAGGCTTCTGAATACAATGTTCTCCGTATATTTATGATTTAACTTAGAGCATCATCTGCTTAAACAAATGTCAATCTTATACTGTAGAGCATAGTTTCAGAGACGGACAATACTTACATAAATACATAGGGCCCTTGATTGCCTTTGGATAGATCAGTTCCATTGATTAGTTCCATTTACAAATAAGGTAATGTTGGGCAGGGGGTAGTAAAGTCCTGGGGAGAGACAATAGCGGCTGTTAGTAGTCATTTTTCCATCGAGTGCCCAAGGGCTTGTCAGCCTCTTGCTAACACTGTTTGCAATTGAGCCTGGGCACACTGTGTTTCTAATGGAAGTAGGAATCTGTGGGAATGGCTTCATGTGGCAATCCAGGAGGGGTGGCTGGAGTTGTGTCAGGAATAGGCTTCTCCCATCCCCAGGTCATTTACCATGTCATGGACTGCATTTAGCACCTTTCCCTCTGACACAGCACAATCTGGGTGACCTTGCCTGTAATCAAATGATCCATAGTCTGTAAATACACATTCACGGTAGGATTCCCAAACCTGGGTCCATGCTCAAAAAAAAAAAAAAAAAAAAAAAGTAAAACATCTTCTGATTCATTATGTATATATCCCTCTAAGCCTGTTCATATGTGTTGTGCCCTCCCCTAGAATTATCTTCCTTTTTTCCATTGGTGTAGAAATCCCATCTCTCCTCCTGGGTCACCCAAAACCTTGACATATCAGAAAACCTTCAGTACCAACCCCAGATGCATCAGGATGTCATGAAAAAAGCCTGGACCTCATACTTGAGTTTCCGTCTGGTTCCTGATAATTACTTATGTGAGCCAGGACATGTTGATTAATCACCTGGAGTCTACCTTTCTACATAAGCACATACTTGACACATAGTAGGTATGTTATGGGGGCACCTTCTCTCTTCTTCTGATGATCCCAATAGGAACCATGCCTGATACCTCTTTGTATTATGGCACCGATCGCAGAATCCTACACATTTCAGAAGCTCAGCATAAATTATATTATTGCTACTGCTGCTGATGTAGCAATCACCTACTATTTTAGATCATACTATAGCTCTGCTCCGCATTTAAACGGAATAACCTAAGAATGAACTGTTTTGTGGTAATTCCAAGGATGACAACTATTGCTTTTTAGAGAAGCTTTTCCAATAGGAAAGATTTTGTATATATAGTTTCAGGAAATATTTTAGAGGATCTCATTTCAATCAATAAGTAAGGAAGGACAATCCTTCAGGAAAAAAAATATGAAAACATATTTAAACTCAAAGGCAGAACTAAAAAGAATGAGGACAAAGGGAGCTAAACTTGCTTTTTTTTCTCCTCAAGTTCTAACTTAGTATTTTTATATAGTGTCTCAGTTACTTCTCACAGCAATCTTAAGAAAAAAGTAGATATTCTTTTAGGGACCGAGCAGTTGATGTCCTTGAGTAACTGCACAAGATCAACCAGCTAGGAAATGGAAGAATTTAGGACATCACCTCAGTCAGTGAAGACTCGTGTTCTCCCCACACCAGGAATGTGTGGGGAGAACATATTCTCCACTTACAGAATGTTGACCTACAGCCAGATGGAAGAAACAGGGCTTCTAAGGTAACCAGTGATGGTGGCCTTATCAGTCCTTGATCATGCGATGCCTTTCTGAACATGTTTCTTTGCCTTTACTACCATACTTTGCCCAAATCTCCAGGGATTTTGCTTTCTCAGTGAAAGGTCAGGCTAGTTCGTAAGAGTTGACTATGACAACTCAAAATTCATACAAGTATCTTTGCCTCTTGGGGTGTTCGGGAATACCAAAAAGCCTCCAAGCTTCAAAGGACAAGACTCTGCTAGTGACATTTTAGACATACTGAAATTCAAAGGGATTTGGACAGTTGACATATAAAATATGCAGGTAATCATACACTTTGTCTATCCTTGAGGTCAAAGAGAAACAGGCAAGGAGTGGAGGGAAGGAACTCCTGGGTAGGCAGAGGAAGCACGATGGAAATATTCTAGAGCAGTTTGTGTCTCTTTTATGAGGAGATTTTTATAACACCCTTCTTCACCCCCCTGCTCCCCCCCACTGCTCAGTCATATTCTTCCCAAAGTATTTGAAGGGAGAAGGAGGAGAAGAAGACCAAGCACGTTCAGCCTCAATTCCTGGCACCTTTAATGCTCATCCCAGGACCTCCTCTCTAATACAGTCAATCTGGCAGAATGAGGACATGCTACACGATCATGGGTGGAATGAAAGCCCACCAGTATCAGAATCCCCAGTTTTCAAATGGAGCCATGGTTCTATGGCTGTTCTCCATGTGTTTTAAAAACAGGCAAATGAAACATTTTAATTCGATGCTTTCTCAATATGAGGAAATCAGTCACCACAAGCAAGATGGATTGATACAACACAGTGGATGGTGTCACTGTCTCCTCCTGATGTCTGACTGTAAGACATTTTCGAGCAAAATGATTATTTCCAGCTTTGTGATTACTGTACAACCACCGACTTTTTAGAAAGAACATAAAAAAATCAGAACAGTCCCAGTTCATACCTGAAGACAAATGCAACAATTTGTATTGGAAAGTTGCTGCAGAGGGGTGTGTGTGTGTGTGTTGTGACTGCTTCTTTGCAGGTCATTCTGATAAAAAGATTATTTTATATTATAATTTTGGAACGCTTTTCCTTAACTCCCTGAACCTAACAAGAGACATATAAACACTTGTCATTATATAGTTACCTGAAGAAGAGGAAAATGCTAAAAGTAGGATAAGAAAGGAAGAATCAGAACTTTAGAGTTAGCGTAAATATGAACCCAAACTCTCTTTTCTAGCTAAAGAAATTGAGTCTCAGAAGGGAGGTAGTTTTGCCAAAAGCATCAAGCTAGAGAAAATGTTCAGCCCTTCTAAAAGTTCATCTCTTTGGAGAATGGCTATCTGCTGAAGTCTCTGGAAAAGTCACCTACTGCTAGGCAACTGTCCCTAAAGCTAGATAAACTTTTGGTTGTGTTTTCACAACAGTATCGAGACCTGGAGAAGCAACCAAATCTCTCCTCACTGATCTAATGACCTCAGTATTAGACGGTGCTGGTAGCTATTAAAAGCATCTCTGCCCTAGGTTTGTTTTAGTGCAAGAAGAAAGCATTATTAATGAACATTCAGAAGGTCATGTCACCTAGTTCCGGACTGAGGTTTTCAAGCTTGCTGGTGTTCTGCAAGCCTTGGGAAAGAGCCAGGTGCGAAGCAGCCTTTCAAGCTGATCTTAAAAGTCATAGTCAATAAAGCCTGTGGTTTTCCCCACATGGATTCTTGTGGGATTCACCTTGAGACAATCTGGGGGATGTTGACTGAATGCGTTCCTTTTTCACTACCAAAATCCACTTTGCCACTCCTAAAATGTGGATCAGAGCAGATGGGTAAGCCTTTCTCCATCTGGGTTGTTTTCTTCTCTCCTCCTTCAGAGATTGACTGGATAGAAAAGGAAAATCATATTTTTTTGATCATTGTGCTATATGTCAACTGTTGTTAACTTTCCAACAGGACTATGAGGTAAGTATCATTTGATGTATTTTCAGATGATCAAACTTAGATTAGGTGGTTTTTAATGTCCCCTGTTTAGAAAGTGGCAGATATGGGATTTAAAGCATGACATTGTGACCACAAACTAAACCCCCATACCAATGGTTCCCAAAAATGATCCCAGCATGCACCGGTGTCACCTAGAAACTTGTAAGAAATGTAAATTCTTGGGCCCCATCCCAGACATGCTGAATCAGAAGCACCACGATTGGGGTCAGAAATCTGTGCTTCAACAAGCCTTCTGTGCCATTTTGAGGCACATGGAAGCCTGCATTTTAGGCCTCTTTAATTTGGCTACCTGTTTGTGAAAGAAGAGAATTCACAATTTTCTCCTCCTTCCCAGTGGATCACTTATAGCATGGTTTGTCTTCTCAGATTGATTTAACACATCTTAGTTCCCTACATCCTAATACCATTCATCTGTCTTCTGTTTATATGTCATTAACAAAGCGAAAGTAATCTCCATATACATACACATATATACATATGTATGTTTATATACACGCATACATGTAGTTAAGGGCGTCCTTTTGTTAAAAAACATTGAAAAGTACTCAACTTATTTATTTTCAAACCATGCAATGAGCATAGTTTTAAAAATCAAGATTTATATGAGTAAATAGTTTGCAAATAGTCACAGGATCTGTTTTTTTTTTTAATTTTTTTTTTTTATGGTCTAGCAAACAGTCTATCTTGGAGGATGCTCTACGCACACTTGAAAAGAATGTGTAGTCTGCCGATATTGAGCAGAGTGTTCTATAGATGCCTGGCTCTGTTCTTTCATAAAGCAACCACAGGAGCGGAGAGGCCCATTTGTGAGAGCACTGGAGCCCAGGCTTGGGTGCTACTCAGTGTGGGCGGTGGGGGGGGGGGGTGGGGAGTAGACATGGTTTGTAAATGTTGATGTAGTGAAAGGCTGAGTGGTAGTCACCATCTGGTCCTTAGTAAGATGTGACCTCCTACAAAGTCACGTGATTCCTGAAAGACCCCCCCCCCCCCTTTCCTCCTCCTCACAAGGGGCGGGGGTGCTGATCATGTCAGCCATGTTATTGAGGAGATTATGTATAAAAGGCGTCTGCAAACTATCAGTAATTGTTCTGACTTCTGCTTTAATTCCTTGAGCATCCATACTTCTTGCTCCTCCAAGATAGGCATTGCATTTAGGGAAACAGGAATCCTGTGGCTCTAATACTGACCATTTACCCAGTTCCATAGTCACCCCTCACATTTTAGTCCATGACATTAAAAAAGCCAGTGACCCGCTTAGCATTCACGACAGCATACTGTATTCTCTAAGATTTTCATGCATGCGTTGCTTTTCTGGCGAATTAGCATTCTCATTTGTGCAAAGTTTTTAATTCCTCATTTTATCTCAGGTATCCTGTTCCGATTTTCTGTCCCCTCCTCAGGCCATTCCACTTAAAACCACTCTCCCTCTTCATTTACAATACTTTCAGAGGTTTCTATTGCCATCCCCCCACCTGAGTCTTAACAAGGTAGTTTTTACCTGCTCAACTCCCATTGCTGAGTGCCAAAAATATCGCTAGTACTGCTTAGCCAGAAGCCCGAGAATTAAGACAGTAGTATGCCTACAGCTTGGAGAAAAAAACAAAACAAAACAAAACAAAACACCTCAATGCAAAAGCACGATGTGCCAGACACTGCAGGCCAAAACAGAAAAGTGGTCACAAATCTGCCTGGTGTGAATTCCCCACAGTACCTGACTTAACTCTAATCCCATTCGGTTAATGCCGCTCTAAAAAACTGGCATTAGAATTGTGATATATATCAAGGATTTCACATCCACTTAACAATCAAAGGGGGAAAGAGCTCCTAGGAACATAATCATGGCCTTCATCTACAGCCTGATTACATGAAGGGGGCCAGAGGGGCTTTCTAAAAACAAGTAGGGGTCCTCGGATCAACTAAGGGACCACCAATTTCTCTGCAACACCCAACAAGGAAAGCTTGACACTAGATGGCAGCAACACCACACGCTTTTCTCCCAAACGAAACCTTCCGGTCTTGGGGATAAAAAAATCTCGTATTATTAACACACAAACACAACCAGATTACAAGATCAGTCGATCTTATTTGACAGCCCTCTCCCCACCCTCACCATACTTAAGATCAAGGAGCAATTTGGCAGGAACCACTGTAACTCTCTGACACATGATCTGGGCAAAGAAAATGCCCCACCTAGATCGCAGCAAGAAAAGGTAGTTACGGTTATTGGGGATCATTGATTCCTAAAAATGAGAATCGGATAGTTTTTTTGTACCCCAGAGAAAGGGGGTGGCGTTAAAGACCTTAAGCAGGACCCAAGAAACATGAAGTTCAAACTACAGCCTGGGGGCTGTCACAACACGGATAAGAGTATTGGGTTGTGCCGGTGACACTCAGCGTTGCTGATTGGGATCCGAATAAAACAAAAATCATCTATGCATCCAGACCAGGATGGTTACATTTTGGAAATGATTTTTTAATGGGAGAGATCCTTCTTGGTGACATGAGTCATTAAGGATAGCAGTGGAAAGACAAGACTCTGTTTCTCAAGAAGTCAGCTCTTTAGCCTTCTAAAACCAATTTTTTTGTTTGTTCCTGATGAGAAGCTGTGAATGAACTATTGGAGCACTTAATGGGTCTTAGAACACATTTCTGTTGACTTGCTGATTTACAGGTACCGTCTGGGATCTGATCTGAAGTCACAGAGGGATGATCCTCCCCTCTAAATGCCCAGTTTAGCCCAAAGAATAGAACTCATGGAATCCACTGGGAATTCCCCAATGCTTGAGCCATTTTGCCCTCTTATTCTCCCTCCAGGGAGAGCTACCACATAATAGGACTCTGCATGTATCTAAGTCATGTCTACTAATACTGCAACTTTCAGAGAAGCACATTTGGTTCCTCATATTTGGAAGCTCGTATCTCTGTTGAGAGAGACGTTGGTTTTGATGGCACTCCCAGTTGTTCCTGGGAGGCTGTAGGGAGGCTGAGGAAATCATGCTTTGGAGCTTACATTTCAAGATTGTAACCCTTCATTTTCTGGATGGTCATCACATTCTTGTGTAGCCTAGAGACCATTGGGGCAAGGAGAATATAAGAGAAATAAGGCAGGAATGTAAGAAATTATTCTGAAGTTGTCAGCCGATTCAGTCTTGAACACTGAAAGAGACCAGAGTAAAGCAATATGGGCAATTGCCAACCATGGGCTCTCCATTCCACCAAAGGCATTCAGTGATGGGGAGGATCAGCGATTAGTATCAACGGTGACTGTGTTTCTGGACCTAAAATGGAATCCTCTCTTACTAAGGTGTGGGGTGTCCATGTTCTGGTTCCCTCCAATCCTCTAATGGAGTTACTAAACCTTTTTTGGTCAGAAGTGATAAATCCTTTAAATGACCCTTTGTTAGTGCTAGCACTCACTTGTGGTTTCTGTCTTGTATGGACTTCGCGGCATTCCCTAAAATGCCTTGCCTTACATATTCCCCAGAGATTGCATAAACACAATTTTTTTTTTTTTTTTTTTTAATTTGGGGAGGGCGGAATCTGGTTCATTCTACCAACCACTTGTTCTAGGGCTCTGTTCTCTCTCTGCTGGCTTCATCCCTTTAGCAGATTCAGAAAGGATCTCTGTCTCTTTTCTCTTAAAGTCTCTACCCAGCCCATTAAATCTGACACAGTTCCACTTGAAGATTTGCCAACCTGCCGTCTCTCTTGCCTAGACCATGCTATCAATTCTAGACGTCCTGCCTGATTTTGAATTGAATCTGAACCTAAGTTTGTTCACAGATAACCCTAACGCGACCTAAGTCAGGAAATAGGAAAATCGGTCTAACTTCTTGCAGATAGCCATCATGCCCAAAGATCTCAAAATAATAATTATTTTATTTCATTTTATTTTAACGTTCATCTTTGCTCCTTGGGGTTAGAGCTTGCGGGCTCTCTGTCTCCACCTGCATTTCTTTTCCAAGTTACGCAGGGGGCTCCTCTCAGGTCAGCGGGGAGAGAGACACCAGCAGGTGGAGGCCGGCCCCCGCCCCCGCACAGTCCCTCCTGTGCGCTCGAGTGGCCGGGTGGCGCGGCCTCTCCCCGCGCGTGGCTGGGTGTCCCCCACCGGAGCGGCCGCCGAGCCTCCTTTTTCCAGCCCGCGCGCCGCTGCTGCTGCTGCGCCCCAGGCCGCACGAGCGCGGCGCGGGGAGCGCGGGGAGCGCGGGGCCCGAGGCCGGGCTGTGTCTGGGGCTGCGCCGAGCCCAGCCTCCTTCCCCTCTCCGCGGGTAGGGATGGTTGAGTCCAGCCGCCGCGGCGGCGGCTCCTTGTGCCGCTAGCAGCCTGTCTCCTGCGCTCCCCGCCTTCCCTCTCCGGGCTGGCTCTCCTCCCCCCCCCCCTCCCTGCGCCCCCTCCCTCCCTCCCTGCCTGCCTCCCTCCCTCCCGCGGCTCCCACTCGCCGGCTCGCTCTCCAGCTGCCTCGGCTCCGGCTCTCGCCCGGCTGCGCGCTCGCTCCGCGCCGGCCCCCGCCCGCAGCCTCGCTGCCTCGGAGCCTCTCCCCGCCCGGAGCCGCTCAGCCCCGCAGTGGCTCGGGACCGATGCTACGGGCGGGCGGCGAGCCGGGCGCGCGGACCTGCGGGAGGCGTCGGGTGCGCGGCGGCTCGGGGCGGCGGGACCCTTCTCCGGCTCGCCCTGCCCGCCGCTGACCGCTCGGCCCGGTGCGTGGCCCAGCCGAGCCCCCGACAAGCGCCCGCGCCGCCGCGAGCGTGTGGACTATCTGCAGACATGACTGCGCGGAGGAGACGCGAGCAGCCGCTCCTGCTCCCGGCGCTGCTGGTGCTGTGCGCGGGGCTCCTCGCTGCGGCCAAGGGTAAGGCGGGCTCGCCTGCTGCCGGGGGACGCGGGCGAGCCCTGCGAGGGCCCCGCTCGCGGGCGCGGGGGCGCGTTCGGGGGCGGGCAGGGTGCCGGGGCCGGCGCCGGCCGGCGGGGGGCTCCATCGTGGACGCCCGGGACCCGGGCTGCCGTGGCCTCCCCACCGCCCTGGTCTCCCCCTCCCCTCCTTCCCCTTCCCGCGACCGGCACGACGCGCTCTCGGTGTTTCGGCGGGGCGCGGTGGGCTGCCGGGGAGGAAGGAGCCCGACTGGGGCTGCACCTGCGCCGTGGCGAGCGACGCCGCCTGCTCCGGGATGTGGCACGGCGGGTCGGGGCGGCTCGGCCGGTCCCCGGGACTTTCCCCGGACCCCGGGCGGCTGCCAAAGTGGCCCGGGCGAAGCCGGCCTCGCAAGTTCTGGCTCTCCAGGGGTTCGGGGCGGCTGGGGCGGGGGGGGGGTGGGTGGGTGGTGGTGGTGGGAGCCAGCGGGCAAGCCCGCCTGCCGCTCGGCCGCCCCTTCCTCCTCCTCCAGCGGACCCCGGGAGGACTGCCTGGCCGGCCGCCTCCATAAGGTCGCCCCCGTCTCCCTCTGCCTGGACTTCGCTCCTCGCAAGTTGGCAGGAGCTGGTGAGGTGCGTGGGGGACGCGGGGAGACCCGGCTGGGGCTCCACCTCGCTGGTGCCCGCTGTGGCCACGGGGCTGTACCCCTTGCTCCGTCTGGTCCAGAGAAGGAGTCTCCCCGGGTCACTCCCGGAGCTGGGAGCTCTGTGAACTTGGTTTTCTCCTTGAAACGAGTTGGGGAATGTTCTCCTGCAAGTAGCCTACAGGCTGCGATGTCGGGGCTGGCGGGAGCCCCGGCGTTTGTCTATTCTCTGGGAAAGAAAACAGGCTCGCTCTTGATTCCGGGAGAGGGGGGAGGAGGGGCACAGAGGAGCCGGAGAGAGGGGATATTGATTGATTTTCACGTTGCAAAGTGCCTGCCGCCTTTCCTCATTTTGGCCTCCTTGCGTGCCCCTCGTATCCATCGACACCCCATCGTCCCGCTCCTGGGAACGTCTATATCGAAATACGTTTTTTTTTTTCTTTCCCTTTTTGAAGGGTGCTGTCACATCTCGTGTGTGTGTGTGTGTGTGTGTGTGTGTGTGTGTTTTCTAATGGCCACTTGCTCTTTCCCCACATATTATTCCCCCCCTTCCCTCTCTAGATTCTTCCATTTTTTTCCCCACCCTTTTTCTATTCCTTGAGTGTTCCAGATTCGAGGGTGATTGACAAGGCGAAGGAGGACTGTCTCTGGTTCCATTAGGAAACTCCAGATGGGCCTGGTCTGGAGAGAGATCGAGAGAATGGCAGATTAGGCTTCCCCTCCCGGCCGCCCTTCCCCACCCGGCGGCCAGGGCCCGTGGAGAGCCGACCGCCAGGCACCAGACCCTCCACGCGCGCACTCGCCCCTACGACAGGGTGTCGGTGGGAATGCGCCCCCGACATCTCAGGGAGCGCAAATGTTTGGTGTTAGTCGCCTGAACTCCCGGTCGCTCCGGATCGGGGACCCTCTGCCCACGGGCCCAGCCCGGTCCGGACGCCCTGCCTTGGGCGCCACTGTTGGAGCTGCTGCGGAGGCGCGGCGGGCCGAGCAGGGGCGGGTGGGCAGCGGCCTTGGGTCTCGCCGGCCTGGCTGGGAACACAGAGGCGAAGGGAGCAAAGTCCGGGCGAAGAGGGGCTACCTCCGGGAAGTGCGTGCGGGTTTATTTTCCCTCGGGTCGGGGCAGGGGCCTGCGGACAGACCCTGGCTTTGCCCGGCCGAGCCCCTGCGTGGGGAGGAAACACCTGCTACGCAACTCGGCAAAACTTCCCACCCCTTCGCTCTGCACTCCAAGTCCAGCTGTGCCCCCGGGGCCGCCTCCTTCCCCAGGCAGGCAGCGCAGCCTCCGAGCGCATTCTCGGTTCCCCGCGGTTCCGCGCGCTCCGAGAGCCCTTCCCCCGCAATTAGCAGGGGTTGCTGCGCGGAGACGGCGGCGGCGGCCCTGCCGGAGCTGCTTAGTAATCCGCACACGTGTGCCGGGCGGATTCCGCCCCCTCGCGGGTGGGCCGAGGCAGTGGGCGGGAGTGTGCTGGTGGGCCTGGGGCGCGGGCTGCCGGGGCGGGTCCTGGGGCTGTCCGGGCAGGGGCCCCAAGTCCCGGGCGCCCGGAGCCTGGGGGAGCTTCCGCGGCGACCAGAGCGCCTCCTGCGCCCTGGGGTGGGGGTGGGGGGGTCCCAGGTCCTGGATGTAGGAGACAAGAAGTGGAGTCCGGGGTCCCAGGCCCCTGGCGTGCGCGGCGCGAGAGTCGGGGGTGCGTGTGTGTATTTACGCGTGGAGGGGACCGGGCGACCGCGGTCACTGCGCTGTTTCCAGACCTAGGTTGCGGGGGGGTGCGCGAGGCTCCTGGATCACCCCCGCGGGGCTGGGACCCCGTTTTCTCTGCGCCCGAAGGGTCAAGTGCGAGCGCAAGTGGCCGCGTGGGAGCTGGCTGCAGGCAGGAGGCTGGTGACGCCAGCCCCGGAGTCGCCCTTAGAGCTTGGTGGTAGCTAGGGCGGGGTCGCAACCCCCACCCCCCCACCCCCCCCCCCCGCCCCTGCTGAGGGAAGCCTTGAGGGCTAAGGTGGAGCCTCTGCCCCCCGGGGTGCCTGCCAGCCGTGGGGCTTCCCCGAGGAGGAGCGCTTGGGAGCCGAGCAGCGCGCGCCCAGGTGGCGGCTCCCGTGGTGGCGAAGGCAGGAGGAGTTTTTGATGCGTGGGGTGTAATTCGTGACCTGTTTGCGGAGTCGTGAGAGGCTGCAGGCAGCTGCAGTTTTGGTCTGTAGGACCCGGTGCCATCCCTACCCGGTGGTCAGCTTCAGGTGACGGTGCTTTCCGCTTCGGTGCAACCTTGGGGGGTCCCCGGATTCAATTCTGACGCCTTCTTCCCTTTTGATTATTGAAATCGCGAAGGTTGAGCCCCGAGTGTGCTTACGTCCCCCAAAACAGCACGTTTTCAGGGACCGCGGGAGAGGGAAAGGCTTTCAGAGTTTTCTTCTAGTAAATAGGCGGCGTCAGTCATTCCGTGAGCTCTCAGATTTGCACCCTGATCAGGGGCCGATCTGCTGGCTGTTTGGGTGCGCAAAGTTTGCTTTGCTTCTCAATCGTTTCCCGTGTCTGTGCAGCGACAAGAAAGCAGTTATTTGCAAGCGTTACTCAGAAAGTGTCCTAAAAGACGAGCATATATAGTAGCTCTGTGGTCTCCCAGAGGAAGTGTGGGAGTGAAAGGTGGAGGGCTTGTCAAAATTCCCAGTTCTAACATTCACTAACCCACCCAGCGAAGAGATTGAAGCACGCATTCCCACAATTTCACAGCAACCGTGTAACGCAACTCACACACGCGCACAGAGAGAAGCCTTCCCAAATCTGCATGCTTCTAGGTGAGTTACCTTGTTAACAATTCCTATCACCAAGAAGGATGCTGAGACCTTACACTCGCGGGCCACATTGCTTTACAGTTGAGCCACTCCTCACGTCCTCTCTCTTGGGAAAGCGAGGAATTCCTGTGAATAAACGACTTTCACAGAAAACCCCTGATCCATCATGTACTGAAAGGTGCATCATCTCAAGGGAAGTTAAAATTTCAGCATTCATGATTCATATTCTTTATTGCATTGTCAAGGGGATTAATTTTTTTTTTTTTTCAATGAGGAACTGTTCAGCCACAAGCTCTGGTGCTTCTGGAACACCTATATAGTCTTAGTTTGGGATTTTAAATCTGTAAACAGGTAAGCAGAAGGAAGGCTTTCTTCCCAAGTGGCAGGCTTTGTAAACTTGAATAGTGGGACAATGAGATCGGAATGAACAAGTCTAGAGGTAGCAAATAGCTCGCGGTAAAATGATAGAATCCCCCCGGGTCTCAAGCATCTCCACTAACCCCGGCCTTGGGAGGAAAGGGAAACACCGTTCGCACATTGGCTTTCAGCTGGCCAGTCATGCTTGATAAGTAGACTGCCGGGAGTAGGTGCTTGTGAGTTCCTACAGGCAAACCGGGTTCCTCCTGAGGGCAATGCTTCCTTAGTTTCCAGTTGATTGTCTCAAACAAACACCGACAGCGCTTCGAAAATGTCAAGAAAATGGTCCGGCTTCCTTTAAGAAATAGATAAACAAAGGCTCAGTGGCCAGTTAGTGTTCGCTGCAGACGATACAGCAAATCCAGTGTAGACATTTCTGAGCTGTCAAAATGCAAATGGCATATTAAATACTCTGTGCTCTACTGAATTCTAAATGTGCCTCCGGTCGGTTTTCTGCTGAGCTCATAGTGAAAATAAGCCACCACAGCTTGCATACATGCAATGTAAACTACACTTTCCCTTTGGCCTATTGTATTTCTTCTGGTTAGGTTCATCTCCCTGTAGAATTAAGAAGCTGAATGGGTACTCCTTGCACAGAGCGGATGACAAAGCTCTGTGGTCTTATTTTAATTTCATTGGTTTAGCTGTTAAATCAGAGGAAGACATCTGGGTAAAGGTATGGATATTGTACAGCCTACCGTATTTGTACCTTTGGGTTGATGGGCATAGGATTGCTGGACCAGCAGTGGTAAGAGACAGACTCAAGTTCAGATCTACTCCCATGTCCCGGCAACTGTAAGGACCCGATATGGGAATTGTTTGAAACACTAGAACCGGCTTGGGTGTGCCACCTGAGGCAAAGAGAGAAATACTTTGGCTGGGCTGAGGCCAATTAGTCCTGAAAGAAATCCGTCCTTTGACCTGGTCTTCAGTTGTGCAGCCACTGTGCGTAGCTCACTGGATGTCCACGTCAGGACGACCTATCGGTATGAAGGTTGAATAATCGTATTGAGGTACTTACCTCAGTGCAAGCAAGCAAGGCTTTTCCGCAATGACTTCAAGATGACCTTACCTTGGGCTAGTTGATATATCTGTATTGAAATTGGAATTTAATGCCTAGTGCTGAGGTTGAGAAGTTCCAGAATTAAAATTCCCCATTATATCACAAAGAATTAGAAGAAGTTCGTTTCATTACACTGGTTAAAAGGGATGGGTGGTAGGAGTCTTTGTGAAAGCAATACTCGCCTTGTTACAGTTCCGCCCCTGCCCCCCAGCAAAGCAACCTCTTTGGATGTAGATTGAAACACATGTTTTACCCTTTTGAGTTTAGCTGCAATTTCTTTATTTTTAAAAAAATTTTTTTAACGTTTATTTATTATTGAGTGACAGAGCGTGAACAGGGGAAGGGCAGAGAGCGAGGGAGACACAGAATCCGAAGCAGGCTCCAGGCTCCGAGCCGTCAGCTCAAACCCACAAACCGCCAGATCATGACCTGAGCCGAAGTCGGACGCTCAACTGACTGCGCCACCCAGGCGCCCCATTAGCTGCAGTTTCTTTAAACCATACTAATTTCTGGGAGAGGAAAACGCCATCCTCGCTTTAGGGAGGTTGTATGATCTCTCTTCATCCTCAAATGGTTTTGCTCTAGCTGCATGAGGGATTTCATCATCCACTAGGCACACTGTCTCATTTACCAAAACCTACTCCTGAATATATTATAAACATTCTTTTGAGGAGTAACATTTCATCAAATTAAGTTGATCTAGAGTCAGTGTTACTTTGACCCAAAGTGGCAACATTTATCTCCAGCTAAAACTTCTCTGGTGAATGGAAAAAGCAAACAAACAAAACAAAACAGAACAACAACAACAACAAAAAACCCATGCAGCCTGCCATGAGCCCTTGTTAAAAAGAAGTACTATATCTTTTATTTCTCCTACATTTTGCAATTTATTCATTGAAATCTTCTTGCTTTGTCTAGTACTGGTTTTTTGTTTCTTTTTTTAGCTTGGGGAAAACTGTACAAGGGAAAGGGATATTTCAGTATTGCCATGTTCTCCAAAACAGAAGTAGCAGAAAAGGGATCCATTTTGATACTAAGTCTTAATATTTCTGGTCTTCTACCTTAATACTAACAATCTGAATTGTAATTTTGTCCCATTGTTAGCAAAATAATAAATCATGAAGAATGCTTTGTGCGCTAAAAATTCCCCTTGTTACTGACATGAGCTCAAAGGGAACATAGTTGCAGAGAAGTCAAGTTCTTGGTGGCATTTATCAGCTCATTTCACCATTGAGTCACTTTAAGGAATATTGCAACTGGAGACTTAAATTATATAAAATATTGGCCTGATTCTCGGTTTTATGTATTTTGGAGATCCTCAACCTCAATAAAATTCAAGAAAAACTAATGTGACATAGAGATATTATAGATGTGCACCCAACTCTCTGGCTGAATGATCCAAATAAGAATAAGCCACTTGAGTTGCAGTGGAATCAGAGCAGCTTTGGAGGACGAGGCGCATTTCTCTATCGTATTATTGTGGCAACCTTCTGTTTTCTTTTGCATTAAACCTGTCACCTTTATCATTGTAGATGTTGGCATCATGACCATGATGTAGAGTTTTTGAATAGGCTTTTGCAAACTTTGTCTGCATAAGAATCACAGGTCTTGTTTAAATGCAAATTCTGAGGTCTCTCTCCCCAAATGATTCTCAGTAAATGGGTTTTGGATGGTGTCAGAAATCTGCATTTATATATGTATACATGTTATCTATCTACCAAGCCTTCCACCCTTTCAATAAAAGGCATCCGAATCTAATGACCTATTCACTGAGACTTCACAGACTAATTAGCCCACACTGATTTCAAGATGATTATCCTATAGTATGAAATTGTGCAATTATTTCAGAAGATTTCTTCTTTATCATTAGGGCCTCCATGATCAATGTTCATCGTTCTGTGCGGTTTTTATTCTTTCAAAAAACGGGTTTACAGCAAAGATGCGATTCAAGCTCCTTGTCCATAATGTTGATATTATGGGAAGACTTCGAGGGATAATTATACTCTTTCGTATGAAAATACCATGTGAATGATTTTATTTTTTTTTCTTTTACTGTTTAGTGAACTCTGATATGATTAGTGTTATGTAAGAAAGAGCTAAATGTGAGATTAAAATTAGAATTATTTGGGGAGTGATCTCTAATGAATTAAAAGCCTTAGAAATTAATTGTGAATTCTAAGCATTTTCCAGATGCCTCGTGAATCCCTGAGCCATACTGTTGACATGACTATGTTTCTGAAAATGTGGCCTGATGACTCTCTGAGTGGATTGTCACTCCCTTTTCTATCTGTAAGCTCATAATTAAGACTACACACCTTTGACTTTTGTGTGGATGGATAATCTTCAGGGTGACATGAAGACACCTTACGAAAATGGGTTCTGCTGGTTAAGGAAATTCACTTTTCTTTCACAGAATGGGCCATAAGAGTACTGTTCAGAGGCCATCAACAATTTTTGTCTCCATGTTTCAAACGATTTCTTTTTATGGTTAGGGAAGTGGTGTACTTTGATGTATCATACAGCTGTGGATAGTTAAGATTTGCAGGGAATGATTGGCACTTCATACAGAAAAGAAGAGGGACCCTGGCAACATAAGAAAGGTCACATTTTTACAAGAAATTAACTGAATTGAGCAGATACTTCCCTTATGCTCAAGAAATGTAAATTTCTTCAGCATCAATCTGGCATTTCTTGGTCTGGTTCCATCTTTTTCTCCCTTCTTTACAAAATATAATTGTTGTGAACAACTTGAGACGAGACAAACCCAGCCATTAGGATTTTGTTTTGTTTGTGGTGGCTGCTACATACATGAGGTTGCATGTTACCTGCTCAAGATGCATATTCCATTTTCTATGGAAACAATATGAAATTTTCAAACTCTAAGCCCTAACACGTCCCCCCCCCCCCCCCCGCTAAATTTGTAGATATTAAGAAAAAGTCAAGTGAGAGCAAAGTCACCTGGGTCCTATTAGGTAGGATTCTTTTTTTGTTGATTAATATATTTAAGTGTTTAGGTGCAACTACTGTTGCTAATGGGAGATATATATACATGGTGCTAGTCTGTTACAACCATTAACGATGGAAGACCTGGGAGCTGGGAGCCGAAGAAGAGGTTTGGGGAGTCTAGACCCTTAAATGGGATCAGGGTAGTTATTTGGCTCACTTGAAGAATCCTAGTGTGTACCAACAAGAATAACTCAAATCCATATAACCGGAACTCATGAATTCTTTACTATTTACCTATACATGTTAAAAATGAAGATGTTGAATCTATGCTTGCTCTCAATGAGCTTTCGTTGTTACTAAAAACAAAACAAAACCCTTAGGTCATTTTGTTTTCAATTTTTAACATGTGTTTATTTTTGAGAGACAGGCAGAACATGAGCAGGAGAGGGGCAGAGAGAGAGGAAGACACAGGCTTCAGGTTCTGAGCTGGCAGCACAGAGCCCAATATGGGGCTCAAACCCAAGAACCATGAGATCATGACTCCGGTTGAAGTGGGACGCTTAACCGACTGAGCCACCCAGGCGCCCCTACAACCCTTAAGTTATTGACTTAATTAGTATGTATTCAAATACTGGACTGTGATACAGACAACAACTGTCACGCAGAAATGAGTACAGATATTGGTACAGCCTCTGAGAGTGGAGGAGAAAGGGGATTGGGACAAAGTCAGTGAGAATGAGGAGGTTGAGAGAGGAATGGCTTCCCCCCAAGCCAACCATAGTGAGAAGTCAGGTTCAGTGTCAAGCATGTAGATGAGCCTATAAATATTGATGCTTCTCAGAAATTCTTCTATCTGTTCTGAAAGCTAAAAGTCCAGATGCAAACAATTATAAACTACTGCCCTGGGACGATTTCCTGAAATAGGCGAATGTGCAACTTATTCCGAGCCCTGCCTCCTTTTCTCACACCACCTGTGGGGCAGCCTCCTGTTTGGAGGAGGAATCTATTTCTTGGAAACAAAACATGTATGCACTTTTAAACTCTTTGTTTCCACATTCCATGATTGTTGCTCTTACCGTTGTTTTTGTTGTAATGACCCCATAAAATGGTGACAGCATTGGGTGTGGGGGAAAAACACATTTTGGTTACTGGCTTACTGGCAATGTGTATTGGCAGCCTTAAGTACTGCAAGTATTTCTACAGGATATGGTGTGCGTCCCCCAAACTGACTTTCCAGATCCTTTATAATCTGGCTTCAGTGTCTCTGGCCAGCTGTATCTCTGTGCTTCCTGCTGGTGACTTTCACTTCAGTTAAGCTGGTATTGTGCACAGCCTAAATGCACCTTTGTTCCAGTCCTTCTCAAGCCCACCCTGCGTCTAGTTCTAGGTACCTCACCCATTTTTGACCACCCGATCTCTCTGTCTCCTATATTTCTTTTGTCACTTACCACGTTTCAGTCATGGGTCATAACGTAGAACATTGTGGGTTTAGGATCTTTAAAAAATCACGTTGTTCGCTTGCTGATTTCATTTCCGTTTGTTTACATCCTTCTTACTCTGTAGATCTTAAAGTCCCAGGGACTTAGAAGACACACTTCCAACTATCAAAGTCCCGTAGTGTTTCTTTACACATTCACTGTTTCTTCAACGAATAAACCCATGTTCTCATAACCGTGATCCTGTCCCTTGTTGTAACCGAGTCACATTACTGCTTTGAAAATATTTTTTGAAAAGACTCATAGAAAACAGAGGACCTGTGGAAGGTATCAGGAATGAGCTTTTCACGTCATGAAGAGATGGTTGTGTGTGGTTTATTTACTCACACATCCAGACTAAAACTTGTCAAAATAATTAGCTTTGAAACCCTATATCTAAATTACCATTTTGCTGGGCTTATTTGATTCCTTTGTTGCTTTTCATAATAGTTCCTGTTCATATACAAAGTAACTTATCTGGGGGTATTTGCATTTTTCTCTCTCCTAGTGATAATAAGTTAATGATATTAGAGCAGGCACAGTAGATATGTCAGCATTCAATTGTCATTTTGATCTTCGTCACTATTTCATGTCTCAGCTTTTTAATTTAAAAGAATTACATAAGACGATTATGGAACAAAGAGGAACTTCTCAGTCTCTTTTATTACTGCAATTACAGCATTACCTTCCTAGTGTTCTTTAGTGGCACCTGGAAAAGCCGAAGGGACATGCTGTCCGGGTCTTTAAAAGACGAGGGATCTTCTGACCCGCAGGTACAGAAACTGTAGCCACACAAAACTTTGGGGTATGACTTATACCTTCCTGCCTATGTGCTTTTCTTTCAATTTTATGATGGATGGACAACAAGGGGCCTTTTAAAAAGAGTTGGTAAAAAAAAATAAAGTGTCATGTGACAAGGTGGAGTGCCTATCCTTTCTTCTGTGATGTGGCTTCTCTTTTATATTTAAGAACAGTTCCTGGGGCGGGGGGGACAACAAACCAGTATGTAAGTTAGAGATCTGATATCATTTACTACAGTCTTAATACCAGAATGTTCTATGCGAGCCACTCTTTTATGCCTTTTACTTTTAAATTATTTTTTATTTTAATTTAACGATTATTTGAGGATAGTTGACCACAGGGTCACATTCGTTTCAGGTCTACAGCATAGCGATTCGGCTTCTCTGTACGTTATGCTGTGCTGACCACAGTTGTAGCTACCATCTGTCACCATACAACACTATCACAACACCACTGACCATATTATTTTTTATGCCTTTTAATGACTACTCATCCTTTGACCCTCATTAAGGAGGGATAGAGAGAGAAAGCCAAAGGCATTTATAGCAAGAACATGTTATGTAGTCCTGGGTTTCCTACATTTCTCCTCTGCAGGACCAGACATCGCCCAGAACAGAAAGAGCTAGAAAACAAGGATGCCTGGGTGGCTTAGTCAGTGAAGCGTCCGACTCTTGATTTTGGCTCAGGTCGTGACAGCGTGGAGTCTGCTTGGGCTTCTCGCCCCCATCCCTTCTCTGTCCCTCCACTGCTCAAAAAGAAATGAATAAATAAACATTTTTTAAAAAAGATCTAGAAAGCAGAGTTGTCAAGGACACGTTGGAGGGGAAGTCCCTCTCAGTATTGTTTATATTAGCTGTCTATCACAGGGTAACATTATTGCCACAAGTCCAGCAGCTAAAACAGCATACATTTATGATCTTAGAGCTGCTGGTGGTCTGTGCACGGCTCATCTAGGTCACACAAATCCTCTGCTTATGGTCTCAATGACTATAGTCAAGGGGTGGGCTGGGACTTCATTCTCATCTGGAGTTCAGCTGCGGAAGAAGGACCCACTCCCGGGATGACTCAGGGGCTGGCAGAAGTCCATTCCTTGTGCTTGTAGGGCTGAGAGCTTAAGTTTATTGTTGGCCATTGGCCAGAACTCACCCTCAGTTCCTAGAGGCTGCCCATGGTTCCTTGCCACGTGGGGCTTCCCAAAATGGCTCAAAGCCAGGGAGGGAGAGAGAGACTCAGGCAAATAGGGTGCTACGCTATTACATGTGACCACATAATCATGCACAATCACATCTAGTCCATCATTTTACCCTGTTTTATTGGTTAGAAGCAAGATCCAGGCCCTGCCTTCTTCAAGGGGAGGAGAATTATACAAGGGCATAAACACCAGGAGGTGGGGGTCATGGCAGCCATCTTGAGTCTCTCCTCGAAATACGTTAATGTAGAAAGAGCACCATACAGTCAATAAGCAAAGGGTCTAGGACCTGACTAAAATGGACAACAGCTATCAATAGGCATTTTGTAGAAAGAGCAAAAAGAAATATCAAAGGTAAGAAAAGATCCCTAAACTTACTATTGACCCAAAGAATGTGGATTATATGATGCTGTCCCCTGACCCCAATGCATTTGTGAACCTGCAATTCATACACCTTGTGTCAGCAAGCAGCTAAGCAAACTGTCTGGGCACCATTGTACATCTAGAAAAAATGACGGGGGGACACAATTTGGCCCTACCAATCAAAATTCTGACGTATCAGATATTTTAACCCAGAAATGTAGTGTATTTTGAGGCACTATCTGCCTGTTCATTTTTAGCCTTCTAACATTGCAAAATTGGACATAGCCTAAATGCCCATTATCCTAAAGTAGCTAAATAAATTGATCAACACACACACTATATGGCCTATATGAGAGCGTTTCCCTGGTAGAACATTGAGTCCAGAATTCAAAATACCACATACGTTTTGTTTCCATTCTCATGCAGGGAAAAAGCAAGTTACTTTTATGCCCATGTAAAAATATCTGAAAAGATGCATACATTACAGTAGTGATGTTTAAATGTTCGATTTGGGGGATAACTATGTCAGACTTCTCAAAATAAACAATAGGTCTTAAAAAAGGGTTATCTGGAAAAGAAAAAGTGCAAGGAGCTCTGACCAGTCCATTGATGAGAAGAGTAGAGACAGAATGTAAGATTTTTGAAATTGAAGTGACCTTCAAGTTTATTGTAATAACTCTGCTTTTAGTTGCATCCAGAGAACTTAAGGGTCTTGGACAAATTCGTAGGGACATTTAAGGCAGAGCTCAGTCTAAGTGAACACTCTTCTCTCCCGGGAGCCCACATGCCTTCTGATGACCGAACATTCCGGCTCCTCACTCAGGCCCAGCCTGGCTGTGCGCCTCCCTCCCTCCTGCCTCCCCCCACCCTCCTGCCTCCCCCCACCCTCCCCACCCCCCCCTCTTCTGGTGGAAGGACAGGCAGCACTGAGTGTCCCCGAAGTGATGCTCTGGGGAGACAGAATGGCTGGGAAAGTCCTGGAATTGAGTTTAAAACCTCCCTCAGACCATTCTTCTGGAAGCTGGACTTCTGAGTTCCTTTCTTTGAGGTTGCTGAAACATGGCGCTGTGATGCCATTGTGTCAGCTCGCTAATATGTTCTACATCAGTATGATTGGGACGCCATATTTGCCACTGCAGAATATTCAATTCTGAAAACTTAGCACGTTAATTCTACCACACTGAAATATTTATTTGTGGGAGACTGCTCGACTTAATACAATGAGACGATTCCAGGCTCGAGTCGCTTAATGATTAAATTAACTTGAAGTAGGAAATAACTTTACTGAAATGAAAACTAGTTCGTTACTGAGATTGGCAGTTCATGTCATATGATGGAAAAAAAATCCGTCGGAGTTTTCATGTGCTCAGAGGTTCTGGTTTGGAGAAGGTAGCGGTACAGAGATGCTGGGTTTCGTGTGTTTGAAGGCGGCCTCTGGGAAGCTGAGAACTCAGGGTTCTGTTCCCGTGTCTGCCCCTCGTACTGTGTGTCTCGCAAAATAGGAAACTCTCTGACATGAGGTTTTCTCATCTTTGCAAAAGGGATGTTAACTGGCCTCGATATTGTAAGGATTAGATGAATAAGCATATGTAAAAGGCTTCAAACAGTGCCTGGCAGTTACTAATCTTAAATAAATGTTAGCACCTGTTTTATTAGAGCAACTAAAAACATTAGACTATCAATTCAGGATATGACCACAGAAGTAATACCAGAGGAAGCCTTATATTTTGGAGAGAGATTATTTATAAGTGAAGATTCATGATTAATATTTGGATATAATTATCTTCTGTTTATAAGAATCATCCTGAGACTAGTTTCTAGAATTCTTTACGATGTACAAAATGCTTTTACATTCCTTACGTCACTTACAGACATAGAAAAATTACTAAGATTTCTCAGAAAGGTCAAGCGCTAATAGGATCAAGGTTATAATTTGACTTTGTGGGTCACATTCAGCCTGAATAATACTCAATGCTCAGGAAAGCCACTTAGAGGTGTGTTTTATAGTCATTTATGACCAGGAGGCCTTGGACATTTGAAGTGACCATGAAAGGAACAATAAAAGAAAAAATACTAGAACACTTTTCAAAGCAAGACTGCTCTGAAGAGTAAATCTGTCTACACATCATGGTGTATCCGCTGTGAGCATTCCCAACGACAACGTGATGCTTTTGTGTTCTGAAAGAGTTCGCATATTTTTCTAACTGCTTTGTTTTGCCCAAGAAAAGTAGCTGAGGCTATTTTTTAAAGGAATGTTGGGAATGGGGCAACTTGCTGGTGGAGACTTGTGAAAACATTGTTAGATTAGCTCTCTATGGGTAATACAGTGAATCTTTCACCTTTCGGAAAATGAAAACCAATGGGTAAAGTTGGAGACTGCGTGATTAGAATCTTGAAAACGGTCAGGGCCTTAGCCACCGACTTAACCCTTTGTTAACCCTCTAGCCATGGAACAGTCGATAGTGCTAAGACCATCAGTACATCTGGCCTTTTTCTTCTGGTTTAGGCTTTCCATTGTAGTGTCTCATGACTCATGTATGGTGGACCCTTGAATTGAAAAAACTCCCCATACCTCTTCTGCCTGCTCTAAGTCTCCATACCTGTGTTGAGAGGTTGAAAGGTAGGGGTCTCTGTGTTTGAAAGCCCATGTTGGTGACAAACCTAAATCCCAATGCGTGATGTTAGAATCAAATGTTCTTTCCAGGATCACTTGATTGAGATGTTCAGGATAGGCTACTGAGAGAAGTCCAGTGGCCACTGGCGAAATGCAAACTCTTCAAAGTCCGCGATGCCCAGTTTGGCTGTTGAAGCCAATGTCTGTGTCTTTCACACCTGCTGTGGCCAAGTGCATACCAACACTGAAACCTTGTAACCATAGCAACCCTGCAGGTCCCACGGAGGAGGACTCGTGAGATGTCGGTGTTGGGTGTTGGAGCCTTAGTGAATGTGTGCTTAAGCATTTCAGGGTTCGCTCCCCTCCTTCGATAGTGCTCCGGGTCGCCGTGCCGTCTCTCCAACAAATGCCAACCCGGAAGCGCTTTGTGCTTCTGTGACTTGGCTTTCAAATAGGACCTTGTTAAGAGATGCTCACTCAACATTTCTTCAACAAGTGACCGGAGGCCTGGGGTCTGCGTGCCATCTAAGGCAGTGGCTTCAAAGGGATGTGCATTCAGGGGAGTGATTTCAGTGCTGTCCCCCCGAATGTGGTCGGGTGAGGAGACTCGAGGTGATCCCAAGGACTCTGAGAATTTAAGTCTTGGAGGCCACTTTTAGGGCCCGGGGAAGAGGAGACATTTTTTCCCCACGTGTGGGAGTCCACAACCAAGCACTCTCCACTCACAGACCACACTTTGCACCGGCTAAAAGTCTCTGGCCTGTGCCATGGAGAGAGGTGCTGAAAGAGTTTGTGGTAAGTGGTGCTGTGTTGTTATTAAAGGTGAAACAGGTGTTACCCTTCTCATCCTTTTCAGAGAGTGGAATTTTAAGTCCTAATCTTCTCTTTGAAAAATAGTTCATCCCCTATTTGGCTATTCTGGAAGGAGCTATATGATCGGTTAAATATCTTTAAAAATTTTTGGTTTAGTTTTTTAGTTTGTTTGTTTACTTATTTATTTATTTACCTAGTTTTGAGAGAGAGGTTGAGCAGGAGAGAATGCCAAGAGAATCCCAATCTCCCAAGAGAATCCCAAGAATCCCACGCGGGGCTTGAACCCAGAACCGTGAGATCATGACCTGAGCCGAAACCAAGAGTCAATGTTTAACCGACTGAGCTACCCCGGCGTCCCTGAGTATCTTTTCATTTTAATGAGATAGAAACTAGTTAACAAGTAAAAGCCGAACTCTAGTCAACATAAGATCAAAAATTTCAGGACACAAGATTGATGAGCACACGAACCACCTAGAGACTAATACCACTGTGACTGTTGGTAGAAAAAAAATGGTATAAAAATGAGCACCTCACCAAGGCGTACCGTGCTCAGTTCACGTACAGATGGGAGGCATCTGACAAATTGCAGCATTAGGAGAAAAAGACAACAACAGAGGCCCTCATTCTGCCACTTGACAAACCACTTGATGCTCTAGTGGATTTTCTTTGTTTACAGCTCACTGGCCATGTGTCTCGCCATACCTTTAAGGACAGTTGTGCTAAAGTGGCACTTCAATGAATATTTGATGAAGAAAGAGGTCATTGGAAGAAATAGCTATGTAACCTACCTACCAAATCAAATTTATGTCTACACTGACGCATTTCCAACAGATCCATGCAGGGCATAGATGGCGCAGGGGTGGGGTTTATTCAAAGGGATGGGAATGTCGAAGCAAACTGCCATCAGAGCTTAATTAGGAGGGAGAGGGTGGTTGTGGATGAGTTTCAGCCCCTGATGGTCTTGTTTTAAAGCTATTTTTAACATTTGGGCAAGTTCAAAGAATCGGTTTGAAGAGTTTTGTCTGTATTTAACTTCGTGTATGCAAAGAGCTAAATCAAAACAGTGTGTGTTAGTAGGTAAGCATTATGCATCATTTTACGTATTCTTACCGAAATGATATTTAAGAGATAACTATTTTTTGCCTTTTGTTAAGATGCCTTTGCTAATTTAGTGCAGTATATAACGCGGTGAATAAATATAAGGTGCATTAAAAGAATAGAATATAAGGGGTCACTGTTTGGGGCACTTACCCCACGTATTTGTAGATAAATTGTTACAGGAAAAAAAAATCACGATTTGTGCTGGCCCCATAATGATTAAAAACCAATTGTTGGACCTTCTATTTAGGAAATTCTTACGTGCAACTCAAAAGCTCCATTTCAAACCAAAAAAGGCATAAATGCCCACTGGATTTATGGTTCCTCTTCCAAGCAGATTTTCTCATAACAAATAACTTTTTTTTTTTTTTTTTTTGGTTTCAGAGTGGCTAGTCTGAGCAACACGATTTTAATCCTTCTCCTCAGACTGCTCTGGGCTCCATAAACAGTATCTTCTGTTTCTTTTTTTCCTTTCCTATTGCAAATAATGTGCACACAGTTTATGACTGTCACAGGATTGTGCATACGCTCTCTCCTGCCGGAGCTTGGGCTGCCCTCTATTGACACAGTACATCAGGTGAAGCCCTGAAGAGTCCAGGGTGGGTCACTGACCTCTGCCTCTACCTGCCTTACTGTACATCACTTTGGAGTAACACCTGTCTCCTTCCGATGCCACACCTGTACGTGGAGATGACAGGTTGGGCGTTCTAGTCCAAGCTCTGCTATATTCTAGTTTTAGGACCTCCAAACCGGGCACTTCAGTTAATTCGTCTGAGAAAGAAGTGATTTGGCTCTTTCCCCTTCCTCCCTGACATCCTGTGACTTCTGTTCTAAGCATAGCAGCAATCAGCTAATCAATACATACTTAGAGGGTTGTAGCAGAGTGGCCTAAATTCAATAGGGCCACTTGCAGCCAGGAGGCAGATGGAATCCGGACTGTGTGTGTGTGTGTGTGTGTGTGTGAGTGTGATTTTTCTTTTTCCTTTCCTCTAATGCACAGAACTCAGTTATCTGCAGTTTCTCTCCTCAAATGACATACAGCAGATACTTCCTTTAATTAGTGTAAGCTGAAATTAATTACTCTCTGAGCCTGTTTCCTCTGATATTTTTTTCAACCCATTTGAAAAAAACAGAAGTCACCTTGGTGTATTCAAAGCACTGGGTGCCGCGGGTCAACCTTAGTTGTCACCTAGTCAACCCCTAGGTCACACTGACGATCAGCATCACATGGGTCTTGTCCTTCTGGAAAGGTAAGCGTCTGTTGTATGTTTGGGGTAGACACCTCCTTTTCCAGTTCTGTCACTAAATGTGAATACTTCTAGGAGAGCCGTAGGAAAAGCATCTAGTTTTTGAGTTCACTTTGTATAATTTTGGAATTAAATATCCGGTCTAGTAATTTTTTTTTTTCAAACCACGTTATCCACATTAACATTCAGTATTTATGTGTAACTCTATATAGTTGCAATGTACTTGTAATACTTACCAGCAGACAGCATCTGTGGGAGATAGCTCAATACTGTATCTATTTTATCACCTCATATTTTCTTAACGAGGAACTCAAGTCTCAAAATGTCACCTTCTCTTAGCCACGTGTTTTGGGTTGCAGAATGAAAAGCAGGACATTCTTCTCCAATCTCTGTCTGAATGTTAGGTCTCTGAATCGAATCCGTATTTCTCCTTACCTTCCAAACGCTCAATCCTGCTGCCATATAATGAGTGAAACAAATATATATCAATGTTTACTTGTTACACAGCAGAACGGTAGAAGGTTGACTCGGGTCTTTTCCTGAAGAATCACACAGAGTGAATGACCTTGCCTCTCTGCTGATTTTTCTTGAAATTATTTTCCTACGGCGGTCATTCTTCAGCATCTGATGAGGTGCATATCGTGTATGTAGGATCTTCTGAAGTTCTGTCAAAAACTTTAACTGTATCTAGATGCCAAATATGCAAATTGGAAATAATCAAGGGAACCCTTTTAATACTGCAGCTGAATGTTAACTGCCATACTAGGCCCTCTAGACTGCTCTTGGGAACAAAAGCAAAAACAAAAAGAAAACACAAAAAAACAAAACGAACAAACCTGTCCAGACAGGAAAATCCAAAACTTCTCTTTGCCTTGGATTTATTTTGTTTTATTTTGTTTGTTTGTTTATTTTGGGGGGAGGGAGAGAGCAAGAGCACAAGTTGGGGAGAGGGGCAAAGGAGAGAGAGAGAGGGAGGGAGAGAGAGTGAGGGAGGGAAGGAGAGAGGGGGAGAGGGAGAGAGGGAGGGAGTGAGAAAGAGAATCTTAAGCAGGCTCCACACTTAGCACAGAGTCTAATGCAGGGCTCAGTCCCATGACCCTGGGATCATGACCTGAGCTGAAATGAAGAGTCAGACATTCAGCTGACTGAGCCACCCAGGCAATCCTGGATTGCTTCATTGTAAAAATCATCACCCTTTTTGAAAGGTACTATCCCTTTTCCCTTAGGAAACAGACCTTGGAGAAAGACCTTTTCTTTAAGCCAGGCTGACTGTGTTGGCTGTCTCATGTTGATATGTCAGCAATAGCCGAGGCTCCTGACTGCCATATTCAGGTCAGAAGAAGCCAAGCCATTACATAGAACCTTAACTTTTTCTTTTTCAATCTTTGGATGAATAAAAGGTAAATAAATGCACATTCAGCAAGCCTGTCCCCATAAAGGGTTCTGGTTACAGGGCAGGTACCTGTGATGTTATTCTTGGATAGAGCACACATAGAGTCATTTGGAGGAGCTGGGGAGGTACAGAATTAGCGAAGACATTTTCCATCTCAAGTTTGATGAAAGAGACTTTTTGATTCCTCACCACACTGTGTGGGAATAAGCCCTGTGGGTTTCGGTAGTCAGTACGCTCTATGATTTTATACTGGTTTCCAAACTAGCACGTCCCACGGAAGCACCAGATAGAGTTCGAGAGCCCAAACTGGGAAAAGTAATGCTCCCGTAGAAGCAAATCGTATTTTCAGTACAAGTAAATTTCACATACATTACTGAAATTAATTCAAATATTGAATTAGCATTATTGAGTATCACCTCCATATCAAGTCCTGTGCTAGTCGCAGTGGATCCAAAGTGAATGAGGTAAAGTCCCTGCCCTCAAGCATTTTTACATTCCAGTAAGGGTGATGTTCTTTTTTTTCTCAGTAATATCAGAATACTCAAAAAAGCGATAAAAACAGTAAGATGCTACCCGATGTTGCAGCTTCAAAGAAATAATACACATTTCTTGGTACGCTGTTAGATTTAATAACTACAGGATAGCCTGAGTTTCTTACGCTTGCCCAAACATTCTGGATAATTAGGTTTCATGCACTGGTTTGCCTTCTCTGTGACATCTTCGGAAGGATATAAAATATGAAATGATAGGATGATGTCACATAGAAAGTCCACACGATTTTTTTTTTATTTTAATTTTTTTTTTAGTTTTAGGTTTTTAACTTAGTGAATCGTCAACTACGTACAACACCAGTGCTCACCACAAATGTCCTCTTAAAAAAATTTTTTGTAATGTTTATTTTTGAGAGAGAGACAGAGAGACAGAGAGACACACACAGAGAGAGCATGAGTGGGGGAGGGGCCGAGAGCGAGGGAGACACAGAATCCGAAGCAGGTTCCAGGCTCTGAGCCGTCAGCACAGAGCCCAACGCGGGGCTGGAAATCACGGACCGCGAGATCATGACCTGAGCTGAAGTCGGGTGCCCAACCGACTGAGCCACCCAGGCGCCCCACGAATGTCTCCTTACTGGCCGTCCCCCATCTAGCCCATCCCTCACCCATCTCCTGCTGGTGAGCATCACTTTGTTGTCTATAGTTACGACTCTGTTTCTTGGTTAGTCTTTTTTTCCCCCCCGCATGGTTTTGAGTTTTTGAAAATGACAGCCACGGTAGTGAGTTAACTGCACAACGTTTCCAGACTCTCCTCCCAAATCGAATGTAAGTTCCTTCTTCATTCATTGAAGAAACATTTATTCGATTTCAGTTTGGTCCAAGATATTGGGAAGCAAAATTCAGGAGATAGAGTGATTAATAAGGCAACACGCAGCTTCTGACTCCATGGCGCTTATCGTTTAGACAGCTGGAAAGCATGTGTGTAATCACGTGATCTTAGGAACCAAATTCTGT
Organism: Acinonyx jubatus; assembly: GCF_027475565.1. Classification (NCBI taxonomy): domain Eukaryota; kingdom Metazoa; phylum Chordata; class Mammalia; order Carnivora; family Felidae; genus Acinonyx; species Acinonyx jubatus. The sequence continues at coordinate 4,285,011 of NC_069382.1, read as the reverse complement.
ACCTGATGCAGGAATTCTGTATTCAGAGCCCTTGAAAGAGAGTCAGCAGTTCCTCTTTGAGTATTACTTAGTGTCCTGTTCCAGGGTTTTATGATTCCCTGTAGGTAGAGAAAGTAGGTCTCCACGTACCAACCCCAGGTTAGTAACTTGTAACCTGTAACTTGTGCATGTGTGCCCTTATTTGTGCCTGAAGAAGCAGCATGTAATAATGTAACTCCCTTATCACATAAGACCTAAAAACATGTGGAAACAGATATTTATATCTCTTCCCACTTCCCCTCAGCATTTTTTCTTGCAGTTGTTTGTTTGTTTGATTTTACCAAGTTCCTTAAGACTCTCTTCTTTATTGGCTGTTGCTTTGGGGACACATGTTGATCACTAGATATGTGTTACATGTAAAGTGCATGATGTCTGCTCCCAGTGAATTGTTTTATGGAAATCATGTTACAAATAATCACCCCCAAGTATGCCTAAACCAACAAGGGTTTAAAAGCTATTTGTCCTTAAGTAGAAATCAATCACAAGTCAACTTCTCTTTGAATTTTGTGTTTCCACTTACAATAATGGCAATTACCTTAATTTTAGAGGAAATAGAACTTACAAAGTTTGATAATATTGCTACAAAGACTGTGATAATAGAAAATGTTTTTCCAAAAATATTTTCATTTATGTATGTGTAAGGAAATGAGAATAATACTATATATTTTGTATGCATGCCTTTGCAATTAGAAATTATAATCTTTGTGTGGTAAGCATAGCTCACTTCTAGATACTTGCCACTCAAGAAATTATGTCAGGTGAAAAGAGATCGTTCTTCCTTTCCTTCTTTAGTTTCACAATAATTATGGCAAGTAGCACCTGCCTGCCAACTTTTATTCCAAAGTCTAGGATTATGGAAGTTTGCATTATTATGGTGTTAGAAGACTTCTATGTGATGTGGTGTCCATTTTGATAGTGTTGCTGACATTGATTATTTTGTAAGATCAGAGTTACTTCATGATTCAAGAACGAATGTGGAGGAAATCCATAGTGAAATTATTTTCAGAGGTTTATGTAACAATTATTATTAATTGCTTTATTGACTTTTATTATAGATGCCTGATAGCATTGAATCTCACTTCTCAGTGGTGTCATTTTTATGTCACCACATTCTCACGTTTGACCTCAAAACCCCTAGATTATAAAAACTGGAAGAAATGTGACCCAGAGACATCACAGACCTAGTAAAGAACAAAGTGAAGACAAAGGCTCATTCAGGTCAGCATAACTTCTTACCCCAGTGCAATTTTGTGTTTGCCCACAAAGAACCATAAAGTATTTATATTCTGTTTTGAGCACACAGATGTCACAGGGAAACACAAATTTTAAAGTAAATTCAACCTGTCACAAAATAGTTCATTTTGTCATTTCTCTTTGTCACTAAAATATTGAAATAACTTTCTAAAATGTATAATACTTTTATTTTGGGGATTGGAACTAGGATATTATCTTGGTTGCTTGTGTGTGTGTGTGTGTGTGTGTGTGTGTGTGTGTGTGTGAGATTGTTTTGAGATTCTGCATTTGGCAAATAAATACTCCTCTCTGATTTTAAAAATACAAAACAGGGGCGCCTGGGTGGCTCCGTCGGTTAAGTGTCTCAATCTCAGCTCAGGTTGTGATCCCAGTTTGTGAGTTCAAGCCCTGCATTGGGCTCTGTCTGTGCTAACAGCATGGAGTCTGCTTGGAATTCTCTCTCTCCCTCTTTCTCTGCCCCTCCCCCCATATGAATAAACTTTAAAAAATAAAAAAATAAAATAAAATACCTAAAGCAGTGACATTTGCTTTGTCACAGAGTCGAAGTTGTAAGTTAAATGGCATTTGTCAGGCTATCTATTTATATCATTTTAAAAATATCTTTCTAATGATATATGAAATAGTGACACAAGTTTTATATCATTTCATAAAGTGGAGTTATTTCTAGCAACAAAATCAAAGGCATTAGTATTTATTGTTCATAGTGTGTGTTGCCCAAAGTTGTCAAGATAAACCTGGCAGGTTTTAAAAGATCTTTTTGTCACATAGGAATAGGATTATAGTGGACGTCCTAAATGACTTGCTACATTTTGTTCATATAGATCATCTTTCAAGAATCATATTTGTAAAGTTGATGAAGATAGAAGTTATCATAAAATTAGCAATAGGAATTGATACATTTTTTGATACCTTTTTTTTGGTATCTTTTTGTTCTGGCTGCTTTATTTTTTAAACGATGTTGAGCCTCTTTTTTTTTTAATGTTTATTTATTTACTTGAGAGAGAGAGAGAGGGGGAGAGGGAGAGAGAGCGGGGGAAGAGCAGAGAGAGAGGGAGGCACAGAATTGGAAGCAGGCTCCAGGCTCCGAGCTGTCAGCATAGAGCCTGATGTGGGGCTCGAACCCATGAACTGTGAGATCACGACCTGAGCCAAAGTCCAGTGCCCAAGCAACCGAGCCTCCCAGCTACCTGTTCTGGCTGCTTTAGTGCGCATTCCCTTGCATGATTTGCTTCTCCCTACTTGACAGACCAGGGCACTGAGGATCAGAAAGGTTCCCATTCTGCCCAATCCCCAGAGTGAACAAATGGTAGAATCAGAAATAAGATCCCTGTCTGAAGCCCAATTCTGCCACTGCACCATGCCTCAAACCATAACATAGGACAATTTCTTCTCAACTTTTATAGCATTTTTACATAGTTATATTTTTATATTAATTTTATGCAAGACAGAACAGTACTGTTATTTCTGTGTTCAATCGTTGAGTATTAAATTGCCTTTACATTTTTAGTTATTGAAGAGATAATTAATATATGTACCGTGTAAAACCTGGTGAATATCTAATATGTACAGCATGCTGTGTATTTCCATCCAGTTTTGACCATAATATAATTAAAAATTAAACCCTCACTTTAGTAGCTATTTAAATCCTTTCTTGACATGTTAAGGATAACTTAATTACCCTACTTGTTTATTTATTTTTATTTTTTATTTTCTTAATGTTTATTTATTTCTGAAGGAGAGAAAGACAGAGTGTGGGGGGAGTGGAGGGCAGAGAGAGAGGGAGACACACAGACTCTGAAGCAGGCTCCCGGCTCTGAACTGTCAGCACAAAGCCTGACGTGGGCTTCAAACTCATGAACTGTGAGATCATGACGTGAGCCAAAGTTGGATGCTTAACCGACTGAGCCACCCAGGTGCCCCAATACCCTACTTGTTTAAACAGAGAGATACAGTTGCTATCTGGAAAAGAGTTTTAAATCAGACTGTTAAAACTCTAGCTAGAAACCTCATTTCTTTTTGCTCCACTAAAAAAATTGAAGTAATAGATTATAGGTCCATAGTATAGATGAGAAAGGTACCATCATAGACTGGAAGCTTCCCTATGATTCCCAATATTACAGACACACCTAGACATCAGTGGGTTCAGATTAGAAAAGCATATTTAAGAACAATTCTATGAGTACTGGAATAAGCTCTAGGTTTTTGAGATTAAAGATGAACTGGGCTGTTTTGAAATAAAAAGAACCTCACTTACTAGAGTACAGAGGTAGATAGATTGATAGATAGAGGTTTGGTTTACTTCTACCTCAGTGGAGGGATAGATCGATTAATGGATAGATAGATAAGTAGGTATAAGTTTGCTTCCTCTTAACTCACTTGGATAGATGATACGTGAAAAGACACATTTTCTATGAACTGCCTCCTAAATGTGGTGTATGCTCATCTGTCCTTATCAGATCTCAGTATGGGTATGTTCCATCTCATGTTATTTGCGGTACAGTAGAGAAGGAAGACCTCATACCAAGAGCCGTATCCTGATGTTTAGTCATTGATTATGGAAAATATTTTTGCCCGCAGTCTGAAAATTCCAAAACTTGTCTAACAGAACATTAACTAGGTGAGTGTTACCTTTTGTACAAGTCACTGAGAAAGATGTGACGAGAAAGACTCACGTGCAAACACAAACTCCTATGATAAAGGATGTAATAGGGCATGTATGTAAGTCACCTTGGAAATCAGATCAGGAGCCAGCAGGTCAACGAGTTGGGCAAAACTTTACAGACACGGTGGTGTTCAGGATGGATTCTGAGCAGTGGTTTTGCAGGAGAAACCGTCTCCCTGGTGTAAAACACTAAGTACTAACGTGACCATCTCCCTGGTGTAAAACACGAGGTACTAATGTGCAGAGGCGTGGACGCTTATGAACCATGGTAAGAAGGGATGGGTGCCTGGGTGTGGGAGCGGGAGGTGGTGGAGATCCCAGAGATGGGAGCTTCGTGCGCCTCACTGCGTCGTGTGGAAGCCATCGCACCAGCTGGGGAGTGGGAAAAGAGGATAAGTTGCCAGGCATCCTTAAGTGAGCGGGAGACATGATCAGGGTTGTTGCAGAAACAAGCCAACACATTGCTGCACCTGGGATGGGTGGATAAAGCAGAGATCCCAAAGTCTCTTGGGCTTGGGCCATCGTTGAGAGGATGTTGGAGATGAGCCTTCAGAGAGGTGAGAAAAGTTGGTTTGATCAGGGAGAATCAGCACAGGATAAGGCAGGGACATCAGATTTCACGGGCCTTCAAAAATCGGGTAACCTCTTTCTGACATCGTGGGTTGCGTGAGCCCACACTTCTCACAAGGTACCGCCTCAGGGGTAGATGGGCAGCAAAAGCTTTGTGGAGGCAAGGAAGGAAACTGGGCTGAAAATGGACTTGGGGGAAAATGGAAGGTAAACTCAGTCATTTATCCTCATTCAAAAGACCCGGTCTATGACTATGGACCATGGTCATAGAAATTACTTCCTAGGAGTTCACGTGAAAGTGAACGTTTGAATGTTGTGTGTCCTTGTATCACGTTCTATGGGATACACAATTTGTGCTTATGCAATCCCATCTCAGAAATATGACATTTGTATTTTTCCAGCTTTATGAAAATCACTTCTCCTTTTTCATATTCGAATGGAAATTCATCATGAAACAAATTATATTTCTCGGCTAACCTAAGAACCTAATTTGGCTGGTTTGGTTTATTTGTCAGATTCAATTACACAAAACGATGCCATTTTCAATCTCTGGCCATGTTACATGTATCTCCCTATCACCTTCCTGTAAGAAAAAAAAATGCACCATTTTCAATTAGGTTGGAAAGTTGAGAATGCTCTGCTCTCACATCTGCAGCACAGTACTGTAGGCATATGCATGTCTTTTGAGGTGGGATACTGTTATTTCACCACTTAGGTCTTCCTTTCATACTTGTAATCTGACCACCTTCTCATCTGATTCAACCCCGTTTTGGCAATGTGATCCCTGTAAGGACCAGAGAAGCCTCATCACTGGTCCACTGATGCTGTATCAGTGAGACGTGCACAGCCTGATTAACATTTGAGCAACAAAAGTATCCCGGCTACAGGCTCACTGAAACTGGAGAATGAAATCATTTAAGGCCTGAATGTAGATCTGAAGTTCAGATGCCATTATGTATTAAGCTCTGTCAAAATTAGAAATATTTAATAGGGAATTTCAAATTGCCATGGGGAAAAAGCATTGTCTTAAGATTTAGACATCATGATGGAATGATTTCATGAGAGAGTGTATATAAAGATGCAAAGTATCTAGTGTGTTCTCTGGCATGATTTAGGCCAAAAATAATCACATTTTAGTAGAGCTCATTTATCAATAGGTGTTATGGGCACAATGGCTTTATCATGACGAAGATTATTACTTTGTTCTCAGAATAGTTGAATAATCTTATGACTAATTGTTCAGCGGAGGGAAAGGTAAAGATGATTGAAGAGGCTAAGAAAACAGGAGGATTCATAGAAACTCAATTCAAGTATGTTTCAGCCTTAATTTTTTCCTCACTGCTGTGCTGTCTCTGCAAACAAATTAGAAGTAACAACTCTCAGCCTTGAAAATTATTCTCTGAATGCACAGATTCTCTGTCTTCAATTGATTCCCGAAATTTTTTTGAAGACACATTTATCTGCTCAATTATTCCCAATCAATGACTAATTGAACTAGCCATTACCCTCTGGAGAAAACAGTGATGTGTGGTCAATTTCTCTCCCTGCAATAGCATCAGAAGTACAAAATGACATTAAGTAAAATAGCAATTTGTAAAAGGCAAAAATTCTCAAAGGAATCTGCAGCCTTAGATTGCCAATGCTTCCGTCACTTGAGATGGTATTTTTAACCGTGCTTGTGAATAAGGGAAAGATGCTTTTATATAATAAATTCGGTAACTTGAAGGGTTATGTTGACAGTGTACCATAAATTCCTTGGATTTTTACAGTTTAAGTGTAACCGAGTTATTTTTAATCAAGACACATGTTAAATTCAAATCTATAGTTCTTTTTCCCCGTTTTCCCCCCAAATAAAAATTATTAGAAGGATAATTTCGGGGAACTTAATGATACATTTTTGCTGAGAATGTATTCGCTTTTCTACAAACCTTCTGTTTCTACAGCGTGTGCATGAGACTAGATCTGTCACTTGCAAATGTATTTAATTTGTCCTTGTGGCAGGCACTTATCAACTTCCCTAGAAGGGGCACTGAGGCTTGGGGCTTCCGGTGCCCGCAGCCCCTGGGGAGGCCTTGGGGCATGTCCCACTGGGGTCTAGAAATGAGAGTTAATTTTCTTAGCTTAATAGATTAACTTGGTCCAAATACCAGAAAATAGTTTCAGAGTCTTTAAGTCTAATTTTGGCAACAGTCGTCTTCAGTTAGAAAGATTTGAATGATCACAAAGTGTCCATCAGTCTGATTTACATTCCAGACATGATAATCATGGGGAGTTATGTTCACAGACACCTACGGGCCATTCTCAAATTGCGTGTAGGCCCTGCTTCAAATTCTCTTTATATCTGTAGACCTGTATGTGTCCTCTGTTTTGCTGTTTGTACTGTAGTGAATGGGTGAATGCATATGTTTCGTCTCAATATCTGTGAAAGCTCGTGAACAACGATTTATTTATTTTTTTTTAATTTTTTTAACGTTTATTTATTTTTGAGACAGAGAGAGACAGAGCATGAACGGGGGAGGGTCAGAGAGAGGGAGACACAGAATCTGAAATAGGCTTCAGGCTCTGAGCTGGCAGCACAGAGCCCGACGCGGGGCTCGAACTCACGGACCGCGAGATCATGACCTGAGCTGAAGTCGGCCGCTTAACCGACTGAGCCACCCAGGCGCCCCCGTGAACAACGATTTAAATTCAGACATTTTTCTCACCTAAATCACTATTCATTTTCCTCTAGAAAAATTTAAGAATGCATTCACCTCTGTCATGCAATTTGAGCCTCCCAGTAAACTTCTAGGAGACCTTAGGTCCTGTGTTTCCATTTCACCTTTACAGATGCAGGAGGTGAAATTCAGTCAGCTCTGGGGGAACACCCAGTTCTCTCATTTGTAAATGAAAACAAAAGGAGACAAAACAATTGAGGCTCAAAGAAATTTAAGTGGCTTGACTAGGCCACCTGTGTGCTGAAGCGGGGGCAGGGGGCATTCTTCTCACCCGGAGTGCTCAGCTCTTCCTCTCACCAAGTCATCTATGTGCTTGCCATAATAACCCAACTGGCTGAACAACCAACACAGCTGGAGAGGTGCGCCATGTTTGAATTGCTTCAAATGGATTGGACTTTGGTTGAAGTGATACGCAGGAAGCATTTGTAACTATGCTTGACGCACACTAGTTATTTGGTGAATTTTAGCTAATTATTGTCCATGGTAGCTTTATTTAACTTGAAATATTTTTGAAATCCTTATGCCAGGCACCCTTCATATGTTTTGTCTCCGTCAGATTCATAGCTCATGATCTTCTGTATGTTATATAAAAATATTCGAAGGAATACATATTCGCATTCTTATTTATTTGCCCACAATAGACATTTTGCAGGGCATTGGAATCGAATAGATTCCTTTTTTAAAGTTAAGCAAAATGCACATTATGGAAGACGGTTTATGAGGTGAAGAAATCACACAAAGCAAAACGAATCAGTAGATAACAAATGGCAGAGTGCAAGGAAGGACTGAAATTAATTTGTCAAGGGCTAGTGTGTTTAAGATCCCTGGTCCCCAAATTCCACTCCATAATAATAAAATAAAACCATCAATGCTATTGAACTAAAGTCAGCAGCAGATGCAAAACTGGTGTCATGGTATAAAGAACATTTTCATTCGCAAACAGATTTTTGTATGACCAAAAGACAAAGGAGTTTTCATTGTTTAATCTTGTGTTAGGGGCCACAGTGGCCTTTCTAGGACCCAGAGAATGGAGGTCTCTGAGAAGATTTTAAAGAATGTCAGAAAGGTGTCTTTCTGGAAAATCCCGCACAGCTGAGGGCAATTAATTAGTTAATGATGACTTTTTGTGCTGTGTCACTTGCTACCTGTTGATTCATTTTGCTCTGAATTTATTTTTCCCTTTTCTCAACTCTGCATCCTGGCCCCCAGATCTTGGGAAGGAATGAGAAGTTACAGAGAAGACCATGCCCCTTGAATAAAACGAGGAGCAGAACAAAATAATAAACTTAGGAACCAGGAAACGGGTTGTCACAGCTACCTACTTATCAAGATAATAACACATTGATAATCTTCCTATACATCACTAGGATTTGGCAATCTGTAAATTATAGAGCAGTCAGTGTGAGCTCACTCATTCTTTTAATTCTAGAAACTGTAGAGTATAAGCCATTTCCTAGGAACCGAAAAGTGGAAATACTTGTCGGTGTTCTGACAGGTATGTCCCACTGGGTGGCAATGGCCGTGATTAGTGGCAAATTTGATTATTTGATTGCTTATCATTTGGAGATTGCCATGAGAGTCCTGTTTTATTTTTTTTTAAGTGACCAAAACCAGTTCACAAAGCTGAGTGTGAATTTCTTTGGCTGCACAAAGCAATTTAAACATGAACAGACACTGCGTGTGTCAACTCCCACCCGAGACCCTTAAATACCGGTACATAAATGACAATAATAAATACATAAACTCACAAAAACAAATAGAATGGGATAGGTAAAACAGCAAATAAGGGTGGTTCATCGTGTTTCTGGAATGTGGAAAGCCAAGGATTGTGGCTGATTTAGCAAAACAATGAAGAGCCTGCAGGAGGGGACCGTCCTGGGATTTAAGCCTGTGTCCTGGAGAGGCTGGGTAGCTGGGGTTTTGGGTGCTGTGGAATGCAGGGCTGAGGTAGGAACTTGGTGGAAATGGGTATATGGAGTGGATAGATTCTCAGGTCTTCTTGTCTTCCTCTTCCATGCAAGAACACAACACACGTTCTGTCTGGCATCCCGCCTGTTATCCCAGGAAAGTGGAGGTTTATTTTCCAGAGGAAATAAATGACAGCACCTCTGGATTTGGGGACATTAAGAATAGTGAAGGGCCAAGAATTGAGTAATTCAGGTGAGCCTGTTTACACTAAATAGTGGAACCTGTAGTCCTTTTTCTCTATCCTAATTCGAGAACATTGGCAGTCACATTTCTATCTCCCACTGTTATCGACCGCTCATCATCTTCCCCATGCACCCTTGAACCCCTCTTCCACCCTCCACCCTCTTCCACTCTGGGCAGGAGCTTCGAGGATTCATCTCTGAATAAATGGGAGTGATGGCAGCAAAATGGCTTATGAATACTGGCATTCGAGGGTGCTTTATCAAAAACCTATCTGAGTATGCCAGAATCCTCCAGTAAACTCATCAGAAATCAGTCTCCACTCACAGCAAGCTGAAAAAGAACTTAACATTTCTATTGCTTTGCATTTCACTGGTTGTTTGTAAAAGACTCCAACATACACACACACACACACACACACCCTCAAAACTAACACAAACAAGTAAAACAGATGACAGCACGTCTGTACATGTATTGAAGTAAACCAAAGAGAACCTTCCAGAATGATTATCAATCCCAGGAGAAAGAAAACTCTTGTATTCATGCAGCAAGAACTGGATGCAATAAAAATGAATGATCAGAAATAAGGAAAAGCTATGTTAACTAACCTGAATTTAAATTAATAAAAATATGGTAAATATGCAACATGTCTGCTCCTACTGCTAAAGCCTTAATAAAGATTTCAAGCAATTTAAAAAAAAGAAAAGAAAAAGCTAATGACAATTTCAAATACTGTTGCTGAGTAAGGCAATCAATAGAATAGAAAATGAAAGTCAAAGAAATCTCCCAGATGGTAAATAGATAGTGAAAATCTTAAGTGCAACCAAGCCATGAAGAACAGGAAATAATAGGAAATTAGTAGATTAGTATTATTAAATAAACAATATAAAAGAAAATTCTCAGCACTAAGTGATATAAATTAGCAGATTGAAAATGTTACCTAAATCAGAAAAAAAATCCCAGTTGAAGAAACACACGTTATTATAAACAAACAACAATAGGAAGATATTATATATGTTTTTGGGGAAAAAATTGGGCAGGGGGAAGAGTTGGGGAATCCTAAGAGCACCGGCTTTCTCCGAGCAAGAGTGAGCAGTACATTGACAATGAACAATGCCTTTAAAATTCTGTGAGGAGATCATTTTCAGACCACTCAAACCAACTCTCACGTACTGGGGTTGAGTCAAGTTACTGGAGGATGTGTTTATTGTGTTAGAAAGACCAGAAGAGGACATTTCAAGAGATCGACAAACCTTTGAGAGGAGTGAGGTACCATGGCACCTCGTACAGAATGCCAAGAGACCCATCAGTCAAGGTTGGAAGGGTTTTATTCTGAAGATGCTAAGAGTCATGTCTTTGGCAGCAACCTAAAAACTGATCAAGTATTGAAGGCATGTGATGACATTGAAATGGATATTTTGAAGATTTTACAGAGCTGCAGAGGTGTTAGGAAGAATTATCACTGGGTCCAGAGAAAAGTATGTGTCCAAAAAGTGAGACATTTATTCACAGAATTTAAAAGTGGTGCAAGATAAGAAAGCAATTATTGGAAGCTCCTTGGATTTATCATCATAATAAGGTAAACACCGAGTTTTAATTTTACCAAAAAGTGCGGTACTGTTTTGGAGGAGGAGGAGACAGAAGGACTTCTATAAGATAGTTAAATGCCTCTCTATCACGTTAGGGAGTCAATATATAATGTAGGCTGAGAACATTATTGAAAAATGTATTGTTAAATCTGAAGAAACGGCTAAATGAATTATGAATAGTTATATTTCAGGATTTGAGCTGCCTTTTAAGATAAGCTTTTATTATTATATAACTTATAGGTTGCTGCAAATGTATTCAGTTGAGAAAATATTTTTGTCATTTTTACAATGCATAATCATCCAGCTTTGCTTCCATATGAGAAGCTTGTGTACATTGAGACAAACATTTTTATTTTTAGGAAACTCGTGGACTAAATCAATCCATAATTTATGTTATATGTATATATTTCCATTTTTCTATCTATTCTGTGTGAAGATCACAAGCTACCCTTCAACATATAAACACTTGACTATGCTTTGGTCTTGTGCCTTGAAGAATTATAAATTGGAAGTTCAGCAGAGATTCGTACTTTTCTTCTGTGACTATTGATCCTTAGTACATATTAGTTGCAAAGCAGTTTTTAACTGTGGGAAAGAAAGAGTGAGTTAGAAAGCCTGCCAGCTCCTTCAGATTTACATTTTCACAGTGAGATCTCTTTGTTCTGTTCTAATTAAAATGCCAGGATACGTCTGTAAGTTACGGACATTGCAAAACCTAGTAAATGTTACGTTCAAGCTTACCCATCCCTTTGGCGCCCTTCATGCAAAGACGGTTTGTATTCCATCCTTGGAGTGAACTAGATGAAACTTTCCTAAGTGAGACAGTGATCTTTAGAAAAAAAATGAAAAAGGGTTTTGGGGACCTAATGCATTTCAGAAATACTGGATGTAATATATCCCCCCTAAAAATGTATTCATTATCTGGCATATATTGTTAGAGTCCCACTGTTCTCAATGCTGACGATGCATCTGTCTGCTTTCTAAAGCTTGCATTCTGGTGGGGAAATAAAGGCAATAAACCATCTACATGGCACAGGACACATGGGCTCATTTTAGTATTTTAGATGAAAGTTATTTTAAAAAGGAAACTGTGGAGCAGGATAAGGGGGATGTTGTGGCAATTCTAATGATGGAGATCATCTCACGGAGAAATTGATGTTTAACGAAGATTTTGCAAAGGTTAGGTATTTAGCTCTATGGATATTTTGGAAAAGAGCATTCTCCGTAGAAGCAGCAGCGAAAACAAGGACCGTCTGCAGATGTCAGGTATATGGCGGTGTTAGGATTTTGATGCCTAGTGCACCAAGAAGCCGTTGGAGGACTTTGAACAAAGGTGGACAAGAGGTCTGCTGTGTTGAAGACGATATTCTAAGGAGACGGGGTAGAAGGAAGAAAGCCAGTTAGAAGCCAAATGCTGGTGGACAGGTGAGCTATGATCATGGTTTGGACCAAGGTGGTTGCAGTGGAGAAGGTGAAAATTGGTCCCACTCTGGGTATGTTTGAAGACAGAACAAACGGAATATCCTGAGGGCATTGCATCCTTGTAAATGTTGAAAAACAAGGCCCTGAGAAGTCCTGCAAGAAACAAACCAATTTCACTTTCACTCAACTTTGCTAAGCATTGACCTTAGAATCTTTTTGAAAAAAAAAACATAACAACTATTACTTTGTAGCACTAACGGTGCAAAAAATATATTTAGAAATGCTGTCATAGAAACCAAGACAGTTTGTAAAACTAAGCACTGCCTGAACTGTTCTCCAGGTAAAATTGTGTTGCCTTTGATGTGATATATGCTATGTAACATAGCTTGATAGTTTCACCTGAAAAATGCAATTCGGATTTCCCAACTTCATTTTTAACTTTGTAATTGTCATAAGACCTAAGGAGGCAAAGGGCAGATTTTGGTTTTTTTTTCCCTAAGAATATTCGTTTCTCTTTATTGAATGAACAAGAAGTCAGTAAATTATCTACTTTCTTTGACTAAAGGACATGCATTTTTCAGACACTTGTCAAGAGCATAGGATATATTTTCTGCATGAAAGCTCTGTGTTTTTTTTTTTTTCACTTCTAGTTTTAAGAAGGGGAAAATTACTGATGGCTTATAAAAAAAAGTTTCATTTATTTATTGAGTCACTAAATCTAATTAGGTCTATTATTCTTAAAAACTCCATGGTAACTCACAAAACCCAAAAGACTGATTCACATGGATTCCATACTTGAATACCTTATTATTATTGCAACAGAAGTCAGAACACTGCCTTGCTTCAGAAGCTGTCAGAATTTCTATTCATTTCAAGAGCTTATAAATTAACTATGGGAATATTTCTGGCTATGGTGTGTTTCGTTCTGAAAGCCTTGCTATCTTCAGTATCCATTGCCTGTTTCTCATAATACTTGTAACCTTCATATGCCTTTATTATGGATTCACATCTTAAAAAACAAACAAACAAAAAAAGGTCCATGGGTCACAGAACTCATTAATTGTGTTTTAAAATGGGCAAATAAGGATCAACCAGGTTAACCTTGAAGTTGATTTTGACAATCAGAAATGTTTCAGAGAATTAAACTATTAGTGTTGATATGTCCAACTTGTGGAATTTTGTTGAGCCCGCTCTTCCAATCTCACATGGACTATGTTGGCTATTTGTGAAACGGGTAAAGCGCATAATACGGCAACAGCATGCGAAGAATAGTTGATCTAAAGTAAATTTTGTTTTTTGGGAACTCGGAGTCTACATTTACAAAAGACCTTATGGAAACCCAGAGATCCATTTTATGGATTAAGAAACATCCAGTGCTCACAGCTTTGTAATATCAAATGAATGCTAAGGATTCTCTCTCTTCAACTTCGTGACTTGTACCATCTGTTGACATCACACAATTATGGAAAAATAACATCTTCCTAAGAAGGGAGAGGCAGAAGGAGTACTTCAAGTAAATGACTAAAATAATTCTCATAGACACTAGCTTTATCAATTTGCACTTCCCTATTTCTAGGGTTGGCAGGGCTGTACGCATGTATTTTCCGATCGAACTATCCACTTGCCTAGCACGTATTTGCCCTTTTCAATTTTCTTTTCAGCTTGAGATTAAGCAGAATGAGCCGTTACAGGGAAGGGGAAGTGGAAAGGAAGGCTGATAAAGAAAGAGAAAAAATCCTAATGGAGAAATTACTTTCCCAGAGTTTTTGGCTAATTTTACCTCTAGAAAGCGAAACATTAATGCATCTCTTCAGTGCATTTTTTTTTCCTTTCACCTGAGGATCTTTTACAAGATTGTTACTTTAAATCTTCTATAAAGATCCCCATGTCACATCCATTTTCTTATATAGAACACTAGAAAAGTTGCAAAAAAGTAGTTACCTCTACTTTGATCTATTTTTCTTTCCTTAAATTATCGAGGGAGTTCAGGAACACAGCAGAGGTGTCTGTTCTATGGGACTTCTGACCATGGTGACTATGGGTTTGTGTATAATTGCTTGAAAACATCAATTTTTAATAAACCTTCAAATTTGCCCTTTGATGCCAAATCCTTTCTTCCTTGCTTAAAAATTATTAGGGCCTTTGAACCTGGTTTGAGGTGAGAATTTCTAGCCTGACTCCAGGACTGCTAACGGCCACATAATAATATTTGCCTGGGTGGGCAGAACACCTGCCAGGCTTTAGGTCTACAGATTCCCGTCTTCCAATGGTCTTGAAGAACATTTTTATGTAATGGCCAGATTTCATTGATTTGCATGGTTCCTGGTGATTTATTCCATTCTCAAATTCCCGTCTCTAGCATATCTGGCTGTGGTGCCCAAATGTGTGTCTTTTCCTCTGACTCGGGAATATCTCCACTGCATTTCTTGCCCCCACACTCCTCTGCTGCACCCGAGATTGGAAGGAGGGGCAGGGTTGGGATGCCCAGGTGGGTGCTTCCCTCCCTGGGGTAAAACACAAATGGGTGTGGGTGAAAGTGTGAGACAATCCTGGTGGAGACAACACTGTTCATCCTTGGTGACGCCCCCATGCTGTGTGTGGACACCTTGGAACAGGTGGGAGGACAGTATCGGAGAAGGTCAAGTGGGAATACGTGTGGAATCTCGGCTCCCTGGAATATTCACTTGGTGTTGACATGATCCCTGTGGGGCATTAGGTTCATTATCTGCTGGTGACTGAATAGAAACATGAACTGTTTGCTTTGTTCAGGTCTTATTTCGTTGCTCTACTCTGCATTTTATCCTGTGACCTAGCAAACACAGAGTTTATATCATCATATCATATGATAAACAGCGTTACGGTTATATTTGAAGTTAATTACATGTAAATCTTTTTTATGGGACTGTATATGGGTCTTTTCTCTAAATTAAAAAAAACACATTTTGGGGCGCCTGGGTGGCTCAGTTTGTTAGGCATCCGACTTTCGTTCAGGTCATGATCTCGCAGTTCATGAGTTCGAGCCCCGCTTTTGGCTCCGTGCCGACAGCTCAGAGCCTGGAGCTCATTTTGGATTCTGTGTCTCCTTCTCTCTCTGCCTCTTCCACCCCTTCCCTCACTCTTTTTTTTTTCTCTTTTTTTTCTCTCATGAGTAAATAAACATTAAAAAGAATTTTGAAATGTTTTATTATAGGTTCCTGAGGGCTGTGAAAGTGATGGACAACCTAATACAAAAGTAACTTAGGAAAATGAGTTGTTCTTCTGTAGGAGAAGGTACTGAGTTTCATTCAGGCTGATGGCCAGACCACTCTTTACTGGTTAGACCGAGATCCACCCAGATTTGCTGTCGGTCTGTGACAAGTCGACAAGTCGCAGAGCAGCCTGTCCATAAACACACACCCTGTTCCAGTGATGGTCTGGAACCTTTTGTGTTCTCAAAACAGGTCACCCACCGTAATGTTTCTCTAACTTGAGCATCCTTCGGAATCTCCCGGAGGGCTTTTTAAATACATGTTCTGACAACACAAGTAAGAGCAAAACCTAAAATGAGTAAGAAGTGAGCAGTTTTGAGTATTACCTTTGTTTAATAAAATTTAGTTGTAACTTCAGAGAAGTTAGTTTGTGGTGATTACTGTGCTCATGACTGACTTGCACAATGTCTAATACTTCCCTCTTCCTGAGCAGGTGGGAGCCCACTCGGGCTCACCACCGGGTCTCCCTGCACCCACAGGGTTTCTGAGCTGATGAATCTGGGGTGTTGCCAGAAAGTTCCATTTCTAACCCTTTCCCCAGTGGTGTTTATCCCACTGGTCCCAGGCTTCCTTTTTCAGAAGTGCTGACAGAGCGGCTGAAGGCCAGAAAAAAATAGCCTGGGTTTCTCTTCTGAAAATGGACAGAGAAATTCCAGAACAAATGGACAGGACCATGCTGAAAGATATGATCATTACAGACACAGGGGATTGGTGTTCCCCTGATCCTTCAAATCAGGTATTTTGAAATAAAGTTTCTATGAATTTCGGAAGTGACTGGTTAGTTTGTACACACTTGTCAATTCCAATAGCAAAAGCAGGAGAAAATCAGAATATTCATCTTGAACTTAAATATGGAAAACCGGAGTGATGTCTCCTTGTAATTACTATTAAGGTTGCTATTACCTTGTTGTTTCTCTTATTTCCATAACGTTTGCATAGTTTGTTATAGCTTATAAAGAATGCAAACATACATTAATTGATCTGAGTACCAATTGAGTATTCACATTTGACAGGATTTTGTTCCATGGTGTATTTTTGTTAAATGCATAAAAATTCTAAATGGATAAAATGTGCTTCTCATTTAAAAATGGATTCTTTTACCAAAAACAAGTCAGCTGTGGATGAATCGAGGTTTGCTTTATAATTTATTTTCTTATAAGAGGGGATTGAATTCAGTCATTCAAATCAGCAAATGATGTCAGTCACCCAAATTGTATACAACACAGAGGGTGCTAGTTGAGAAACCAACAGCTTCCATCAGTCAGGGGGAAAAAAAGAAGCAGTTGTAACTGTAGAGTTACAAATGGAAATATCACCTTTTTTAAATAACAAGCTTCCTTTATTTAAAACCTGTTATTGGCACTTCTGTTATAACACTTATCACACCATATTGTAATTGGTAATTGTTTAAAAATAATTCCTTAAGCCCTGAGCTCCTTGGGTTAGGGATCCTATAAAGTGCTTTCTGTTTGTTTATTTTATTTTCTAACACCAAGTAGAAGGTTCTTAATTGATGTCTGTTTGGACTGGTGCATGTAGGGATGCACGCAGGGAGTAAGTTTATGGAAATGGAGAAAGAAACAAAAAGCTTTGATGCCTCAATTCTTTGTGGCTGAGAGATGGGAAAGATAAAAAATCTTCATTTATGCTACATTCCTCTCGGTCTTGGTAGTTATTCTTGAGTATGCATTAGATTCAGCAGGGGAGTTTTGTTTTTTTTTTAAGATTTTATTTGTAAGTAATCTCTACCCCCACATTGTGCTGGAACTCACAACCCTGGAGGTCAAGAATGGCCTTCTCTACCACGGAGCCAGCCCGGGGCCCCAGCTGGGGAAGCTTTGTAAATATCAAAATCCTAGGTCCTGGTCCCTGGGCAAACTGATTCACCAAATCCGCACTTGGCTCCTGGAGTTTGATTTTTAACAAGAACCCCAGATATTGCAGGCAAGTTCATAAGCCATACTTTGGGAAAATTATCGAAGATACATAAACAGAGATAAACTAGCAGGCAAACAGGGCTTGATCCAGATCTGGATACAGCTATAGATAGATTCAGCATCATGTAAAAATAGTATATTGATCATTCATTCTTGTAAAGATATTAACAGTTAATTCTGATTCCTTCTATGCACTTCTATGAGTATTATCATTTTTTCTTTACTAAATTTTATGACTAGCTAACATTCATTTGTCACTAGTCACCAAGAAATGGAGATAAAGGTTGTTAGGGGCATGCTTCAAGTTATATAACTTATCGTAATGAATATACTAGGGTCATCAGTAGATAGCTCATTCTAAGACATTTGTTTTGTATTTTGAGTGGTGGCGTTAATCGTAAAGCTTTCATTTGTTAGGCATGTGGATGACACAGGCACTTCCATAAAAGGTGCTTCATGATTGAGTGTTTGTGAATGGATACTTACAGCAAGTTCAATTTTGAATAGGCATTATACTGTCGGAAAGACTGATTTAGTTAGGCCATTTAGAAAAATATGTTTGAAAATAGGACTGGAGACTCTTCAACAAAGCTCATTAGGAAATGAAAGATTTCCCACCCCCACTATTTTATACCCTGAGAATATTTATACCTGGAGAATTGAATCCCATCAATTCAATTTCCGTTGATATCCCTTGTCTGTTCTGTTTGAATGGATGTTTCTTTTAGGGACTATACATTTTTTTAGCCTTAACAGATGCCCGTATACGAATGGTCACTCTTATCTTACTTGTGCAAAAACTTAAACATGAACATATGAGTGTAGAATAAGAAAGCCCCTCTGTTCTTGAATTAAAGATTATGAAGTCTGTTAGTATACAGCAATGAATCAAGGCTCAGTACACATTTCATTGCTACAACATTTCTTTGTTACTATATCACAACCTGCATCAGACAAGCCTAACTGCATATGCTCAGAGTTTTTAAAAGCATTGATCACTATGTAGATATTTTATAGTTTCTTTAGCATATAATCAATACATTTAAAATAAAATTGCAAGAAGAAATAGAGGACTCTCTTGATATTCACACAATGAATATTCATTTGAACTTATTCTACCTGGTTTTGCTTCTGATACATTTTATTTTATTTTATGTTATGTTATGTTATGTTAATGTTTATTTATGTATTTTAAGAGAGAGAAAGTACACATGCAAGCATGCCTACAGGGGAGGGGCAGAGAGAGACCAGAGAGAGAATCCTAAGCAGGTTCTGTGCTATCAGTACAGAGCCTGATGTGGGGCTCGATCATGACCTGAGCCAGATCAAGAGTTGGTCACTTAACCGACTGAGCCACCCAGGCGCCCCAACTTCTGATAGATTTTAAAATTCATATTTGAGCTTCTTCTGGAATGCCCATATTAACTATGTTTAAATATAAGTGGAAAACAAAACCAGATTGCCAAATATTTCAAAGTTAAGGATTCAGAATTGTATTAAAGAAAATATTGCAGAATATAGAATTTCAACAACTAGGAAAGAAGTAAACTTGTTTTGTGTCCTTTAAAATAATTTTTTTTTAGATACAGGTGTTTGAAATCCAGTAAGTACTGCACACTGATATACATTGTTCCATTTTATAATAATTAAATGCAGAAACGTGGATGTTTCAATCACTGTGTTTATTCATTTTTTCAATACTCAGGTTCCACTAAGTGGATTTACTTACATTCCCTAATTAACTTGCTTGGAAAATAAGTGATTGTTCCCTCCCTATGACTATTTGTTATAACTTAAGTTCATTGTATTATCTATAATAACTTAATTTTATCTTAGGAAAAAAAAAACTAAAGCTCTACAGAACTAATCCATTTTTATTTACATTTTGATTATCTTCCAGTATACCAAATATGTATCTGCTAATCACAAGATATCAGTTTCAGCAATATATTTAATGAAATTAACGCTATCCAAATCCTTTTGTTAACGCTATCCAAATCCTTTTGGGATCCCTTAATATCACAGCAGTCTCTTTGCCTATGATACTGCATAAAATATATTTTGTCTATATATATTTTCCATACATTGCGTACAATTAAAATCTTCCAGGATATACAGTGTTCAGGAGCTGTTGGGCTCTCAAACTGCTGCCCATTTCAGGTCTGGAGGAATCTAACACTCTTTTCTCATCTATAAATTAAAAAAACTCTAATATTTTATAGCACATTGTATAGTTAGAGTCCTGCAAAGAGTTTATTAACTCCATTGGTCATTCTAAACAGCCTGTGAGCAGGAGAGAACTCTGAAATGTCCTGTAAGAGAGGTTGTAAGACAGGACTGGGGAAAGAGGAAGGGATCATAAACCTTCTTAATAATCTAGAGAGAATCTTCCAGGCAACAGCGTGACCAATTGCTTATTTTCCACTAAAAGTGAGAAAACCACATAAAACACTTCACAACCCCTAAAGTCACTCACAAGTATTCACAGGCATTTGTTCCGCAGATTGGTTGGTTGGTTGGTTGGTTTGCAAAACATGTTGAAGGAGTCACACCTCCAGAACTAGCCTGACTGGAACAATTAAGCAATTAAGTGTAGAAATAGTTAGTGACAGATATATGGTTTATGAAGACTGTCCTTTAAAGACTAAACAATTTTGGACATAGATTAGAGGTCGTTATTGATAATGACACAAGACAGAGAGGACCTCATCCTGGATTAATGTGGACCACTATGGAATATTGTAGACTACCATGAACCAAGACTTAGGACAGTGAGGGATGTAGAAATAAGGAAACCATAAAAGAGGAGTCATAGCAGAAAGATAGGCATTTTTTCAAATACTTCTGTGTAAGTAACTTACCAGTATCTTAGAGGAAGACACAGTGTCCGTTAAAAATTATCCCAAATAGTTTTCTTCCTTCCTTCCTTCCTTCCTTCCTTCCTTCCTTCCTTCCTTCCTTCCTTCCTTCCTTCCTTCCTTCCTCTCTTTCTCTTTCTTTCTTTCTTTCTTTCTTTCTTTCTTTCTTTCTTTCTTTCTTTCTTTCTTTCTTTCTTTCTTGTATTTTCTAGAGCCTTTTTTTTTCATTTTGGTTGAAGTATATATAGAGCCATTCTCTATTAATGGTCTTGTTTTACCATTCCAGTAGACTCTTCAGCTATATACCAAGAGCTGAACTTGAAACAGATACATTGGGTATTGATTTGAGCACGCTGCCTCTGTAATTAATACCATCTTGTTTGAAAGTACATGATACTGGGTTGCCAACTGTTTCATTGTCACTCTGGTCAAAGTAATATGTACATTCTCTTTCCTGAAGTTCTTAGCCATTTTTTAAAAATGATAAACATTACCACAAAATGACATAATATTTCCCTTAAATTCAAGTGATATGTTTTATAGTAATAGATGTTTGCTTAAAAAATTATAAGCGGGGCGCCTGGGTGGCGCAGTCGGTTAAGCGTCCGACTTCAGCCAGGTCACGATCTCGCGGTTCGTGAGTTCGAGCCCCGCGTCAGGCTCTGGGCTGATGGCTTGGAGCCTGGAGCCTGTTTCCGATTCTGTGTCTCCCTCTCTCTCTGCCCCTCCCCCGTTCATGCTCTGTCTCTCTCTGTCCCAAAAATAAATAAAAAACCTTGAAAAAAAATTAAAAAAAAATTATAAGCAAAACGGCACATTTAGTAGATTGAGGCTGATTAATTTCCTAGTCCGATCGTTTAGCTGTTTTATTTTTCATTCACGTTCAATTGGTATACATATAATATACAGTCTTAAACATATTCTCATAAGTGACATTGGCTTTAAATTAAGACTTTTTGCTTAATTTTTAAGAACGTTTCTTTTAAAGACAACTATGAATGTCACACAGTTCAACCATTTACTCACTAATCAGAATAAACAGTAAAATAATGGATATATTTGGGATAAACTACAAATTTTGCATTTTTAGTTGGCTCTGAAATCATCAAATGCTTTTCAGAATACATATGTATGAAGGAGTGTGATGCCCCAATTCTACCTAAAAGTAGCCTATGTTCTAGGACATAGACATATATAAAAATAGTGTTAAATTGTGACACTTCTCTAGGTGTTTCACTGTCTCCTTACTCTTTTCTTCAAGCTGTTTTGCTTTAATTGTAAAAATCTTCATGACGAATTAAAATATTTGTGTTGTTTAAAATACCATAGCAATATGATAAGATATATAAAGAGAGGTAGATTGGCTGCATGTATGGATAGATAGATAGGGATATAGATCTATGTCTCTATTTTTATTTTTTTAATGTGTATTTTAGAGACAGAAACAGAGCATGAGAATGGGAGGGGCAGAAAGAGAGGGAGACACAGAATCTAGAGCAGGCTCCAGGCTCTGAGCTGTCAGCATGAGCCTGACTCGGGGCTCAAACCTACGAACCGTGAGATCATGACCTGAGCCGAAGTTGGATGCTTAACTGACTGAGCCACCCAGGCGTCCCTGGATCTATTTCATTAAATGTATCATTTCTCCAGATTTTCTCAATATTATTTAAAACACAAATGTAAGGAATATCATAAAAAAACTTTGTCAATTTATTTGAAAATCTGTATAAAATGGGCAAATTTCCAAACAAAATTGTAACTTAGCAAAGTAATTCAGTAAAAATCCTGTAGCATTATTTTTTATTTGTTTTTCTTTTTTTATTTTAGAGAGAGAGAGAGAGGGAGAGAGAGAGCAAGTGAGTGAGAGCAGGGGAGGGGCAGAGAGAGAGAAAGAGAGAATCTCAAGCAGACTCCAAGCTCAGCATGGACTTTGGAGTTCAGTCCAAAAGTCCCTTGATCCTGTGGGATCATGACCTGAGCCAAAATCAAGAGTTGGACTCACCCAGCTGAGCTGCCCAGCTGCCCCTCCTCTAATATTAATTAATATAGGGTTCACCAGTTTTGACCCTGTTGACACTTTGGACCAGATATGTCATGGTTGTTGGGAGGGAGGCACCTGTCAGGGCATTTCAGGATGTTTAGCAGTGTCACTAGGTAACAGCTGTGATATGTGACAACTATAAATGTCTCCAGACGTTGCCACATGTCCCCTGAGAAGCAAAACTGCCCTACATTGAGAAACACTGAAATACAGGAAGCAGGAGCTGAACGTTTTCTCACATAGAAAATGTCATCCCCAAATAAGTTTCCAGGTATTTCACCAAATGTTGAAGGTACAAATGACTGCAATTCTATACAGACAATTCCAAAGAAGTGGAAAAAAGAAACATCAATTTATGAAGCCAAGATAACCTCGATACCAAAAGAGATATGAGTAGAAGGTGAAAAGAAAAATCCCAAATAATTGCCATTTATGAAGGTAGATGCAAAAATCCTGAACAAAGTTGCATGTGAACCAAACACAATGGGATATGAGATGATATTAGGACAAAATTGAGTGTATCCTCAAAATGCAAAAGAGGTTTAATATTAGAACACTGTCACCACTTACCACATGTAGAGATTAAAGTAGCACACAAAAGTCATGATTATTCCAATAGAAGCAGAACAGACGTTTGATAAAATTTTACACTCATTTATGATGAAGACATTTGGCAAAGTAGGAAGAGAAAGGAGCTTCCTTAAAGTGATAAATGATACCAGGCGTTGCTATATAAAGAATATCTAAAAGTATATCTACCAGAAATCTGCAGGAAGCATTATTTTTAATAGAAAAACATGACTTTTTAAATCAGTATTAAAAAAATCACCATCACTTGTCCTTTTTTTCTTTTTCATTTGTAGTTTATTTTGAAGGGTTAAAGAAAGAGGGAGAGAGAGAGAGAATCCCAAGCAGGCTCCACGCTGTCAGCCCAGAGCGTGATGCGGGGCTCGATCTTGTGACCCTGAGATCGTGACCTGAGCCAAAATCAAGAGTTGGGCGCTTTAACCAATTGAGCCACTCAGGTACCCCACTATTGCCTTTTCTAAACCTTATACTATATTCCATTCTAGGACAATAAGGAGATATAAGAAGACATTCAGTTTTCAGGACTACTTAGGAAAAAACCAGACTATTACTATTCTTAAATGGCATTGCCTACATAGAAAATGCACAAAATTAGGAACTAGTTAATAGAAAAGAGTTGAGCAATCTAGCAACAAACATCTATCATTCTGTACTTCAACTATAATATAAAATGTAAAAATGTAATTTCAAGACACTATTTGAAATGGCAATGAAACATGAATTACTAGGAATAAATCCTGTAACAGGTTTATAAGACTAGTATTCAAAAGAGTATAAGACTGACTAATAAAAGTCATTAAAAATAGGGGTGCCTGGGTGGCTCAGTCGGTTGAGTGTCTGATGTTGACTCAGGTCATGATCTCATGGTTCGTGGGTTCGACTCCCGTGTCAGGCTCTGTGCTGACAGCTCAGAGCCTGGTGCCTGCTTCGGATTCTGTGTCTCCCTCGCTCTCTGCCCCTCCCCTGCTCATGCTCTGTCTCTCTCTCTCTCTCTCTCTCTCTCTCTCTCTCAAAAATAAGTAAACATTAAAAAAATTCTTTAAAAAATAAAAAATAAATAGAAGCATTGCTGGTGGTATAAAAATGAATACTCAGTATCACAAATATATGAATTCTCTCCCCTCCACTTAGAAGTTCAATGTCATTGTAACCAAAATACCAATAGGAGTCTTTATTAGACCATGACAAGCTGATTTAAAAAAAAAAAATTGTGAAAGAATAATGTGTCCACAACATCCAGAGAAGAACAACATGAGGAAAAACAAAGCAATATGTTATATGTAAAGTATTTATCATAGAGTTATAATAATTGAAGTATCACATATTTAAGTCATGGATAGAAGGAGCAATGGATCATAGTAGAGGGTCCATGCATATATGGCTTCATGGATCAACGAAAATAGGAGGGGTCCTTTAATAAAAGGTATTAGGAAAACTCGTTATTCAAGTATAATAATAAATTTCCATTTCAAACCATTCACAGATAATTCCAGGTGAAAAGTAAATTTTGAAAATTTTTAGAATAATATAAAAATTGGAGAAAGGCAGAGAGAGAGAGAGAGAGACAGAGAGAGAGAGAGAGAGAGACAGAGAGAGAATTCCAAGCAGGGTCTGCACTGTCAGCTCGCAAACCAATGCAGGGCTTAATCCCATGAACCACGAGATCATGACCTGAGTCCAAATCAAGAGTCAGATGCTTAACCAACAGCCACCCAGGTGCCCCAGCATCAGAATTTCTTAACTAAAATTATCAGGGGTGCTAACTACAGCAGAAAAATACAATTAATAAATTACAACTAAGAAGTTCTGTTTATCAAAAGATAACAAAGAACTATAAAACCAGAATAAACCAGCAGTAGATAGTCCCAACAAATGTACCTGACAAGTGATTAGTATGGAATATACAAACAATTATTCCAAGAAAAACAAAACTCAGTAGAAAAATATGCAAATTATTTGCAAATGTGTAAATACTGCCAAAAAAGGTGAAAACAAACATAGTCAATTATTGTATCTAAAATCATAAAAATATGACATCTTAGTAGTGATCAGAATAATAAAAATTATAAAATATAAATAATAACAATAAAATATAAATAATAAAAATTAAAAAACCTTAGCAACTGCTCAACAAATGCTTGGCAAATGCTATCACCTGAAGAAATAGCGAGTGTTGGAAATATGTTATTCAGTGGGGGATCATCCACCCTGCTGATAGAAGTAGAAATTGGCACAGCCATTTGGAAAACTAGAGAACAAATTTTATAGTATTAGCAAAAATACTACTGGTAAATCAAACTTCTTATTTTGTTGGTTGATTTATTAGCAGTTAGATTACAAGGGCATCAGGTAGTAGCTTGTCAACATTATATCATATGTGAAGAAAATAAACTATTAAAATAGGTATGTATATTGGATCTGTTGTCTTTATTTACTAATGGTTTGTTTATTTATTTATTTATTTATTTATTTATTTATTTATTTATTTATTTTTGAGACAGAGAGACACAGAGCATGAGTGGGGAGGGGCAGAGAGTGAGGGAGACGCAGAATCTCAAGCAGGCTCCAGTCTCTGAGCTGTCAGCACAGAGCCTGATGTGGGGCTTGAACTCACAGACCGTGAGATCATGACCTAAGCTGAAGTCGGACGCTTAACCGACTGAGCCACCCAGGTGCCCTGTGGATCTGTTGTCTTTAAAGAAACGATTATATTCCCTAATGACTAAATAAGCCATGACTTTGGTTCAAAATGTTATGTCAATATCAGCGTATAATTGGAGGCATGCTTTATTTAAATAGGATTATCATCTAATTAATAGCCATACAGTTAACACCATAACATTGGTTTGAAAATTACTGAACATACTGATGTAAGAATCCACGTTTATGTATTTCACCTTTGGCTAGCGTGAGTAAATAATGTGATTGCTACCTTATTGCTTTGATTTGAATACAGGAATCAGAATCTAGGTATGGAGTAGATTTTGCACATCGTTCCTTAGACATAGGTACACGATTTAACACTCTATCCGGTTATGTAGATTCAGTAATGCGTTGTGAGGCCAGACTGCAGTCCTAACCCAGGAAAGCTTGGGGGATGGCTGCCATGTTGCATCTGGACAGGGCAGACTCCATGGTGAGCCCCTAGGCAGAAGTCCAGCCTGTCGGAATCTACACACTGCCCAAACCCATCATAATAGTGTCTGATGGCCTCGTGTGTTTGTTATTATGAAGATACTTGGAAATTGTGACTGCAGCAGGTTCAAAACCTTTTCCAAGATTCCAGCAGGTTATACTTTCCGATTGAGGCTAGTAGTTTGGGGAAAATCTTTCTTGAGCTGACAAGGTCATGGGCTCAGAGGCAGCAATCCCTGAAAACTCACTGAGATGGGATTAGATCCATAAATGGGACGTGTTGAGCAAAACCAACACAAAGGTGTGCTGAAGGTCGAGTAGCTAAGTTTTCAGCTAACGTAGGTCAAGTTTTGCCTTTAACCCAGTTTGACTCAGAGCCACCTTGAGAAAGCTGGATATGCAAGTGGGCACGCCTTGCCAGCAGCTGTGGTGAGGGTTGTAGTAGACAGGACAAGCCTGATTTTCACAGGAGGACACGTAGACTTAGCACAAGTCTCTGCTGCTTCTTCGGGTCCATCTTTGTCCCATTGTTTTCATATTCCTTCCCGCAGATTTTCCTAACACTCCCATGTTCTTTTGGAGCGTGCTCTTATTCCGGCTCCTCTGGGATTCCCTGCCAAATAGTACTTCACTTGTGAGTTTCAGTGTCTGATCTTAGAATCTTCAAAATTGGACTCTGCTGCCTATTTAATCTCATCTGTCATTCTTCTCCATTTATTCATCGTTTACTCCATGTAATGTCTACCCCTTGTTATCCCCTCCAAAACCCGTGATCACTTTCCTCTAGCTGTCTTTGTTAGTGCCAATTTACCTTGAAAAATCTCCTTTCCTCAAACTCTTTGAAATATTTAAATGTTGCCAGTTTGCATTCATCATAAAGAATTTCTTCTCTAGAAGTTTTTTGTGGTTAATCCAGTCTTCATTTATTGCTTTGTACTTGTGCTCAATATTACATAACGTTTTCCCCTTGATCTCCATTCATCTTTTATTTTGCTTCTTTTTTTTTTTTAAATGACACTGGCACTTCTTCAAAAAATTTTATTTTGGTACAGTACACCCGGCCTATGATTTACCATTTTAATCAGTTTTTATGTGTGCAGTTCAGTAGCATTTAGTATGTCTACACTGTTGTACAACCACTACCTCCGTCCATTGTTAGAACATTTCCATCTTGAAAGATTGAAACTCTGTACTTGTCGTACAATGGTGCTCCACTTTCCCTCCCCCAGCCCCTGTTGATATGAATTTGACTCCTCTAGCTACCTTACATGAGCAAGTACAATCATATGGTATAGGTCTTTTTGTGACTGGCTTATTGAGCTTGGCATAATGTTGTCAATGAGGGACACTTGGATTGCTTTCACCTCGCTATTGTGAATAATGTTTCTATGAACATAGGTGTACAAATACATCTTTGACACTCTGCTTTTTGTTCTTTTGAGCGTATAGCCAAAAGGGGAATTCCTGGATCTTATCATAAGATCTTTAAAGTTTTTGAGAAACTGCCACACTATTTTCCATAGCACCTTTACTGTTTTACATTCCCACCAACAGTGCGTGGATGTTCTAATTTCTCTGCATCCTCACCAACACTTGTTACTTTCTATTTGTTTTGATGATAGTCCTTCTAACGGGTGTGAGATGATGTCCTATCATGGTTTTAATTGGCATCTCCCTAGTGATTAATGATGCTGAGTGTCTTTCCTTATTCTTGTTGGCCAGCATCACATAAGTTGTTGAATTCATCTTTCTATTTATTTCTTGTATGTTAGTTCTTTGTTCCTGGGTGGATTGTAAATGCCTACAAGTTAACGATCTCTAATTCAGAATCTCTGATGTCTTCTTTAAATTTTCACAAGTTCTGTGAGGTATTCAGTTGATGAGGATGTCAAGCAATTGTGAAAAGTATATTGAGTAAAAGAGTCTCTGTAACCATGTGGCTAGGGTTTGGGGCACTTTTTGGTGACCGATATCAGTTCTGTCCAAAGTCACTGACAACTAGCTTCCACGTGATCTCCTTTGCAAACTTTGCTTTACCTTAAAGCCCTCACACTGCTGAACCTTCTGAACTTTGTTAGGGCCCTTCTTCTTTCTATAATATTTTGGTCTTTAACTATCATGTATATTAAGGATTTCTGAATCTGAATCCCTGGCTGTGTCTCTCTCATGGGGCTTCCCAGAAATTCAGATGCCTGAAACTCAGTGGAATTAAGACTCGAATGTATTTACTCTTTTCCGCCCAAACCTCCTCATGTCTGTCAAGCCTGCCCTTCTGATTTCTCTGGGCTTTTGACCTTATTTTTGACTCCTAATTCTTCTTTACTTATCAGGTAAAATAGCGAGCAACTCTTATCAGTATTCATTCCTTAAGGAATTTTCTCTCTTTCCATGATCAGTATCCTAGTGTGGTTCTCCATGGTCTCAATTCCGTGCTCCTTTAAGGGTCTGTAGCTATTTCTTCTATTTCTGGTGGTACCTTGGCTTTGATTTGCTCAAAAGACTGCTGTAGCCAAACGTTTCTTGCTAAGAGTTCCTTGTGTCTTGTCATTTTCTTGAAGAACAACTTTTGAAAGTTCTTTTTTGTCTGTCATATCAAGATAGATTCTTCACATATTTCAAGGAGTGACCTATGGACCAGATAGTAGCCAGAGTCTTCAGAGTTCTAGAGAAGATACCTTAGATGACACTGGAGAAATTGCAGAGCCCATTTCTTGCTGGTGGATATATGGAATATATATACTGGTAATTCATTAGAGGTGTTAATACCTGCAGTTGGTTACAGACAGTGATGATTTTCCAACAAAGGGCTGTTTGGTCTTGGAAAATACATACATAATGAAGAGCTCACTAACTGGATACAAATGGAATTAGCTCTTCAGGGTTCCGTCAAATCATGAAATCTGCGGAGTCATGCAAGGGTACCATTTATTCTAAACAATTACTCTCATATCCTATAACTTCTTGACTTGTTCCAGCTCCGGGAAAGCCAAGCTATATGCAGAGTCTTACGAGCCCTTTAATTTCCCTGGAACTTCTTTATTAAGTCATCTTCCTCCTGAATGGATGCCCGCCATCTACATCGCTTCAATATTCAGATCTTTCTAAAGAGCTCTCATAGAATGGTTTGGAAACACGTTTTTCACTCTCTTGGAACTGTTTAACACGTATTATCACATCTTTATTTATGTTCCTGCTTGAAATCCCCTGGCTCTTCCTCTATGTGGGCCATTTCTCCTTAGCTGTGGTTATTAAGGTCAATAATGCCAAGTCTCTGCTAATTGTGTCTGCCATGTTGCCTATCACAATGTGATACGTAGGGCCTCTTATGTGCCTATTTGATGGGTAGATTGGGAAAGGCAGCAAAATGCATATTGAAATATTAATTCCTGATGCCTTATTTTGTGGAGGGGGGGTCACACTTTAAAATATGTGAGAATTACGAATCCAAGCATTACTTTGATAGTCACGGGAAAACGTTTTTAAAATAATGAATGAACAAATGCAAATGAAAATATCAGAGCTTAGTGAACACCGTCTATGTCCTGCCCACTGATAGGGGTAGCATAAATACTTATGAATTAACCTTGTATGCCAAGATAAGGATAACACAAGCAAATGAACAGTGAGGTGCAAAGAAGACAGCAAGTCCTTCTGTCTGTAGGAGTCAAGTAAGGGTTAAAGAGGAGTTATATGGAATCATTGAGAGGTTTATCCAGGTGGAAGAGGGAAGGAGCAATTTCAGAAAAAGGGAAAAAATGAGTAAAATCGTGTGTGTATGTGTGTATGCATGATGAAAATAAGTGACTTGAAAAATAAATAGGGGTTAGATTATAATTTGCTAGGGGTAGAATATTTAGGGTTTGGGGTGTTAATGGAAAAAAAGAGAAGTAAAGATTTTCAGAATAAATAAGTGGCACAATCCTGTTTACTCAGAATGGTATTGAAGAATATAATGGTTTGAATCCTGCTTTATTGATCATTTAAAAACAATGAATAACACACACACACACACACAAGTAGATCATAGACTATCTTGTTTGAAGATTTAGTATCATCAAATTAATTCTGGTGGTTTTCATCACCAGGATAAAATGAGAAAATTAATGCCTGGGTGGCTCAGTCGTTAAGTGGCCAACTTCACCTCAGGTCATGATCTCACGTCTCATGAGTTCGCGCCCTGCATCTGGCTCTGTGCTGACAGCTTAGAGCCTGGAGCCTGCTTCAGATTCTGTGTCCTTCTCTCGCTCTGTCCTTCCCCCTCATGCTCTGTATCCATCTCTCTCTCAAGAATAAATAAACATTAAAAAATTTCTTTAAAAATGAGAAAATGAAAAAAGCCTTTAGATAAGTAACTCATATGTGAAGACAACTGAGTTTTGAAGAGACTTAAGCCTTCTGTTAGTGAAATTGTGAGCAATTTATTGTACACCATGGCTTGCAATGTATCACTGGCACAGAATGGCAGAAGTTTCTTAGCACAAGGAAATGTTTTTATTTTAAACACCATATTGTCATACTCAAAACGTAAAATATTTATTCGGAATCCCATGCTTTCTAAGAACAATGTACCTTTCAGTCAAAGAACCCATTGCAACAATGCAGTAGCTTAATAATGTTTTTCAATAAATATGTTTCCATTTAACAGAGTTACCAGATTATAACACTTACTCATCAAAAGCTGAGGCCAACGATAAGTACTGAGAACTTAGTTCTAAGGACTAACTCAGAACTTAGAGACAACCCTTTGCTCTACAGTTTCCCCCTCAGCGACTCTTAACTACTCTCTGTATCTACGGTTGTCTTTCTCAAAGACACTCCGAATAGAGCGGCCATGATAAGTTTCTTAAAATGGAAATTGACCGGTTCATATCTTGCTTAAAAGGCTCCAGTGTCCTTCTGTTTTGCTGCCCAGTGGGCTCTCAGTCTTCTATGCTGGTCCACCAGCGTTTGTGTGGTGTGGTTTCTGTCTGCTTCTTCAGATTCACTTCTCACCCCCTTCCCCAGCCCTCAGTAAGCTGCAACCATGTTGGGCTTTCAGTTTTCCCAAACCTCCTTCCCAGCATACCTACTCTGAAAGCATGCAGATTGCAGCTTGAGTATCCCATGAACAGGTCCTCTGTGCTTTCACCCCACCCTTCCTCTTCAAGCTTCATCCAGGAGTCTGCCCCGCTCCATTGCCTAGCACGGATTATAACTGTGTGTTCACAAATTGTATGTTTGTGCAAATGTGAATGAAAATATATGTGTTCCCTATGAGACCAAGGGCAGGAAACTTCCCCACCTATTTTAACACGGCGCCCGGAGTACTCACCAAGTATCTCTGTCATGCGTTAATTTTCTGAAAAATGTTAGAATATGTTCATCTCTATTATTGGAAGAAAACTCAGTATATATGTGTTACTTGTCCATGGGAGTCAGGCATGGCATGTCGTAAAATTTATAATAATTATAGGCTGGTTGTGTTGGGAAACATTTGGATTTTTTTTTTGAAATTTCTAATGTATTAACTCATTGCACGTATGCCATTTTGTGATTAACCTAAGAATCTTTGTTGCTGCTAAAAGGGGCAAAAGTTTAAGCATTTGAAAATTCATGCTTTTTGATCTCTTATTCTCAGTCTTTTTGAAAAACAAAGATTACTTTGGGGAGGATGAATCACAAATGTCAACAGAACGGCTTTCAAAAGCACTGTCAATGAAAACAAAATGTAGAAAAGTCAAGAGCTGATATTAAAGAGAGGCGATGAGCAAATTGGCAGCGATGCTGTTAATATTTTCTTTGCGCCAGCAGATCAGTGTGGTTTTACTGTTATTCACATTCTTCTTCTGTGTGTGTGTGTGTGTGTGCGCGCGCGCACGCACGCGTGCTGTGTGCACATCCTCCCCTCCAGGTCAGATCACACTTATCTGACTCTGCCCAGGCAAAATGTCAAGACATCATTCATACACCAAAAGAAAGCACTGTTCTATTTTAAATGGGATGAAATAATTCATGTGCTTTTATTTTATATTTCCTTCAGATGCCCCGACACCGCTGAGGTATTTAGAGGACTTTCCTTCTCTTTGTTCTTTATCATGCTGACAGAGGAGGAATTTGGTGCAGTAGGTTACTAACCATCATTTTTGTCACTTTCTGTGCTTTGTAAATCTCTTTTTTTATCCAACACATCAGTTCATCTTTTTCCTCAGTGTTACTCATCAGAGGAAAAGAGAAAACTTTGCTCTGAACATTTCAGCCTGTAAAAGTGCCCTGTAAGAATTGACTGCTTCAGACACCCACATGTGTCCTTTTGGCTTTTACAAAAACAAAGAGTGTGGTCATGAACCCATCTAACAGGGAAGAAGGGGCTTACCTATCTGCGCTTACCTTATATTTTGAAGAATTATCTTTTGTTATGAAAACAGAAGAGGACCATAGTTTGGGCACAAACAGCAAAAATTCATATTGCATGTTTATGTGATTTTGTGTTATTGTTATTTAGGTAGTAACTTTTTAAAAACTAATTTCTCTGATTGTGCTTTTAGGGGCAGCACACACACACAGGCTATTGTAACATGAGTTTTACCTAGTTCTGTCTATTAACATGGATGTTTACAGAATTCCAGTGAAAGCTGTCATAGTTACAGGCAATGTTGAATAACATCAGTAACCTACTCTTGAATTAAAATCCATCTACGAGGCCTGTGGTCAAGTGTTGATATATATTAAGTGAGGTGCTCTATACTTAGTTCTACTTAAGGCATTTAAGATATTCTGGCTTCAGGGGCACCTGGGTGGCTCAGTAGGTTGTGTCCAACTCTGGAGTTTAGCTCAGATCATGATCTCAGGGTTCATGGGATCAAGCCCCACATTGGGCTGTATGCTGACAGCGTGGAGTCTGCTTGGGATTCTTCCCCTCCCTCTCTCTCTGCCCCTCCTCTGCTTGTTCTCTCTCTCGCTCTCTCTCTCTCTCAAAATAAATAAACATTTAAAAAAGAAGGTGTTCTGCCTTCAAACATTTACTTGGAAAGGTGCAGTCTGTAAGCAAGAAGTGTAACTGGAAAAGGTGAATAAAATTTAAAAGTCTGTAATGATCATGTACTCTGGACAAAATCCCCTTTCCTTTGTATTTTTTTCTATTTATATCAACTTCAGCATTTCTGCAGTTTTTAAAAGATGTTATTTCTGCCCACTCTAAAAACCTCAAACAGGCTGATTTATTTATTTATTAACATTTTTTTTTAATCTTTATTTTTGAGAGAGAGAGACAGAGTGTGAGCAGGGGAGGAGCTGAGGGGAGGGAGACCCAGAATCCGAAACAGGCTCCAGGCCCTGAACTGTCGGCACAGAGCCCAACGCGGGGCCCGAACTTGCGAACTGTGAGATCATGATCTGAGCCGAAGTCGGATGCTTAACCAACAGAGCCACACAGGCGCCCCTAAACAGGCTGACTTATTATTTCACTTTTCCTCTGTCCACATTCACTTATTCACAATCCCGTGCACCCATTCTGATGATTCACAATCCCATGCCTGTTCTCCAATGCTGCTCTATGTATGGGCATATTTTAACTAGGCTTTATCATATGGGATGCGATAAGAGTCCTGCCTTCCAGCTTTATGTGATTTTTCAGGATGTGGCGGTAGCAAGGAAGATTATCTGAAAGAGGGCAGAAACCATTTTTATGAGTGTAATTACCTGCGCTTCCCGCCTATGATCATTTCAATTTCCCATTGCTGTTTCTTTGATGAAGTCCTCACTCCCTAATGCACTGCACTTTGAGTTCCTATTATTCTTGGCTGTTTTGCTGATTCTTCTGTGAAACTACTGAAAAGGTAGCACAGGTACTAACTGTTCTACTAGACGGTGCGACATCCAGGAGCAGCCTATTGGAAACGGAAGGTGGCATGAAAATCGTGAGTCCTGCTGCCCATTTGATGACATCTGAATCCGAATTTGGTAAACAGCAAATCGAACATATTCAAGTTGCTATCCGTATTCTTGTATTCTTCTTTATTAATAGTCACAGCAAAACTTCTGACGTGTTGTTCTTTTCCATCGAATTACCTTCGGTTCTTTTCTCATTCTTATCTTACCGAGACATGAAAACATTTAGAGCTTGCTTCTTTCATTGCGATGGTGATACCATCCAGAGAGTTTGCATCTACACGTTCGAGTAGCAGAGTGAAGGGGAAGAGGCTTCAGCCTTAGAGCTGAAAATACTGAAATTAAGAAACAATTTAGAACTGTGTGTAGTTGTATCCATTTTTTTCATCTATGCATCCCACACTTGACTGCCTATTTGGCTTAGCTTATTGGACTCGTGCTTAAAAGACATAGTTTCTGACTTCTGGTAGTTTCCAGTCTCCATTCGGGTACCTGATGTGAGCCAACAGTGACAACACAGAATGGGGGGCGGGCAGAGCTGCATGGTCAGGGGCAGGGTGCAAACAGGAGTGTGTCCCCAACTGCCGACTTCAGCGAAATTTCCCGATGAAAGTTTTGCCTGAGCTCAGTCACGGAAAACGATTATGGCTTGAGGGTAGCTAGCTAACGGGGAAGAAACGTGTGGGGCAAGAATCATTCTGGGTCCACAGAACACATATGGGAAGGCAGAAGTGTGAGGGAGCGTGGCGTACTCAGGGAATTTTAAATCTTTTTATGAGACTCCTTCATGTAGTGAATGTGGAGAGCTGTAAGACATGAACTTGGGTGTGAAGGCATGAGCGTGGTCATAAAGGCAGTCGTGATATGGGGGCTGAACAATTTAACTGCTACTTGGATGTGTTGATAACCCTACCTTCTAGGTTGGTAGATGATTGATGGATAGATAACTATACTATGGATGATATACATAGATACATAGATATATAAACAGATGGTGGATAGTTGGGAGAAAGAAAGAGATAGATGTAGATAGAGGTAGATAAACGGAGGTAGGTAGATAGAGGTAGTAGATGGATAGATGAAAGAAGGTAGTTGGATATGTGATGCATAGTAAATAAGATACAGATGATCATTAAATACAGGTAGACAGGTTGAGATAAATGCATAATAGATACATGAATACATGAGTATAATCATAAAGACAGACACAGAAAATGATGGTAACTAGCTAGAGAGAAATGATAAAGAGGTGACAGACAGATGGAGAGACGGGGAGGTGGAAACATAGAGTCTGCACCAAGACTGTGTCCCTTGGTGTCCTGGTGGTGTCCCCACCTTGTTCCTGCTGGGATTCCAATGAGCCCAGTGATTCCAGTGGTTTACATGATGCGGTGGAGGATTTATGTGAACATAGAGGCTGGGGTTTTTCAGAAATAGCAATAAAAAACATGGAATATCTTCCTGGATTATTACTTTTGCTTGATGGCCCCATAAAAATAATATTTCACATGAAGACAAATAATTGTAAAATTAAGACATAAGGTTGAAAAATATTGTTGCTCTTGATGTAGCTAAGTGTGTGTTGGGCTGTTCAAAACCATCCTTCAGGGGAGCATGTACCCTTCTCCACTGGGGAATGTTTGGAGAAAATGTGGGCGAAGCACTGATGGTGGGCATAAGGCAGCCTCTTCCGTTTCTCACCACTGTGGCTTTTTCTCAGCAACTCGCTTCTGTTTGCTGGTTTCTGCCTTGTCCCCAGTGCTGCCGCCATCAAAGCTACTCAGTGCAGGGACCGTCCCTTCCGCTCACACTGCAGACATCCTGCCCCTTCGTGTTCGTATTTATTCATTTCAGAAATAACAATCACGTAAAAATAAATGACTGTTGGTGTGGTTGTTGCAGTGTGGGAGCAGAGAGGAACTTGACATGCTTGTGGCCATCATGAAGTTTAAACACCAGACAAATGAAACCCCTCATGGAAATACTCCTCTGTTGCTGTTTTCTTTTTTAATTTTTATTTTTTTGAGTAAAATTTGTCTACATTTATGGTGTACCACATGATGATCTCATATACACAAGCATAGCAAAATGATGACTTCAGTCGCGTTAATAAGCATCTCATCTTCACGTGGCTGCAGTTTTTCGTGTGTGATGAGAGCACTTGAAATCTACACTCTTAGCCAAAGTCTAGTATTCACTACCGTATTATTAACTATATTTGTATGCTGCACGTTTGACCTCCAGACTTACCCTACACAGCCCTATCTTTTTGAATGTTTATGTCGAATATTTTTCTCAAATATTGCATGTTTGTATCAAGTAGTTTTTTTTTGACATAAATGTGTGGCGCTCCCATGCAGGTCCCTTTAGGAAGCAGAGAGGAAGGGCGTCTGTGAATAGCTGACTTACTACATGTTTTCATCAGTGTCCATCCATCCATCCATTCATTTCCCAACATACCTCTGGGGTATCTGATGGATGTGGGGTCTGGCGACGTGCTGTGGAAGTGCTCTGCCTCTGCAAATCCTCTGTATTATTTGTATCAAAATGCAATTTTTTGAAGCGTACTTTTTCTTTCTCTCTCGAAGTCACAGAGCAACTGCTGGCATTTACTCACCTGCACTAGCAGCTCTCTGCTTGTTGGCTTTGAAATTCATTTTCTTTATCTTGACACAAAGACCCAAAATATGACTTTTTTCCCCAGAGGAACAGACGGTGAGGGGGCAGCAGAAGTTACGATTTACCAAAAAGGGGGATACTATATTTAAACAGCATATTAATACACGCTTCTACAGCTGGACAGATTGTGTTCCTCCGAGAGAATGTTGCTGTTGCTTTTTTAAAATTCACCAGTGCTATCATAACATACTTGGAAAACATGGCTGATGAGAAGGAAGGAAGGGAAGGAGGAAGGAAGGGAGAGAAGGAGGAAGGAAGGAAGAGAAGGAGGAAGGAAGGAAGGGAGAGAAGGAGGAAGGAAGGAAGAGAAGGAGGAAGGAAGGAAGGGAGAGAAGGAGGAAGGACAGGAGGAAGGGAGAGAAGGAGGGAAGGAAGGATGGAAGGATAGAAGGAAGAGCAAGATGGAAAGAAAGAAAAATCTATGCTGGATGAGAACAAATCAAGGCAAGGATTAAAGAGATTATACAATTCCTGCTGCCAAAGAAAGCACTATTCTTTGATTCCTCACTGTGAAAAAGAAAACACTCTTAACTCCTCAGCAAAGGAAAATATTTATAGTATTTTTAAAATTCTGTCTTGAATCCTTGCATTTTGGCTGGATATGTGTGATGTGCCTATAAGGATGTACTTCAGCATGAGGCACCAGTTTTGAGCCATATCAAAAATTAGCATTAGTGTGTTTTAGGGGGATTGAAATCACCTACAGTTGAAGATTTTAACTATTGAACAGGGAAGAAGGATTCAGAAACCTTATTAAAGGGGCACGTTGACGGCTCTGTCGGTTGGGTCTGACTTCTGCTCAGGTCACGATCTTGCAGTTTGTGAATTTGAGCCCTGCATCGAGCTCTGTGCTGATGGCTCAGAGCCTGCTTCGGATCCTCTGTCTCCCTGCTCATGTGTTCTTTCTCTCTTTCTCTCTCTTTCTCTCTTTCTCTCTCTCTCTCTCTCTCTCTCTCAAAATAAATAAATAAACATTAACAACAGAAATCTTATTGAATATTTAAAAATTGATATTTACATCAATTTAAACCAAAGTGGGACTTTAAGGACAGTACCGAAGCCTGCTTGTGTCTGTGTTAGTCCTTGGCATTGCTGGTGTCTGCTGAGAATCCTTCCTGTGACCTCACCGGCTCCCTCTGAAAACACATACAGACGTATCCGCCTGCAAAGCGCTGCTTGCATTTGCCCAAGTGCTGGACTGTCAGGTTTCTAAGACAAGAGCATACGTGACAAACTGAGGGTTTTATTTTCAATT
The DNA here is from genome assembly GCF_027475565.1 of Acinonyx jubatus. Classification (NCBI taxonomy): domain Eukaryota; kingdom Metazoa; phylum Chordata; class Mammalia; order Carnivora; family Felidae; genus Acinonyx; species Acinonyx jubatus. The sequence goes on along the minus strand of NC_069382.1, from coordinate 4,247,003 downwards.
AGCTTCTAGCTAAATGCTTTCATTTATATTTTATTTTAATTGAACTAGGCTTAATGAGGTAGTAGATTATTTCTATTCAAGACAAACTGCCAGAGATTTTGGAAGCCTCGTATCTTTAGCTCACAGAAGGAACAGACTCATACGCGGATATTCTAGTTTCTGAAATCAGACGTTGGATGCTTTTTTTTTTTTTCTTCTAGAAATATGTCAAGTGTGTAGTTACTTGATACCAAATGTTGCTTTTTAAAATAATTTTATGTAAAAGTCACTTTTCTAACAGGAGACGAGTTATATTTAAAAGACTTCCTAAAATGAAATGAAGGGAAGAAATTCAAAGTTTACACTTTTAATTATAGAAGAGCTCTCGCTATTGACTTAATGCATCTATCTAAATGCCACTGACATGTGATTGAAAGTTGCAAATTTTCAAGTAAAAATTGCTTTGGTAAATGCAATCATGCTGATGTTTCATATGTAACATATCCAATATTAGCAGCATGCATTTTATTTATTAATTCCTGTGTTAAATAATCCCCCAGATTAGTTGTACTTCTAGTGTTTACTCTGGATGTGACTAACTGATGAAGAGAGTGCATGGGTTTGTTAAATACGCATCCCGAGGGGTCAGAGAACATTTGTAAAACACATATACCCATTTAACCACCAGCACGCTCGGGATTTCTGAAAATGTCCTGGAAATATACTGCATTTTAGAGCATCTAACAAGCTAAATATTTACAAATGGCTTTCTGAGTTCCGCTCCGCCTTTGCAGGATAGCCATATTCCACCGACTGCTTAGATGAGGAGAAGGGGCAGGGAACAACAAAAATGACCTCCTGGTTAGTTTTACTTTGTGTTGTCTTACACAGACATGTCCCTGTTTCCAAGGCACATAGTTTATAGGTATTTGATGATTGCACCGTAAAGCTACCTTATGGCGTGGCAACAAAGGGTCCAGAACTTGCCAGTGAAATCAGCTGTAGGCTGGACACTTGGCAATGGTAACTCCCTCTGTATGAGGACTCGGCATCACACAGGATTGGGAAGGTCTGCTTCTGTGATCCTGGAGCAAAGCAACAGCAGCCTGAGGGGGCTGGACGTTAGTGAGCAGATGCGTCTATGCAGCGATGACTTTTCTCGGTCCCACAGATATTATATTGGCTAAAATAACTTATGTGGTCTTTGGAGAGGTTTCCTCCTCCTATGTACCAAAGGGAGGGAGGAATCACTTATTTGTGACCAGTAGTAATGTCTGCCATAGAAATGTTCAAGATTGCAGGAAAACCAAATATTCTGGTGACAAGAAATTGGCTATCCTCTAATCCACCGGTCTGCCCCAAATGATTTCATGCAAGACATAAAGTAACACAAAAATAAGACAATCAATCCTATAAGGCCAATGGAAAATAAAGATGTTTCTAGAGTTGCCCGAACCCAAAACTGCTTCCTATGGACTAATCAACTCAAGGATGTTTGGTGGGAGATTTATTTTTCTCATGCTTCCCCTGGATAACATACTTGTTGTATTGTTATTTTTTTAATTTTAAAGTTCAATAAAAGTCTATGAAATCGGGATTCTGTATGATCCTAAGCACTGTCATGGATGGTGGGATACATAAAAGAACCAGACCCCAAGTCTAGGAAACTCTAGGAAAATGTAACTAAGGTTAAGATACAGCCTGGCTATGTGATGGTAGCAGATCAGAGAAACGAAAGTTTTGCAAGTGAAATGTTCCCTCTTTCCATATACTGCTATATGTCCACACTTTTCTAGAACCTGTCAACCTTCCTGTATCCAAAATTGACAATTAGCTAGTATTATCCACAGTATAAGTGACCTAAAATTTGATACCTGGGGTAAGAAATATTAATATTTCTGGACTTGGCAGGAACTGGTCTTTGGAGAGACAGGTGATAAATGTAATTGTATTCTTATCCTTGCCAATCATAGCGGGGGACCGTAAACTAGATAGAAAATATGCTGGAGTGAGGGATTGGCTTGCTCAGCTCTAAACTCGGCTTCAGTTGCTAACAACTTCCAGCACAGCTGTGCTGTGTAAACTAATAATTAACAGAATGTCAAATTTCTCTTTCAGAGCTCATTTCTCAAAGTCGTGTGTATATGCGATGTGTGTGTATATCCGCACACGTGCTTTTTGCATTAAATCAGTTTTCATATTTGACTGATTAATTAGCATAAAACTTCTCCTCTGGGAAAGAACGTGGTGGTATGTTGGCATTTGGGACCATCCTGCCGATTCCCGTGTTTTCCGTGACATGAACCTAGAACCTGAAGCACTGAGATCAAGTGCGTATAAGGTCACGGAAGGCGTGACAGAGACAGGACCGGGGACATCCCTCTCACTTCCTGTGTCCCCTTCTTCATTCTGCTGCTCGGCTCATAACGTTGATGCAATGTCAACATGCCTGCCCCCCTCACAGCACACTGTCACCTTAGTTAGGAGGTAAATTGCCTTGTGAAGTAAGACACGCGCTGTAGCAGCTGGAGAATTTAGACATTGCTCTGATGCTGAGTGGCTTTTGCTTAACGTCACAACTAGCACAGACGGTCTTTTTGGCTCTGAGGGAATGTGGTTGTGGCCATGGCTGGTGCCACCTGCCACTGTTTCCTTTGGTTTCCTGGAAGTGACCGGGGCTCGCGGGGGTCCCATTTGTGAGGTCAAGTCTCCAGAGGCAAAATAAGACAGACACTGGTGTTTTATGGGAAATACAAAGAATTAGATGTTTCTTAAGTGAACCAAATGGAAGATGCCAGAAAGGATTAGACCATTTGTAGCCCAATGGATGGACCACACATTGTGATGCGCCCCTCCCTCCTCTACAGTGAGGGGAGCTTTAGCCAGTACTTTTGAAATACCAAGACAGGATTTGCCTGAAACATCTAAAATATTGTATTTCACAAAATGTACGTAGTTTAGAAATATCTTTGTGAATGAAACCCTTTTTCTCTTTATTTTCTTTTAGAGGGGAGAGAGAGAGTGCGCAAGCAGGAGAGAGGGGCAGAGAGGATTTTTTTCTTTTTTAATTTCTTTAATGTTTATTTATTTTGAGAGAGAGGGACAGAGCATGAGTGGGGGAGGGATAGAGAGAGAGGGAGATGCAGAATCCGAAGCAGGCCCCAGGCTCTGAGCTGTCAGCACAGAGCTCGATGCGGGGCTCGAACTTATGGACCTTGAGATCATGACCTGAGCTGAGGTCGGATGCTTAACCCACTGAGCCACCCAGGTGCCCCAGGGAGAGAGAATCTTAAGCAGGCTCCACACTCAGCAGGGACCCCAACTCCAGACTCTATCCCACGACCCTGGGATCATGACCTGAGCTGAAATCAAGAGTTGGAGGCTCAACTGACTGAGCCCCCTGCAGGCGTCCCATGAATGAGACTCCTTAATTAAAAATGCCTGTTTTGTGTAGGTCTGTCACTTCAAAGAAGTCTTTCAGGAGCTATGTTTGTCTGCTGGGCTGACATGGCAAAGCACCACAGACTGGCTCAGAGAGCAGTCCTTGGTTTCTCCCAGTCCTGGAGGCTGGAAGTCGGAGATCAAGGTGTGGGCAGGGCTGGTTTCCCCTGAGGCTCCTGTCCTTGGCTTGCAGATGGCTGTCTTCTTACTATGTTTCCGCATGGTCTTTTTTCTGGTTCACGTCCCCCCAATGTCCCTTACACTTGTAGTAAGAGTCCTATAGTATTAGGGTCTTGCCCTAATGATTTCATTTAAACTTAATCACCTCAAGTCCTTATGTCCAAATATAGCCCCATTCTGAGGTTCTGGGAATTAGGGCTTCAACAAATGAATTTTGAGGGGACACAATTCTGCCCAAGTTAAATCTTTAGTAGTAATGAGCACTTGTCAAGCCCTTACTATGTACCGTGAAATTGAAGGGTTTTGGGGGGAGTCTCATTTAATGATGACACAAACCTATAAAGTAGGTATTATAATTGTCATTCTACAGACAGGAAGCTGAAGTGCAGAAAGGCTAGTAACTCGCCCACATCCGTGAATTCATCTAAAATTATGTATTTTGTTGAGATCTATTTGACACATATGTAGGTTTAAGATGTATGAATGTGGGGCGCCTGGGTGGCTCAGTCGGTTAAGCGTCTGACCTCAGCCAGGTCACAATCTCGCGGTCCGTGAGTTCGAGCCCCGCATCGGGCTCTGGGCTGATGGCTCGGAGCCTGGAGCCTGTTTCCGATTCTGTGTCTCCCTCTCTCTCTGCCCCTCCCCCGTTCATGCTCTGTCTCTCTCTGTCCCAAAAATAAATAAAAAAAAAAAGTTGAAAAAAAAATTAAAAAAAAAAGATGTATAAATGTGTTGATTTGATACGCTTAGATATTGTTACAGGATTATAGCTGTTGTGTTAGTTAATACCTCCATCGTGTTAGGTAATTATTGTTTCTTTTTTTTGCAACAAGAACATTTAAGGTCCACTCTCTCTGAGCAACTTTCCAGTATGTGATACAACATTGTTGACTGTAATCACAATGCTATGCACTAGATTCTCAGAACAAATTCATATCCTAACTGCAGGTTTGTACCGTTTGACCAATATCCCTGCCAA